>NC_067200.1:906449-1506449 GCF_000699445.3 Schistosoma haematobium
TTATCCTTGCCTTCTCATGAACATATGCTAGCATGGTTGGAAAGTGTTGTCACGAAATCTAATAACAGCGCCATACTTTCTCACTTGGTAGATTATGAACATGATGTTAAAACTGATGAAGATTTCTCTGTTCGCATCATATACCAAACAATCTAGGTAAAGTAGCTAGATTATATTTCATCTTCATACCTGAAGCTATCGTGATCAGGTTCATAAAACCTAACATATGTATTCAAAAAAGGCGTGTTCAGTTTCTGTATTTACAATGGTCCATGACTGGATCACAATATACCTAAAATGGATATTGTTAACCCTTTTTATATCTTCCGTGATCTATTCTTGACCTCGGGTCTGCTGAAACGCGTTTAATGCCGAGAGCTTAAAACAAAATTGATTCGAAAAAAAATACAGTTAGTACGAGTGATATGAAAACAAGTTATAGTTTTACAGAGTTTCATTCTCTTAAGTAGCTCTATGACAACGTTTTTTTATGGTGACAGTGGGTGAGATTGGTGGAAATCCAATATGAAAACATTGATTCCCTGAACATCAGAGATACCTATTTCTGACATATACTATCTAGTTTGTAACGTATGTACACGATTTCATAGTTATAAACTTCCTTCATATATGTATATGTAATAGAGAAAGCTTAACGACTAAACCGTTTACAACATGATTTAAAATTAAAATAGGTTTCTGTCAAATTCAAACTGAGACAGTACAAGAGCCAATAAGTCCTATTTTGATTAACGAATTGATAGGTCTTGCGGATTGAACGCTATTTTCGTCTCCTAAGCTATTCTGCAACCCCCAAACTAGGACTAGACAGCGACCTGAACACGAGAGAGAAGACTCAAAGTATGCGAGAAGTAGTTTACTCCAAGGTTCATTTTAATACAGAAAATATAGGGTATTTATAATATTTTAAATGTCCTTAGGTTGCCATTAAATTCTGGAAGTACTACTAAACATAGTTGCAGTGTAGCAGCCAACCAATCAGAGCCTCTGCATGTGACGTTTTGCTTCCTCGATATTTTTGGCAAAAACTCCAAGTGAACACTGATTGGATGAAACGCTTCTTAGTGTTTCCTGATGCGTGCTTCTCTTTTGCAAGCAATTTTCTGGATCACCCCCAACATCAATAAATTACGTGATAATTGGCTGGACGTAAAGACACAACATTAATGTTCTATGTGTTGTATTTAAGGATCATGCTTTTTCCTTTGTGTATGTTGAGGACGACTGATTCAGTGGCATTTGCTACACTGTTTGTGTTCATCCACAATTGTTCATGTGTATGTGATAGAAGGGTTAGGTCATTCCAAGTTGTTCATTATATTCCATGTTTTCTCTCAGATGTGAAGGTCTTCATAATGCGGTCGACCACCATCATCGTTGATTTAAACTCTAACACACAACAATAAATAGTCTTGTAAATACATAGAATCTAAACAAGCAGTTCAGGTAATAAAAATTTCATTGAGATATTAAATGTATGTTCAGAAGGCAAATGTCAATAAAGAAAAAAACACCCTTACAAATTATTTGACGATAAAACTTTCGCATAATTACTCATAAAAATCAATAAAATTTTCAGAAATGCGTAATAGGTCAACTTTGGCCTATTCGTGCTGTGCATAGTTGATTCACGCGATCATTGATCGGAATAACTATACATGTGACGTGAGTGTGTATATGAATGGTGCGAATGGTCCACCAGGGTGCTTGGTACCTGCGTGGTTGCTCTACAGGATTGAGCTGTACTATACAGTATGTAGCGTTAAAGCCTATATGGTGTCTGGTTCTCCTGTGAAGTGGGATTGAGCAGTACTGTTTGGTTTGTCACGTGAAAGTCTGGATAGTGTCTGGTTCTCCTGAAAACCAATATAAAATTACCCTGACCCACAAGGGTATATTATATAACTGTGATAATATCTGGACGAATTAATCAGATATAACATAACAGGTCTTTAATTTTGGTACGAAATTCATTCACATTCAATTTGGTTCAATGAAGTTTTGGCATTTAACTGATGTCAGGTCGTGATAAAAACCCTATAATCTATTTCCTAACCCTTAATCATGAACTATAAATCATAATTCTAATTCCTCACACTGGTTCATAACCTTCATTCGGACCTAGTTATTAAGTGGATACTCTCAAGGCCAATTTAGCGTCGCTCAAATGTTGTCCATAATTCATAGGTCTCATCACATATTACTTTCCAATAGAATAAAGATAAAACATTTGATAAAATATTGTTGTCAACCATTATGTTCAATTAGTTACTATTCCAATTTTGACTTTATCAACAACTTCATTGTAGAATGTCATTCAATCATAAAATCAGTTAAAAAGTATTGAGCCTATTCCTAAAGTATTTACTCATCTAAGCGATTTATTTTAACTTTTAGACTGATGAATAAACCTAATCATTCTAGTTACTTGGTTAATTTTGTATGTTCCCATGACTACATACATATGACTGTATGTTTAAGTCTATATACTTGATTGTATTTTGGTAGCGCAATGGTAACGCATCTGACTCCATATCAGAAAGTTGCGTGTTCGAATCACGTCGGGCTCACCATTTTGGTGGCCTGTCATTTAATTTTGTCCTCATTTAGATCGGACGATGTTCGTTGAAGGGCTCACCATTTTAGTGGCCCGTGGATTTGGCTTCTATTTAGATCGTATGGATGTTTTTTATCGCCTATTCTCGTATATTATCGTCGACTTAATCACGTTAGCCAATAACGGAATTAAATAAGTCGAATAACGAGAATTGATTTGTGAATACATATATTTTGTATGTCAAGCGAATGAAACAGAGCAAAGTAAAACGACACGCAGGAAAGATGGCCAACTCCATTTTAGTCAAGCGTTACTCAATATTCATAATCAGACAAAATAAAGCTACAGACATGTGATTAATGGAATAAAAAGGGCACACACATATACGCTCATATAAAACCGGTGAAGACTGATAAGCGAATAAATAACAAGGTCAAAGTATGGCTCAAGTAGAATGAATAGAATGGGATGTCCGAAAGCTAGAATAAGGTATATGGGCTTAGCATAATAACAGACACCACAGTATTACCCTTATCTATGATTGTTGATTTATCATTGTATGCACGTGTTGCCTCTAATTATTCACATTATTTTCACTTAGAACTCGTCCTGTTATATTTGATGTGTCGTTGATGTTTTGTATGTGTTCTTTTCATTAGATTCTTAAACTCATTGATTGATTAGTAGTATAGGGGCTGTGGAGGTTATTACGTTTTTGATTGAGATCATGAATTGATTGATGTTAGACTATCACTGAAAACCTGGAAGTACTGGATGACCGTTTCGTCCTATTGTAAGACTCCTCAGCAGTGCGCATAATTGACTAATATAAGAATTTTGAACCATTGCAATTTCTTAATCGTATTGTTTACAATTGTAAAATGGTAACTGTTGAAATGAAGAGAATACACTTTACAATTATAAAAATACATATTGTATAGATAGTTCATCTGAATTAATACAAATCATATGATTTTCTCATTGAAAGAAAGTTCACCCTAATCATATTGAACAATCCTTAAAGTGAATGGATATACTTACTTACTTACTTACTCCTGTTACTCCTCGTGAAGGAGCATAAGCCGCTCACCAGCATTCTCCATCCAACGCTGTCCTGGGCAATCCTTTCCAGCTCCTTCCAGTTCCTATTCATCCTTTTCATATCTGCTTCTAGTATCCGACGTAATGTGTTCTTAGGCATTCCTCTTTTCCGTTTCCCTTCAGGATTCCAAGTTAGGGCTTTTCTCGTGATGCAGTTTGATGATTTGCGTAATGTATGTCCTATGTGAATGGATACAGAAATATTAAATATAGTTCTCAATTATCACCTTGTGATGTTTACTACTGATATCGATAGATATAAGTAGTATGTCTCAACAATTGAAAGTGAAATACCTGGTAACAGAATATTAAGATGATCAAAGAAATGAGAACAAAAACAAAGAACGATTACTGTGAAAACAAAGGAACGATGAATTCTGAAACAAATGAACTATTTACTGTATGCATCTCAGATTGTGCTAAGGTGCTCATCTCTGTAAAATTGTATTCAAATACATTTGGCTGTCCCCACTTGATGTACCCCTTCACTACAATCTTAGTAGAAATTCATAATGAACTGTTGCAAAAGATATTGACTTTAAAAAATGTCTGTCTATGCCAGATAGGGAATATGCGTTGGCTGGATACAACCAGTAGCAGCCTAATTTGGGAGAGAACAAAGCAGGTGAGGAGAAGATTAAAAAAGAATACGTTGTAAGTAGATAGGAAATACATAACAGAAGTCATCAACCTGCATCAAGAGGCAAGTACAAAAGCTTGGAATCCTGAATGGAAACAGTGGCGAGACAAAAATCAGAGAACCTCTGGATTCTCAACATTCTAATCTGTTAGCAATTGGTAAACACTAAAATACGCCTAGATTATGAACGGTTGACGAGTCGTGAATAAAACGAAACGCGCCTACTGGATTCCATTGCTATCCATCATCTATCTTTGATGATAATGGTAAATGGACAATTAAATTATGTATACAGACAATGTAACACTCATTTAATTCTATTCAACATTGAAAGAATAAGCTAATCACGTTAATGATTCTATCTTAAAACATGATGTAAGTAAACTACATGATTTAGACATGCAGATAACATTTTTTTCTACAATTTCCTTAAGCAATTATACATGAAAATAAGGTAAATGTTTGTTTTGAATAATCTTGCTTTTTCTGGATAGCGTTTTTTTAGCGTACATGCAACAACAAATGCAGGAGAAGACGAACAGTGAAGCAGCAGCAGCAGCAGCAGTAAGTCTCAATATAAACAAAGGGAAAGCAAAACTCTCCGATAAAACACAGCATGCAATAATCGAATCACAATTGATGGAGAAAATTTGGAAGATGTAAAAACCCTTACATATCTTACTAGCATCATTGATGAACACGGTGGATCTGATGCGGATATGAAGGTGTGGATCAGCAAAGCAAGAGAAGCCTATTGACAACTGAAGAACATCTAGAATTCAAAATAACTGTCAACCAACATCAAAGTCAGAATTTTCAATACAAATGTCAAGACAAATCTACTGTATGGGACAGAAACTTGGAGAACTACAAAAGTCATCATCCACAAGATACAAGTGTTTATTAACAGATGTCTACACAAAATACTTCGGATCCGTTGGTCAGACACTATCAGCAACAACCTATTTCGAGAGAGAACAAAGCAGATCCCAACGGAGGGAGCACTGGAAGTGGATAGGGTACACATTGAGGAAAACACCGAACTACGTCACAAGACAAGCCGTCAAGTGGAATCTTCAAGGACTAAGGAGAAGTGGAAGACCAAAGAACACATTACGTTGAAAAATCGAGACAGACATGAGAAGAATGAACAAGAATTGGATAGAACTAGAAATGAAGTCCCAGGACAGAGTGGGTTGGAGAACGCTCCATTGGGTGGTCAGTGTATGACATGGTATCGTGGCATGAAAAAAAGCTGAAAAGGGCTGGCTTCTGTTGGTCCTTCACAACTCCCTGACTCGCGTCCGAGAGATGGTGTAACACAGTGGCTAGAGACATTATCAGATCTGGCTCAGAATAGAAGCCAGTGGCGATCCTGCTATAACCTTCTTTTACTTTCTTCATAAAAAGTGGTTGAATCTCCCTTAACTGAAAGAATTCTTCTGGTTGTACCTTTCCGTTTCTCTCATTATCATTATCATTATTATTATTATTATTATTATTATTATTATTATTATTATTATTATTATTATTATTATTATTATTACACTATCTTACATTAACCTGGTCGTCACTGTTCTTCTTTTTTTTCTTTTACACTCCCTAACTTTTTTTTTGTCTTCCCACTCTCATTGTTTCGTGTAGCGCATACAAACACATTCTTACAAACCAGCTTTCAGTTGAAGAAGAAAATAGGAAAAAACGATGGAAATGGATAGGACATACTTTACGCAAATCATCAAACTGCATCACGAGGCAAGCCCTGACTTGGAAACCTGAAGGGAAACGGAAAAGAGGAAGGCCAAAGAATCAGATATGAAAAAGATGAATAACGACTGGAAACAGCTGGAAAGGATTGCCCAGGACAGGGTTGAATAGAGATTGCTGGTGAGAGGCCTATGCTCCTTCACAAGGAGTAACAGGCGTAAGTAGTAAGTATTACATATTCGATGCCTTCTTGTACTTATATTTATGTATTCAAATAAATTCTTTTCATGCTCCATTCGGATTAACAGGCGTAAGTAAGTATGTAAATGTTCGACTTCGTACTAGTTTCTCAATTAACACGTATTGTAGTTTAGGTTATTATTGTTAAGCCTATATAATTTAATTTAGCGTCTGGAGAATTTCTGGGCCACTAAAGTATTTTATATTGAATATAATGGGTTATTCATTTATATATGTTTTATCATTTCATTGTTCTGTATTCTAATAGATATGTTATATATTCTGTACAAATATAAACTTATCATCAGTTTGAAGATTGTAGTATTTTCATTGTTGAATTCATGAGTCAATCTAAGTTAGGTCAATAATGAAAACCTCGAATCACTGGACGGTCATTTTGTCCCAATATTGGACTACTCAACAGTGATCATTTCTGATTACGGACGCAAGACTCAAACCCAGAACCTTCCGTCTTGCATATGAACGTTTGAACTCTGGATCACTGAATCGGCATCCAATGGTGTTAATGTCTAACTGATCCTGCGTAACCCTTCATCCATTGTCCATGGTTGATAACTCTCTCACACAAGATAGAAAACTTTTAATTAAACCGTAATTTGTTAGATTAATTATAGATTCTTTGCTTTTAATTATGTATTGTAACGAGGCATACATTGCTGAGCAAAGAGATGTTTACTTTTATTGTAATATGATAACATTCATTGACTTAAATAGTAAATTTTGCAAGTTATTACTCTAAACGTCATTAGAATATCTTTAATTGGAAACATTTATTGATATTTTTTTAATCGGCACTGAATACATATGCTCCACACAAGTCACTTGAATTGTGTGTGAGCTGTGATACTATCCGGGTACCCAGACCGAAGCAGTGTAATCAAGTTTGAAGTGCGTTTCGCCCCATTTTGGACTCGTCAGCTGGATGTACATGCATCTGAGAACTGATGTCCATTCTGGGATTCAAACTTAGTACCATTCGCTTCAAATGCCATCGCGTTATTCACTTAGCTACTTAATTAAGGCTGTATCAAGGCAATACGCACAGTATGTACATATGCCAATAAGAGACTGATCAATTACAGACCTAAACATCAATGAGAAGATTCAAGTAAATAATATCAAGTGAATTTAATTTTTTTGTTCATTCTATAATGGACGAAATGACCGTCCAATTCATTCAGGTTTTCCACGGTGATTAAACTTTAATAGACTCATGAATTCAATCATTGAAATTACTATAATCTCCACAAAACTCCTTTCATTCTATTATATTTAAAATTTAATAACATGTTATTTTCATCTATTCTTAGCGATGAATGTGCAATGTCTGTTACTATTGTTAAACCCACACAGCTTATTCTAGCTTCTGGACAGTACAATTTATTCATTCTTTTTAAGTCACGTTTCGACATTGTTAATTATTCACTTATCAATCATGACTATTTTTATATGATCGCATATATATATATATATATATATATATATATATATATATATATATATATATATATATATATATATATATATATATATACTTCTGATCCTACTCATCGCATGTCTGTAACGTATTTTTATCAGGCTATAAATATTGATTAACGACTTGATTAAATGAGAGTTGGCTCACACGCCATCTCCACGTCATATCGTTCCACTCTCTTCTCTTTGCTTCATTCACTTTGTTTCTTCGATCGTTTGTCTGGATCAGAGATTGTGTGAAATACTAGCCCTAACACAGGGTCTGAAAAGTCGGAAAAATGAAAATGATCTTGGTGGTCTGGTAATAGTATTTCGAGACCAGACAATGGGTTTTAAGCGTTATTTAAGCACTAACGCTTCAGGCTGGGCTATTTTGTTTACTACCCTACATATGTACTGTATGCAGTATAAGCTATATGGCTATGTAGAGCCGAAGGTCCCATATGAAACTTGAGGTTCGCCATTGGTTTTGTGGATGGTTCGGCATTGCTTTATCAAGTTTTGCTGACTGTTTACATGCAAAATTGGTTTGCTGGTTAACCGATTTCATTCATACTGGTGGTTGCTTCTCAGTTTTCTCAGGAGCGATTGTCATTGAGACATTGTAAGGCATGTCGCCATTGCTAACAATAATGAGTTTAACTATCGTGTAAGCGGAACAGATCAACTTCGGCCTGTTCATGCTATGCATAATTGATTCACGCGATCATTGATCGGAATAACTATACATGTGACGTGAGTGTGTATATGAATGGTGCGAATGGTCCACCAGGGTGCTTGGTACCTGCGTGGTTGCTCTACAGGATTGAGCTGTACTATACAGTATGTAGCGTTAAAGCCTATATGGTGTCTGGTTCTCCTGTGAAGTGGGATTGAGCAGTACTGTTTGGTTTGTCACGTGAAAGTCTGGATAGTGTCTGGTTCTCCTGAAAACCAATATAAAATTACCCTGGTCTACAAGGGTGTATTATATAACTATAATTATTGCTGTATAAACGTGTATGCGTGATTACAAGTAAAAGCCTACGTACATAGCTCTCTCTAGCTTAAATGTTAATATCTCAATTATCGTTTGATGAATGATGTGTACTCGAATCCTATTGTTAGCCTTCGCCTTGCCTAGATGCGCCTTATTTAATTTGACTATGATATTTGCTTCTGCATTTGCTTCCACACACATTCTCCTCTCTGTTTCAAAATCATTCGATGTGCCTGTAGCTTTTTATCCGTGATATCTGTTAATAAACTGTAACTGCCGGTTCTTATCGCCTTCTGAGTTCAAACAGTGTTGGTATTTACATGATAAAGGTTGTCAAGGTGATTGATGAACGAAGTCAAGCTATTACAATTAAGTGGACATAAAAGATCATTCATTTATCAATCAATTAAAACCTGATTGTTCAGTCTGCAAATACTCTCACATGGCGACCTGCATACAATCAATGACACTAAAGTTCTACTCACTGCTTATCCCAGTCTGGGTGTTGTTTACGCAATCGAGACGACGAAAAGCGAATATCTTGTGCTTTAACCTGGTTGGGGAATATGGAGGATCCACCTAAAGGAGTAGGAAAACCTGTAGTGTTGATCATTATGTTAAGCCCATAAACCTTGTTCTAGCTTTCGAACAGCCCATTCTATTCATTCTACTTGATTCACATTTTGACCGTGTTATTTATTCGCTAATCAATCTTGACTGTGTGTACACTTCTTATCCCATTACTCATCACATGTTTGTAACTTATTTTTGTGTAACTATAAATATTGATTAACGCTTGGTTAAAGGGAAGTTGGCTTACCCGTCATCTCCACCCTGCGTCGTTTCACTTCTCTCTATTCTATTCGCTTCATATACAAAATATATTTATTCACAAGTCCATTCTCGTTATTCGACTTATTTAATTCCGTTACTGACTAACGCGATTAAAGTCGATGATTATATACGAGGATAGGCGAAATATATATTTCGACAACGATCATTCATACGATCTCTTTGGACCACTAAAGTGGAGAGTCCATCAACAAACATCGTCCGATCTAAATGACGATAAAATAAAGAGCCCCACAAACCCTCATTCCAAACCAATGGTTCATATATGAACTCCAGAATCTTGAAGGAACAAATAGTGTATGAATTAATTGTTGATCATTAGCTATCATAGGACTGTATCTCTTTACGTTGCTCCATTGCCTTGTGGATAATACCTCTAAGTCAAAAGATCGAGCAATGCTCTCATATGAGAACCACTTGTTTCAGTCTGCCTGCCCAGGTATTATCCTAGCTCTCATATAAATCAAATGGTGAAATGTGGTGCATATCTAATCACTACCCTCTTGAACTAATCATTATATGTTTTAATAAATAAATAAATAAAGTTCCATCTAAACTTTGAATAATTTTTTCCAATGATTGATAATCCTCTTTGGAGATAAGTTTAGAATTATTACATATAAACTATATTTCATTCATTGATCATTATTATAATTAGATTTAAACTAATCATTTCAACATAGAAAAAAAAAGACCAAAGTTTCATTTAATCAAAGTAGAATGCGTTGGTTTTCTCTTTCCTTTTCTTTTTCTTTTCTCTTGTTTCCCTGAACCCGAGAAAAAGGTTTCCCAATTTGTTTGATCCATTTTTCTTTCTTTTCTTTTCTTTTCTTCATTGTTTATTATTAAAACAATTTTGAAAATTGACACGAACTTCTTCCATAGTTAATCAAAGTTTTCTTAAAATATTCTTTTATCACTTTTTATTGTTTATACAATGACATTCTTTTGATTAAAATGAAAGAAAAAGAAAAAGAGAGAAAGAAAAGCCAAACTTCAAAAGGGAAATAAAGTAACCATGTTTATTCATGTTGAATAAAATTAAGTGATTTGTTTCTATTTGTCATGATGATAATGTGTGAATGAGTATAGATTATTCATCAGCACTCTTCATTCAACCATATCTTGAGAAATTCTTTCAACTTGTTTCCAATAGCTATTCATTCTTTTCATATTTGACTCCAATTCCTCAACTTAATGTGTTTTTCTGATATCCTCTCTTTTATTTCTACTGAAGATTCTAAGTTAATGGCTTGCTTCATGATGCAGTTTAATCATTTTTGAAATGTATATCTCATCCACTTTCATCATCTTTTCCTAATTTTCTGTTTCAACTGGAAGTGGATTTGTTCTCTCTTACAGTAGGTTGTTTGTTACTGATGGTATGTAATTTATTTGTTTGTTTTATTATTTGAAGTGTATTGATCATAATAATCATTCAGTTCACTGAATGTTCACCTTTATACTGGTTCAAACTGTTAGCATGTAGTTTACATTTTTACATAAAACCA
Source organism: Schistosoma haematobium (assembly GCF_000699445.3). Classification (NCBI taxonomy): domain Eukaryota; kingdom Metazoa; phylum Platyhelminthes; class Trematoda; order Strigeidida; family Schistosomatidae; genus Schistosoma; species Schistosoma haematobium. Next base: position 917,555 of record NC_067200.1, read on the forward strand.
GATCAGTCAGTCAGTCAATAACAACTTAGGACCAAGTAAATATGTGCATCGGTTCAATTTCCCATACCTGATCAGCACAACATGATGAACGGCAAATTCATTGAAGTAGTTACTTCAGTGGTAGTAATCTATAAAAGAAAGATTGTTTATAAGGATATAATACATGGAGAAAGAATTGCTTCGTAGAGATAGAGGTATGAAACAATTTAAATCACACGATTTAAGGGAACACAAAGAGTGTATACACGTTATTTTATCTCACGGATTTCCGTCTCCGCTAGTAAGGTCCCAACAAATACGGTACTAGTACGAGAACTACTCACAAATACGTCGGGTTTGACCGACCTCAAGCAGTTTTCCTTTAGGCACTGGGGTCACGCTCTTACGTCACTAAGATCACCTTTAACCCAGTTTAGTTTTCAGGTAACTCTAGAAGAATACTTCACGGTGTGGGCAACTGGGAAGTCATAAGCGCCCTCATACCACTAACAGCACATAAGTGACGTATGGCTAGAACAAACAAAACCTGATTTTTGTAACAATGTACAGACTACCTAAATGTAGTTAATAGGATGTTATGTTCCTTGTTGCCGAGCATCAGTTTACCAATGTTCAATATATATGTACAGTATCATGCAGTTTCAGATATCTTTTCGTTCATTCAGTGAATGAATTCTAAATGAAGGAGCATATTTTTCACTGTGCACTTCATTTGATGTTTTAACTTTCACATAATTTGTTCATTTTGTCCGATAATTTGGAATCTACTACAGTAGCGTGTTGCTGAAATGCAGTATGAAGATTCCTTCGGGATAATTGAAACACTCGAACGTATAGAAGCCCAGAGTTGTAAATCAGAGGAAAGTAGAAGACTGGAGAAGTACGTGTTAGGTAAGAATCAAAATGTACAGAAAGCCATTAACGATTGTTATTTCAACACTATAATTCAGACACTTCGCAAAAAGGCATGTTATACTACTGTCTAATAGTAACATACCACGTTAATATTCTAGAAAGCTCCATCATGTTCTAATTGGATGGAAACCCTTCGGCCTCCTTATGGCTTCTGGAGCCTGCGTCGTAGTTTTGGGAAGCCGTCCCAAAAAATTTCTGTAAGCTATTGTGATTATATGCCAGACGCTAAAAAACATTCAAGAATATTACTTGAAATAGCAACAAAAGACCGTGAGCACAGTGCTGATTGATCATAAAGTAAACAAATTGAACAAATTTAATGTTCATTGGGAAAATAAATGAGTCAAGTTAAATAAATATAAAAAGATTCCTGTCCATTATTTTTTGATTTCGATTGATGCCTAAGATGAGATCAATCCGAGACGAATATCGCATACAGACTTAAATCTACTTCTAGATGATTTCCTGAAGTTCAAATGTAAAGTAGTCATTAATCGATTTCATACATTTTTGAATAGAATCACTTGTTACTGATAGAGCTGGTCGATCGTCACACTATATGGCCAATTAATTCAATTTGGTCGTGTATACTCGGAATCCTGAAGAGAAAAGGGAAAAGAGGTAGATCAAGATACACATTGCGTCGGAATTTGAAAATAGATACCAAAAGAACCAATTGCAACTGGAGAGGATAGTCTATGACAGAATTCAATAAGGAATCCTGATGGGAAGCCTATGCTCCTCCACGATGGGTAACAAGCGTAAATAAGTAACACAGTCAAACGCTAATCCATTTCTTAAAAGATCTAAGACTTTTGGTCTAACATGAGATTTGATAGTACAATACTTGACAGGGTGTACAACTTTCATGATTCTCACAACAGTAAGGAACATTCATGTATTGCTCCCTGATTTTTAGATCTCTTAAGCTTCAAAAAATCAGGTTATTAATTAATCATCTTTTAACGTTTCATAGTTTCTTCCTGATATTCTAAGTACTAAAAAAACCCCGAGAAAATCCATTAGTAAGAGTCGTTTCTGAAATATGCTTTAAAACTGTAGGGTAAATCCTTCGTTTTGTTCTACCAATGGAACGGCTTTAGAGGGTATACACGTCATTAAACGTTTATGAACGCCATTGAAGGTAACCTGAAAGAAGTATATTTTGACATTGTGGTGAGTCAATAAACATACTTAATATTTAAATATCAATTTACCTGCATAGTATGTTTCGATTAGTACAACGTTATCCTTTCTATTATTTGTCCTTTTAAAACCTTCAACGTAAAAGTGTGTGGGTAATCACGGGAACCTGAAACGATACGTTTTTATAGAATATTTTAGGTAGTTTTGTAATCATAGTATTAGAGTAGACAAACTGCTATTTATGGAAATGATTCGAACTATTTTCAATTTTGAATTAGATATTAAACTTAGTTAAATAACCATTAAAAACCAAGAAGTACACAAACAGCTACTTCATTTTAGTGCTGGGATCCTCAACAATGTTGTTATATCCGAGCGAAGATTAAATCACGAGTAACTTCTGAGACCTATTAATGGACTAATATTATCTATATATTTTTATGGTATAACTATTCAGTAATTAGATTATGTATATCTATATTCCCCTTATTATAAGCTTCATTTTGATCTATAATTTATTATTATACGATTTACTGTCCCTAAATTATGATCAGTTTATGAACTACTGCCTCCTACGTTCATAGGCACTTTTTAGCTTCATTGTGTGCAAATGTTATTTCCTATTTTATGGTACGTTGCGGTCTGTTTGTTTGATATATAAACCCAGTATGTCTGAAATAAATGATTCGATTCGCACAGTGGAAGCTGGTATTGGTGTTCTGGACTCAAGTGGACGGGCTAGGCGGCTCATACCGGTCTAACGTCATTGGTTTGATACAGTGCTAAGATTGTATAAGTCGTATTTTGAGTGGTGGATAAATCACGTAATAACTAGCCGGACATAAAGTCACAACAAATGTCCATTGACGATCTCACTAAAGGATAGAACTTATAACATTTAACTCTCTATACAAATTCTTAATCTTCAGACCAGTCAAACTGTATCCAGTAATTCACAAGTTTAACTTCAATTAATTCATTTCTGAAGAGGTTAGTACTAGGACAAAACAGTTAACCTGTGTTACTTAGCTTTCAATTTTTGTCTAACTATAGTTATTATGCATTACATAGTAATATTTAGACATGAAATCATTATTGCCTTATCAAACGACGTATTGATATCAGTTATACATGTGATAAGAACAAGAGAGCATTGTATTAATGTTATATCTGTGTGCGAACTTTCACAAGTACATGCTATCATGAATACATACAACAAATACGATACAATAGAACTAGAAAGAAAGATCCAGGATAGAGTTGGTTGGAGAATGCTAGTTGGCGGCTTATACTCTATTAGGGGTAACATAAGTAAGTTAGTAAGTACATTGAATATCATGACGCTTCTTCGACAGATGTTTGATCAGTCGTGAAATTTAAACATTTATTCAGTAGATTGATACGAAACAGTAACATCTAAAAATACTCATAAGAAGCGTTATGACACCGAATTCTCAAAGAAGCAAGTTTTAAAAAACCTAACAAAGAAACTGTTTTGTGGTGAATGAGAACACAGTGGAGGGGCAATCGAACCTATTCTATGACATCATTACAGAACATTCTAGTAGAATCTAAGAATCATACAGTAAATACTACATTTAAAAAATAACAGCCAATTATTTCAGACTTCACTGTACTTTCGTTTCTATAACATTCATTCTTTATTCCCGTTCTATTTTCTTCTATCTTCTTAACATTCTATCGTCAGGCATTTCACTTTTAATTGATGATACATATTTACTTACTTACGCCTGTTATTCTCAATGGAACATAGGTGGCCCATCAACATCCTCCATCCAACCCTGTCCTCAGCAATACTTTCCACATCCTTCCAGTCGTCATTCATCCTTTTCATATTTGCTTCCCATTCTCGACGTAGTGTGTTGTTTAGCTTCCCTTCAGGATTCCAAGTAAGGGCTTGCCTCGTGATCCAGTTTGATGGTTCGCACAATGTATGTCCTATCCATTTCCAACGTCTTTTCCTAATTTCCTCTTCAACTCAAAGCTGGTTTGTTATCTCCCACAGAAAACTGTTACTGATGGTATCCGACCAATTCGGGATGTTGAGTATCTTGCATAGACAACTATTTATAAATACTTGCACCTTCTTGATGATGGTTGTAGTAGTTGTGCAAGTTTCAGCTCAGTACGGTAGAACTGCTTTGACATTCGTATTGAAGATTGTGACTTTGACATTTGTTGATAGTTGTTTTGAGTTCCATATGTTCTTCAATTGTAGGAATACTGCAGTCATAGTTAAAAACGCTAACTAGATGATATATATTACTTATATCTATCGGCACGTGACTAATAGGTTTTGGGTTCGAATCTCGTGAGTCGGGATCATAGATCAAACCAAACCTTGGTAATGACACCCATAGATGAACACTGTTGAATAGTTTCACAATAATACAAAACACCCCGCCAGTTCTTTCAAGTTTTTCATGTTGATCTTATTCAATATGTAACAACATAAATATAATGTTCACTCTCGATCTGTCTTAACCATTTGATATTACACCCTATACATATATAATATTTAATGTTTGATTTAAATACCTAAATGATATCAAAAATATTTAAAAGAAACTGATGGACGTATGTTTAACACTTTCACTTCATTCACATTATGCTAGACATAAACTAAAATTATAAGAAGGTTGATATTACTATTTACACTTGAATGAAGAGATAATATGCATGAATGAACATTGAATTAGATTAGAACGTTTAGTGATAACTATGTTTATTCGATAATTAAATGAATGACTATCACTTATGATCTTATCTTACTTATGTAAAGGAGTGAAGTATTGAGTGGATAAATATGAAAGCTTTTAAATTGAATGGTACTCGATTCGAATCCAAGAGTGAACATCAACTCGAAGATGTAGATACATCTAGTTGATGAGTCCTAAATAGGAGGAAATGAACGTCTTGAATTTCATTGTTAGCCACTATCTATCATTACTTACAAAGCTTGTGACTTAAGGTAATATGTACAAGATGTGCATATGCTAATATAAGACTAGGAAGGTTCAAGTAAACAATATCAAGTGAATTGGAATGTACTGTTTGCCTTAATTAACCTGTAAATCTGTTTTGAAGTGGAATATTAAAATATCTGACATCGTTAGATCGACTATATATGCTTTAATTACAGTCTAATGGTAGATGAGATTTGTAAACAGTAGGCAAAATTATATATCATCCATATCTTTTTATCTAATTCAGTTCTATAGCTTTTATGTGTTTAATATCAATGATGTATGGAGTGTAGGAAGTTAACTGTCAGATAGTTTCCAGTCATTATTCACAAATATAGTTTGAGTCTGTAAAACTGTAAAACATGTACTGATCATGACTAGACCACTAGTGATCACATGAAGACATTGGATAGTTGGTTCATCTCAGTAAGCAATTCCTCATCAGTGTTTATCTACGACTATAATATATGGAATCAAAATCATGGTCTTGAGCGTATACGCTTAACGCTTAGATCAATAAATCAGCATTGAAGTGTGTTAATGTCTAAATTCAATCAACCGGCGTATAGGATGGTAGATACAAAGTGCTAAGGAGTTCTAAATGAGTTCTTCCATGTTTCTAATGTTGATCTAATTAAGATCAGTCCGCGATTTATATTTTGAAATTTCTACAATCATCACAAATTTCTAACATCAATGTCACAACTGGAAATGGATAGTGATAATGGATAACTGTGGGTAGACAAATGTTTGAAATAAAAACCACTAAATCACAATTCACTAAATTTAATGTCTAATGAGTCCTTAATTAGAATAAAACAACTGTCTGATGCGTTCTAGATTTCATTGATTGTCCTGGTAAAGAGTAATACAGAACTAAAACGTTTGCCATTGTTTATAAACCCATTTCATTGATTATTTTCAGAATACAAAAGTTGTAATTTCTAAATATTATCAGGGTACTCACCAGATATCCGTCCACTCAATACAGTACTTTCAACCTGTAACGAAGTGATTACTTACTTACGCTTGTTAATCCTCGTGGGGACGAATAGGCCGCTCACCAGCATTTTTCATTCAACTCTGTCCTTGGCAAACCTTTCCAGCTCTTTACAGTTGTTATTCATCCTTTTCATATCTGATTCTATTTCCCGTAGTAATGTGTTCTTTGGCCTTCCACTTTTCCGCTTCCATTCACGATTACAAGTCAGGGCCTGCCTCGTGATGCAGTTTGATGATTCGCGTAATGCATATTCTATTCATTTCCATCATCTTTTCCTAATTTTCTCTTCAACTGGAAGCTGGTTTGTTTTCTCCCACAGAAGGCTATTCCCAATGGATGTTGAGTATCTTGCATAGAAAACTATTCATAAATACTTGTACCTTCTTGATGATGGTTGTAGTAGTTGTGCAAGTTTCAGCTCAGTACAGTAGAACTGCTTTGACATTCGTATTGAAGATTGTGACATTGATATAGATTGACAGTTGATGGATTCACACTTGATGGAAAAACTCTGGAATCATTCACGTACATGGACAGCATCATCGATGATCAAGGTGGATCAGATGTAGACGTAAAGATAAGGATTGTCAAAGAAAGGACAACATTCCTACAATGGAAGAATATACGGGACTAAAAAAAACCTATCAACCAACATCAAAGTGTGTGGTGGACTGGACAATGTACGAGCGTAAAAAATACTAAGAAAGTTATTTAATATCAATAGTAATGTTAATGTGCATAAGTTAATTGTTACAAATACAATAGAAAATAAGGACTTTACCTCAATTCACCAAATTGATACGTGTTCAGCTTTGGTCTGGTGCTGAAAATCCACAATTATAAATGTTTGATGATTTCAATCGCGTTGATGAATTCTCTAATAATATAATCCAATGTAAAGTATGATATATTCCAAATCATAGTCTATAAATGTAGATAATATTTGATTTAGGCTTCAGGTAACTCAATCACAAATAAATGTAGAACGAGAGATATATGTGTAACAATGTATTTGCCAGCAATCTATGGTATATCATGCTATGTAATTTACACAACGGAAAATGTGTTCAACGTCATTCACTTAAACAACACGTACAGTCATTTATTAATAAATATACATACAGTGAAAAATTGGTAAAATAAATACAAGTAACATTAAAAGCTATTTACAAAATAAGCTTGTCAGTCATATCTACACAAGTGAGAATCTTCAATACGAACGTCAAGGATGTTCTCCAGTACGGAGTTGACACGTGGAGAACTACCGCAACCATCATCAAAACAGTACAAGTATTTGTATGCGATTGTTTACATAACATTGTGAATATCCGTTGTCCGGATACCGTCAGTAACAACCTACTGTGAAAGAGAAAAAACCAGCTTCCATCTGAAGAGAAAATTAGAAAAAAACATTGTAAGTAGATAGGACATACATTTAAAAAATCATCAAACTACACCACAAGGCAATCATCAACTTGCAATCCTGAATGAAAAAGCAAAAGTGGAAGGCCGAAGAATACTGACAAGAAGTACAAACTCTAACCTTCTATCTGAAGTTATGCCATGCTGATGATGTCGTTCAGAATAATGATGAAACATCCATGAACAAACTATCCAGTTCAAACAATAAAACTTCATCAAATTACTAACTCTAAAAGATATGTAGATCTACATAACATGGAAATCACATATCATGGTGAAGAGATTCTTTATTTCAATTAAGAATTAGTGACAAATATATGTGTTAAACAAACTTGTAATATCTGTTATTATTGTTAAACCCACACAGCTTAAGTCACGTTTCGACATTGTTAATTATTCACTTATCAATCACGATTATTTTTATGTGATCGCATATATATGTGTGTGTACACTTCTGATCCTACTCATCGCATGTCTGTAACCTATTTTTATCAGGCTATCAATATTGATTAACGACTCACACGCCATCTCCACTGCATGTCATTTTGTTCCGCTCTCTTCTCTTTGCTTCATTCACTTTATCTGGATCAATGGTTGTATGAAGTATATATATTCAAAATCCATTCTGGTATTTGACTTATTTGATTGCGTTATTCACCAACACGAGTTAGGTCGATGATTACATACAAGGATTGATGATGCGTATATTTTAATAACATGCAGAAACGATCTAATTTGAGTTATATTAATCTATATAATGTACCCTTAATAGCTAAGGTAATTTTAAATTGATTTTCAGGAGAAACATACACCATCTGGACTTTCACGTGACAACCCAAACAGTATAGCTCAATCCTGCTTCATAGGCGAATTAGAGATCATATAGGCTTTAATGCTACAATCTGAATTGTACAACAAAATCCTGTTTTGCAACCACAAAAGTACCAAGCCCCCTGATGGAATCAGACTAAGAGCCACTAAAAACTAACATGAAAAACTAAATTGAATATTATGAAATAAAAAAAATGGATATTTCAAATTTATTTATTCATGAACATTCTTATTTATAGTTACTATGATATTGATAATGATGATGATGACGTGAACATTCATCATATTGATGATCTTTACCTTTGTTTTTATTAAATATTTAAGTCCTCAGAAAAGAAAACATAATACGATTTCACTATGTATAAAGATGCATAATGAAGCAAAGGCTGCCGAACAGCATTCTCCAACCCATTCTGTCCTGGACCTTCATTTCTAGTTCTATTCAACTCTTTTTCATTCTTCTCATGTCTGTCTCGATTTTTCAACGTAATGTGTTCTTTGGTCTTCCACTTCTCCTTAGTCCTTGAAGATTCCACTTGACGGCTTGTCTTGTGACGTAGTTCGGTGTTTTCCTCAATGTGTACCCTATCCACTTCCAGTGCTCCCTCCGTTGGGATCTGCTTTGTTCTCTCTCGAAATAGGTTGTTGCTGATAGTGTCTGACCAACGGATCCGAAGTATTTTGTGTAGACATCTGTTAATAAACACTTGTATCTTGTGGATGATGACTTTTGTAGTTCTCCAAGTTTCTGTCCCATACAGTAGATTTGTCTTGACATTTGTATTGAAAATTCTGACTTTGATGTTGGTTGACAGATGTTTTGAATTCTAGATGTTCTTCAATTGAAAATATGCTGCTCTTGCTTTGCCGTTCCGTGCATTTACATTTGCATCAGATCCTCCTTGTTTATCGATGATGCTGTCCAGGTACAAGAAAGTTTCCACATCTTCTAGAGTTTCTCCGTCAAGTGTGATCCGATTGTTGTATCGGAGAATCTTGCTTTACCCTTTGTGTATGTTGAGACCTGCTGCTGCTGATGCTGCTGCTACAATGGTTTAAGAAACGAAATCACTAATCATTTTCATCTTGTAATCAGTCAACATCTACATAATTCAGTAGTCTATGCAGTTTTCTTTTTCAATAATTCAAATCAATAACTCACTTGACATTTTGTTTACTTGTATCTTCTCCTTTGTTGCTTATTAGAACATTAAGTCTAAAATGCAGATATATCCAGCTCATGAGTTACAAATATGATGAAACTCACGTCCTGAATTTCACTACTAGCCACCATCCAACTTCAGATAAATATTTTTGAATTATTCTCTTTGAGACAAATAAAATGATGATTAATTGGTTACAGTATAATATAATTGGTGCTTTTTGTAATTAAGATGAACCAGTTACTTCGTTAGCCCTCCTATCTTATATATGTGAACAAATGCAAATGAAGACAACTAGTGTAGCAGAAGCATCTGAATCAGTAGGCCTCAACATACACAAGAGGAAAAACAAGATCCTCAATTACAACACGGAGAACACCAAAACAATCACACTTGATGGACAAACTCTGGAATCCTTCACTTACCTGGACAGCATCATCGATGAACAAGGTGGACCAGATGCAGACGTAAAGGTGAGGATTGGAAACGTAAGGGCAGCATTCCTACAATTGAAGAACGTATGGAACTCAAAACAACTATCAACAAATGTCAAAGTCACAATCTTCAATACGAATGTCAAAGCAGTTCTACTGTACGGAGATGAAACTTGCACAACTGCTACAAGCATCATCAACAGGGTACAAGTATTTATGAATAGTTGTCTATGCAAGATACTCAACATCCCGAATTGGTCGGATACCATCAGTAACAGTTTTCTGTGGGAGATAACAAACCAGCTTTGAGTTGAAGAGGAAATTAGGAAAAGACGTTGGAAATGGATAGGACATACATTGTGCGAACCATCAAACTGGATCACGAGGCAAGCCCTTACTTGGAATCCTGAAGGGAAGCTAAACAACACACTACGTCGAGAATGGGAAGCAAATATGAAAAGGATGAATGACGACTGGAAGGATGTGGAAAGTATTGCTGAGGACAGGGTTGGATGGAGGATGTTGATGGGCCACCTATGTTCCATTGAGAATAACAGGCGCAAGTAAGTAAGTAATTCTTAGTATTTTATAAAAACCATAAATTGAATACTTCATTTGTATATCTTCCATCATTTATTCTTTTCATCGTTCATGATTGTTACAATTATCGATTCCTTTATGATGCACCCCCCTCCCTCTCTGTTTTCTTCAGTTCAATCTTCTCAACCATCATGGACTAGCATTTCAGCTCTGATCAGTGTTATATACTATTTAGATCTCTCACCATAAGTAGCATACATCAAAATATTATCAATCTGTATAAACTTATTATTAATTATATAAACTAAATTTGGATAAAGTTAACATAAATCAAACTAAACAATTCTTAGAAGTTTGACAGTTTACAATCAACCAATACACTGATCAAATCAGTGAATATTGGTCGATATTTGAACGGATAATTTGAATCCAGTCAGGCAACTTCAATCTTGGCAATACCATTTAGAGTGATGTTCTCACATTCGCTGAGCTGTGGAATGCCACCATAAGATCAGAAACTAGCTCACATTATGTCGATTTTCTAAGGAGTTCAATGCAGCAAACTTTCAAGCTATCGACCGGTAGCACTACTCTCAAAAATTATGGAGTCCCTGATATTTGATCGTTTACACGACTATTTATTATCCATAAATTTGTTTTCACCCAAACAACATGGTCTCAGAAAAGGTCACTCTTGTGTAACGGACCTGTTGACCGCGGTGAACAGATGGACAGCCATTCTTAATCTCAAAGGGAAAGTTGATGTTATTTATCATTACTTCTCAAAGGCTTTTGATAAGGTCATCCATATATGTCTTAACAATAACTTCAAACGTTTGGGTATCAAATAACCTTTAATTGATTACCTTACTTCATATCTAAAAAATCGACATTTTGAGGTCAGCGTTAACTTTGCCTTCTCTCAGGCTATGGAATGTCTCACAGGGTTCAGTACTAGAACGTCTTCCTTTCTTCCTTTCCATAACCGATCTTCGAAATTGGGTAGATGACAACGGACTTACTTTAAAAACAGTTCAAAGTCTAAAGTCTGAGACATGTTGCAGACTACAATTACAAATTAGCTAACTCGCCTCTATAGGTATCCCAATTTGAAAGAGAACTAGGAGTTAAGGAACCCTACGATCTGAAGTTATACGCTAACCGCGACAAAAATGCCTTTCGAAAAACCATGCACTGGTAACACTGAAGCTCATTTTTGACCAACTCGACAGAAGAACTTACCACATAATCTTAAACAGTTTCATTCGTCTTCATTTAGAGTACGGAAACATGGAATTTCCTCCCTCACTCCGAAACAATAAGGACACTATTGAACGAATACAACGGCAAGCCACGAAATCAGTTCTGGGACTCGAATTCAGTTCTTGTGAATAACGTCTCTGATCACTGAACCTTTACCCATTAGAGTACGAGCGTCTTAGACGTGACCTTCTAATGACTTCCAGTACCCTCAACACTTGAGAACATTCCCTAAGTCACCTATTTAAGCTTAGCCTCAACACAAAACTTAGGAGTAACACCCAGAAACTGGAGACAAAACACAGCAGAACGAACTGTAGATACAACTACTACTCCTTAAGAATAGTCAAATGTTGGAATTCCCTCTCGGCTGAGCTAGTCAAAGCAACTCCCCAGGAGTCCTTCAAGCGAAAACTTGACATATTCTTAAGGACTAAGGATTTACGAACTTTTTTCTCTTTTTCATCTTTTATCGATAGAAAACAAAGATTCCTAACTGGAAGTAATGGTGATCCTCTGCTACTAGATATGGAAGCTCATTAACCGAAAGCTTTTTCTATTCCGTACAAAACCATTTGAACCATTTTGGCAGAATTTAGTCACCGAGTATTAAAAAAATCATTATTTATGAAATTCAAATAATACTAAAGTCTTATCCAACATTCTTATTTGATTATAATCAGTAAAAGGTTTTGTGGTTATGATAGTAATTTTAATAGTTGAACTCATGAGTCAATTGATAAAGTTAGATTACCATTAAAAATTTGGAAGCATTGGACAATCGTTTCGTTCTAGTATGGAATTCCTTAACAGTTTACATCCACAATTCCGCCTCATCAAATCGCTTTCCAGTTCTTCCAGATTGTTCATGATAGTCTACCGTCAATTCACTCATAAATTCAACTATTTATCTTGTTTGAGTTTCTTCCATGAAGACGTTCAAATAAAATTCCTGGACAAAATGTTGAAATCATTACAATTTCAATGATTGAGATTAGCTTAAATATTAATTTTTCCAAATAATCATCATAGTTTAGTATTCTATAAAAAGATTTTCTTTCAATTCAGTTGTTTAATTAACTAGAAACGGTTGATCATTCATTACATGTAAACTCTCTCCCTCACACACACACACACACTACACACGTACATACGCACATATACATTTATATACGTAAATTCTCTAAGATACAATAAAGTAATTATTTAAACCTTTTTGTATGAAATCTCTTTTATCTTTATTCTTTTGTTTGGTTGGTTATTATTATTATTATTATTATTATTATTATTATTATTATTATTGCGTAACAACAAGTAATTGGAAAGTTTAATATCAATACAAACTCATATAGATAGATAGATATATACTTAGATTCATTTGACTTACAATGAAATGGTTGATTACATTATAAAAACATACAATACAAAAGAAAACTTACAATTGATTCGTTTCATAATGTATATATATGAATGATATATTCATTGATGATTGAATAATAATTGCATATATATTTATGGTCCAGTAAATCTTTTGAACAATAACAATAGTAATGGTAATAGTAATAATAGTTATAATAATGGTTTGTGTGCGTGCTACTTATATTGATGTAAGCAGTATATGACGCGAGTTAAAAACGTAATGTCTGGCAGCAGAAGATGGGGGGAGATCAAAAAAAGAAAAGTGTGAACACAATGCAATTTGTAAGAAAACGCATGAACGATGAAATGTGAGACAATGGATTGATGTTTGCAACATGAACAGACCAGGTCGATATGAGGGATTGATATTTTGCAAAATAATGATTTGCTATATGGTTTTCCTATTCCACCAAGTAACTCTGTAATTATTCCAACTCGTGTTCTGACGGTATTAAAAACATAATCAAAGAGATGAATTTGTCAATCAATATGACATAAATAAGTCAATCAGAATTGAGCTAATAATTTCAGTGAGGGAAATTTAACATTGATAGGATGAAATAATTGTTTATTTCAATGGAATGTTTATTTATTTATCTAGTGGTTAAACACTTTCTTTAGAGATTGATAGATCCTGGGTTCGAATTCCGTGAGATGAGTTTGTGGATGTGAACGGTTGTACTAGGGTGAAATGGTCATCCAGTGTATCCAAATTTTCTACGTTGATCTAGCTTTATTTGACTCATGAACTCAATTATTAAAAGAGGTAATGTCTAACCACTTTCTATTCATTTCCATGTCATTATCTACTTTATTATCCTTGTCTCCTCTGACCCTCCATTTTTAGTCTAGTTGACCTTTTATTCTTAAGATATAAATGTTCTTAACAAGTACATAATATGTGATCAGATTGTTCAAGATGTATGTCTATGCTCCTCCATTGTGGGTAACAGGTGTAAGTAAAATTAAGTAAAATTAGTTGACAGAACCTCTACTACTTCTGTAATATGAGATAACTAATCACTTTTCTATTCGTAAATCACTGAAAATCTTTAAGTTAATCAAATGAATTAAATCAATGCTTACTTCAACAATATCACCGATTGAACGTATAGAGTTATAACCGTTAGGTATTTTATCATGTGTTCAGAGATCCTCATTGAAATAAAACACGTTTCATTCCTTTACGATATTAAAATGTATTTGTATTTTATGTCAAGCTTACTGTCCAAACTTTGGAGTTGACATTTCAACTTTAAACCAGAAGGACTAATCAAACATAACTTTATCAGAAAATTGTCTTATGTTATTTTAATTTTTAAGAAAAACACAACTAGTTGACTAATCAGAATGAACAAAAACGTTGGAAATCTTTCTGATAAACATTATGCAGCGTCTAGGAGATAGCACTTCAGAACATCATATAATGTGTTTTCGGATAAAACTCATAGTGTAGTGGACGAGGACACTAGTGGGGACTAATCGAATGTATTTAAACACAAAATTATAGAATATTTTACTAAAATCTGAGAATCATACTGTGAATACTTAATTTGCAATATGTCAATCAATTGTCCCAGATATCATAGTTTCTGCGTCTTCAAATTAATCACTATCTTTCCTCGTCGTCTTGACTTCGATCTTCTTAACTCTCTGTTACCAGACATTTCAATTTCGACTGATGATACATACTACCTAAATCTGTCGACATCAATAGCACACATCACAATAGTTCTATTTATTTTCTACCCAAGTTACTTTTTGAATAAATACGACATACTACTCAATTTTGATAAGTAGTCTAGTAAGATTAAACACATTTTTAGGCCTAAGCAACAAAATACATTGCACTATAAGTAAGAAAAGTTGGACAATTATTTATTTCAATTTCTGGTATTGTAGATCAATAAAATGAATTTAAATATTTACTGAAGATTAATATTAAAATAAAAACAGTGTTTTTCATCTGACTATTGATGAAATATAGATCCTGATTAACTCCGTATATTTAGTTGGACGTAATCATTGTATATTGAATATTATAACAAGGATGATGCAACGAAATAAGAACGAATGCATTGAAGACATTTACATTCCACAAATTCACATCGTTATCGTAAAAAGTTGTACAATTAGCAAATGTGATATGTCGGTCAACAAGAACTATTCAACATCAAAGTCTACAGGACAAGCTGTGAACCACAGGTGGAGAAATTCAATCACTTCTATCTGAAGTTTGTGCTGATGATGTTATTCAGAAGAACGATAAAAGCTCCATGACCAAACCGTCCAGCTCATAGGACAAAACTCCGTCCAAATGTGATGTGCAAATCAGGTTTAGCCAAAATCTTTAAGTATAACCTAGTTTATATATCCAAATACGTAGCGGACAAATTACTATCAAATGTAGACGGAGATAGATATAGTAAAAAGCTTATATATGATAAAGGAATATTACAATAAGAGAAGTGGATGGTTATGCCGAAGAGAATAAGTTCAATAGAGCTAATTGTGATAAACATAAGGAAAAGTAGTTCTACATTGAATTATAAAATAATTGTTCGAACAACGACGACACATCGACTTATCAAAGAATAATTTGAGCAAGATATAACAAGAAGTTGTTAGAGTTATTGCATGCATTTTCTCTTAGTTTTTTTATAACGTTTAGATTCGAATATTTTAATCTCTTGCACGAGATATTACTTATAGTGCAATGATAACATTGGTGACCGAGTTAATACTAAGTGACTGAATACTTGAATGTTCCGTAATATATAGACAGGATCATATTAGATCAAAGCCAAACTGGAGTAACACTAGACAGTACTTTATTAAGCACAATTACAAGGAGCTACATTTGGTCAGATTGAAAAGGAAATCAATAACTGAAAAGGAGACCACATATTTAACAGTCAGTATTTTGATTGCCTATTTGTCCACACTCAATAATCACCGATATCTAAACTCACTGTCACACATCAAATTCGTATCAGTTCAATCTGATTACTATTGTCACGACGATTACGAACGGTACAAAATAAAAAAATGTCTGAACGAAGTTATCGCTATAATCTATTCGCAACAGATGATGTAAATCGTTGAATCAACAGTGAAACAAACTAATAGATGGATATTGATAAGCCTATTACACTGTTTGCGTATTTCACGTCTCCTTTATTTCTATTCCCTTTTTTTCTCCATTTCCTTCTTTAAACTCAATTCAATATTCTGCTCAGTTACACAGACCAGATTTATTATTATTAATATTCTACTATTATTATTCTAAATTTTTTTAATATTTTATATTTTTTAAATATGGCAAGTATAATGCTAACATTATTGAAAATTGTGTATTATTGCATTTTCTGAAGAAACCCGAAATGGTTTCTTCACAACACTTTTGTACCCATAAGATGTTTGTGAATAATAATAATAATAATAATAATAATAATAATAATAATAATAATATTAATAATAGGTTTTCTTTATGCCCCTTCCGATGACATGTACTACAATGTTCTTTATATGGGCAGAACCTCTTATAGTGTCAACCTCCACAAGCCCAGCACGGAGATGATGGTTTGTCACTGTTATTACGATAATTATGCGCACTGAAACCTTGAAAAACTTTTCTCTTGACTGCACTGGCGTTATGGAAACAGTTACCGTTTTCTACCATTGAGGTATCATGCTTCAAGTTCACTAACCTTTGACACTCGGTAGTTACTTCCTGCAGGGTCATGTTAAGGCAGTGTTCCAGTTTGCTTAGGATTTTGGTTCAGATATCAGCATCCTCGGGTGAACGCAGGCTACAGACAAACACTAGGCATTTAAATTGGTCTTCTGTCATGGGAGACAATTTGAACCTCTCACATTCTCGATTTACAATTCCTGCATGCTTCACCCAGTCATCTCCCGGTTCTTTCATTATTTTCGAGCATTGATAACGGATAGTAAATAAAGATGATTGTTCTTCGAAGATTTGGGACAGGGTTTTGACTGTTTCATCAAAACTAAAATCTCGTGGATTCTTCGGAAGAACGAAGTTGCTATAGCGCTCATGTTCCATAGTCCCAAGTTTTTTCAGAAGTATTCTGACTTTTGAAGCGCCATCCAGTTCGCAAAGATCAATATAAAACAAATCTTCATACTTCTTAAACCACGACTCAAAAGGTACACCTGCTACACCATCAAAATTAAATTCATGAATTGCGTTAATGACTGAATCAATATGTGATACTTGAGATTCACTAGAAGCAGAGTTTCTCTCGGACAGGCAGAATTTCTGCACCAGGGTTTCCATGATTCTAATTTGCGACTCTTCGAACCTTTTTTCTTGACGCACTATATGGGCTTTTAATTGCTCCAAGGAAATATCCACTGTAGTTTTCATCCCCGTCGCCACTGATAAGTCTTGAGAATTGAACGGTATATTCATTTCCCAAGCTTTTCTGGTAACCCGCAAGCTATAACTACACAGCGACTTGAACACCAGAAAGAAGACGCAAGTATGAGAAAAAATACTTTACTCCAAGGTTCATTCTTGTACAGAAAAACATGGGTATTTATAGATGTTAACGTTTGTTAAGTCAACATCATATTTCAGCCAATCCGTTAGCGACATATCATGCTACTGACCAATAGTAGCACGCCACGTTGGAATTCTAGAATGCTTCATTGTGCTGTGATTGGCTAGGACTTTTCGGCTCCTTTTGGGCCTCTTGAGGTTCCGTTGAAGTTCACCGAAAGCCGACTCAACAGATATAATTTAACAAGATTTTATTCATGTATATGTGAATAAAATTTCATCAGTTTATTAAGCCTACCAAACGTTTAAGTAACCAATGCCTATGTAAGTAAAAGAAGCAAATATACGTGAATGTGCATACTATCAGTAAAAGAAACATTGCTTTAGAAGCGTTCCAATAGTAAAACTAATTTTATGGAAATATAAATAAATTATTAAGAAAACATTATGTGGAACAACCCACCATAAATCTGATCAGTAAAAGCTTAAGTATTTAGAAAGAGTATTACCTTGTGTATGGTTAGGGATATATAGGAACCAATGGCGTTTGTTTAGTAATAAGTAGATAACACTGGTTGGTGAATATAATTATATTCAGTTGTTAGTTGACGCCGATTCATTACTGACATTCGTGAATTCGATATAGGAATTTTAAGAATTGGACAAAATACTCCATTATTTATCGTTTAATTCCTTAAACTCTCAGATTAACCATTTTTCTAAGTAAGTCGTTTTTGATCTGAATATTAATTATTACCAAATGTTAGGGTTTTGTAAGCAGTCATTCAAGTTTTGTCACGAGTTTTGACTGGTTTCACATAGTATTCGGAAGTTAATACTAGTAGATTATCACATTTCTAAGGCCTACTGTAACAAAGAGTAGTGTCAACCGAAACAAACTATAATAAATATGGTTCTTAGTTTAAATCATTTCCAAAGTTTAAATGTATTAAAATGCCATTCTTAAAGGGATTTCACATAGATCATTTTCAAATTTAAAGTTAAAATTTGTATGTCAAAAAGAGACATAGACTGTTGTGATAATGAAGAGTATTTGAATTAAAATACAAACTAATGCAGTTTGATCAAGAAGTATTGAATGAACACGAACAAACATATTGTATTTGGAATTCGAAATCAAGCAGACAACAAGTATAAAGGAATCATTAGTTCATACAAACATCACATTCGCAACATCTCAAATGAGATTTGAAATTTCTACAATCACTTGTACCTCAGCTCCTTAGGTTCATCGTATTTGTCTATAATATGCTCATTAGTAATAAAACTAACAACTGAAATTGGAACGGACTCGCCAGAGTCCTGGAAGTGTATACGATCACCATGTCGGTTAAGTGGTGAAACCAATCATATTTGGAATTGAAACTACAGGCTTTAAAACAAAATCCTCCACCGCGAAATAATGTTGGATCTTCATATCCCCAAGTTATATATGATGTGCCTTCATTTGAAACATATCAAAGGATTCATAAGAAGTGACTTCATGATATGTATAAACAACATCTGATATGAAATCACCAGAATCGCAATCACAATCGAGGTCATTCAGAACTCGTACTTTGCCATGAACAATTTTCCCACAAGAAACAGACTCGCTATGAGGGAAAATAACATTTGATATGATGTCAGCAGGATTTGAATCTTCTGAAATATTTTTTTCAAATTTATTAAGAATGTCATTGGAGAGTGATGGATCAGTAGAAAAATCAGCATCTATGAAAACTACATCAGGTTTTTGATGATAATTAGTTTCACTCAACACATTTTTCTCATATTTGTAAGACATTTCATCAGAAATATTTGAATCATTAAGACAAACGATGTCTAGTACAATAGCGTGAGGAATCCGATAAGAATTTGATTGATTAGAAACTTTTGTCTCACAGTGATTCTGACTTTCATTTGATGCATTTGTATCCATTCTATTGCTCCGATTATTTTCTGAACCCGAGTCTCTTCAGCTTCCTCGGCAAATATCACCTAAAGTATGTTTGTTTTGGCTGAAATTCAGTTTCAGAATTATGCAAAGCTAACAAGGCTTAAGACTTGTTTAGTGCTGGTCTGCTATGTCATTATACAGTTTTTCAAAATCGTGGATAAAGATAAGTCACCATTAGAAATACTCAACTTTCTAGGATCAGTTTAGCATTACTCGAGGAGAAATAACCAGTAGTATTACAAACTAACTGTAAGTGTCCAACTTCACCACATTTAAAGCACTTGGAATTGCGAGATACATATGAGTCACTTGAGGGAGACTTGCCACTGGATAAATATTTGCCAAACGTGTGCTGATCTTCGTAACATGCTTCGCAACTTCGCAGTGAGTCATTCACTGCATAACCTTGAGTGCTCATTGCATTGGAATGACGTAGTAATGTAGTGGAATTCATGATGTTCTAAGGAATCATTTTACGAAAATTTTCTACTTTACAGCACTTTACTTGGTCTAGTAATAGGTCCTTCAGAGTTGCGTAGGAAAATGAAGTCGGCTTAACTGAAAATGTCAAATGTTCTACTTGTGTTTTCGAAGGCCCATCATGAGGGTGCTGAAAAGAGAGAGTAAAAAAAGAAGTGACGAGATGCGTAGTACAGTCAAAAACCAATTCCGACAAAAATATTACTCAATAAAAAGGTTTAAATACACATGAAATTTATGTTAAAGTTAATATTACAAGTTCACGACTAATTTTCAGTGTTCTGTCTTCATTAATATGGAGAGGGGGTCTATCGACCTATATTAATCCTTGCAGTTTGTAATATTGTGGGGGTTCAAACTTGTTTTGAATATATCAACAGAAAGTGCTGATAATACGTGTTCTGATAGAGAATTCCAGTAATTCATTACTCGGTGCGAGAAACGAATATCCAGATGTAAACTATTTGATCTTAGTTTTTGAACTTTTTTCGAATGTCTTATCAAATGATCAGTCCCAGATGGAAGTAAAAGATAAGAGATGTTATTACCAAGGTCATCGTTCAGTATAACATAAGCCAGTATTACATCAGCCCATATTTTACGGTAAGATAACGGAAATAAGTTAAGGTGTCTCAGTCTGTCTTCATAAGATAGGCCAGATAGACCTCGTACAATCTTAGTACCCCGTCGTTGGACTCTTTTCAGCATATTTGCTTCATACTTGAAACAATGACTCGCTGCTTGAATCCCATATTCTAACTGTGGTCACACGTAAATCGGGTATAATAATCTAAACATTTCATCATCTAAATACTGGAAATACCTACGGACAGACCATACTACCCTATGGCTTTTCGCAGCAGCAGCCTTACAGTGACCAGTGGTTTTGAGATCACTGCCTAATATGACTCTTAAATCTTTGTAGTTTCCTACCTTGGGTAGAACGAATCCACATATTGTACAGTGATACGATCCATCATAGTTATTTAATTGCATCACCACACTCTTATTCCGATTTATCTCATGTGACCACCTGTCCACCAATGAGACAAGATCATCCTATAATACTATCCTACCCGACACACTGTTTGTTGGTTTCCAAATTTTTATATCATCAGCGAAGGGTAGAACGGATGATTTTGCTACAGTTGGCAATTCATTTACATAAAGCAAAAAATTAGTGAAATAGAAATGTCTTGTTCTCAAAACTGGGATCACCAATTTAATGCTGGTAGTTGTCCTAGCTTTATCTATATCATAAGTCAGACGAGGTGTTGGAGGCACGGTAAAAGGTCAGATCCTTTCAAAGCCTCCCGCTGTTGCGTTTCAACAACCTTAAAGGGCCTGAAAAGGGGCGGTTATTCCAGTTATGTGGGTTTGTTGAGTGATAGTTGGGTTTCATGAATATCAGATGTTCTCATATTTAATTGAACTTTGCTTGTTGGATCAGGTTTTGATTCACATTGTGAGACACGACAGTTGTAGTTTGAACTCCTAATTTAAACACACGGACCTTTCAAAATTCAAGATAGGATAATGGAAAATATCAAAATATGCGCAAGATTAGGAGGTGAATAAATATATGAGCTATGACGTTTTGATGTCGACAGATATTTACTTAATTCTTAGTCGCCAAACGTAAGTTCTCACACACCCACAATTAATGTCGTTCCAAGCAGACAACATTTCAGAATCACTCACGACACTGTCCGATACAGAGCTTTCTATAACTAAACCCCCCAAGGATTGGAAAAATGCTATTTTTGCCATATGTTTAATCATGGAATGGGGCAGATTGTGTCTAACTATCAACCTATCAATCAAACCAAAATAGTAACCGATGTATCTTTTAAAAATAATCAAGGCTTAGTTACTCTATGTAGACTTATATAGCCTGTTGACTTCTGGGAAACATGAGTTTAGAAATAAGCATTTGTGAGTAACTAACTTACTAGTTACGAGGCAATGTTTGTCCTCCAATTTGATGTCACATACATTCAGGGTCTGACAACACTTTTATCCGTGAATCTTTCATAATGGAACAGCATAAAACCAATCTAATCAGAAATGAACGAGTTTGATGTCATATTTGGGAAGTCGCCGTTTGTTGAAAAGCTTTTGAAATAGGCTGGCAAGTCGTTGCAAGGAATGTACAGAACGAATTACCCATTCACAATCTGGTGTGGATGCGTGATCAAGCCTTACCCAAAGAAGTGTAATCAGCCCCATCAATCAAAAATTTTAAATATAAGCAGAATCTTTGGTGGAGGACAAGCTACAAGAATTAACGCAGGTCCAGAAACTTGTTATACTTCTATTGAAAACTGAAGACTGAAGGTCATCTGTGACCGCAAATATATAGTCCTGCGAATTGTCTTTTTAATCTATCTGCTTTAGGGGAACGTTGTGGAATTTCGGGTAATTACCCAAAATTTATAAGTTTCGGGGATTCCCATAAAGTTGTGAGAGTTTTGGTAGTTTTCTTTAAATTTTGGTGAAAAACTCCTAAGTGTTATGAGATTTTGAGTAAATATTGGTGTAAACCCGAAATTTCCGCAATTATTTTGAGGATTTCCGTAAAATCTTTGTAGGAAAAAGTTGTCATCAAGGTAGAAATATTGGGTTACACTAAAATTTAATCCTTATTTACGCATAATCTTAGTGGACTGAAGAATATTCTTCAGTTCTCTATATAGAGAGCTTCTTTAGTCTGCGTAAAATTATTAACTTGTATGAGCATCACTAAAACTTTGCTGATAGTTTTCAAACACCCAATGTCTTGAATAGCTTTACCAGGTACTCTTGGTTTTTTATCCAACCAGTCAGTACTCCTTTTCCGAAATGATCAGGATAAATGATTGTTAGAGATATTAGTTCTTTTTAGGCCGTTGAAAATTTATGTGTAAAGTATCGGATTCTTACCATGGCTGCTGCTAGCCATAAAATAGCTCGAAATCGGCTGTGATGGCGTGCCTGTAGTGGTCATTACTATTTCTTTGTTCCTTTTTTTGAACATGATGGCTGGAAGTTCTTATTGTCGTTTTCCGCAAATCTTTCACTGTAATGTGTGGGTTTGTTTGGATCCTCATTTATGTTGCTCCATATTTTCATTTGCTAGATAGAACATGACCTGCAGCAATTCACTTTTCATAAAACTATTGGCTTGAATACTTCGGTTCAGAATGTTTCTTTGCTATCAGTGCTCTCTCTATCCAAACACATAAGATTAGGAGGGACGGTATTTTGTTTCATTAGCTTGTTCTCAGTACCTAGTTAGATACACCTGTTATAACCAGAACCTCTTAAATAGTTCCAGGCCTTCGTACATTCTAAAGGAATTGAAAATCGAGGAATGTCCATCCATTAACAAACATTTCGACCTTATCGTTTTTGTAGTGCGGACATGTCTATAAAGTGTCGTGCTAGATCTTATGTCGTTTATGACTTTGCCGCTTCGCCCGTAGTATGACTTCATAATCCAATATGACACTCGTAAAAAACTACAAGCAAAACGGTAGAAGAGCTCATTTTTTCCCATATTCATATTGTAAAATAACTGATGCAATATTTATCTCTTTCAGACTGTCGAGTAACCGAATTCTGCACATAAACGCTTGTCCTCTACATATTGCGATGTGGTATTTTAAAACATTTGGGCTCAAATTTTTCACAGCAGCATCCGTATACTGTAGTGTACATTCTCTTGGATCTGATTTGAAAATTCAACACTGGAACTACAACTGGGATAAGTCACATGGTATATAATTATTTTTATCGTCTTATTGTTTATTTTTATAGGTATACACGATAATTCAAAATTCGGGTTAAAACCAGATACACTTAACGTAGTAAAACATCTGCAATCTTATCATAAATTAATTATTTTTATACGTCATGGACAGTATCATTTGAATAGAAAGAAGTCGGAGGAAAAGGTCCTCACCGATATTGGTTGGCGACAAGCATATGCTGCAGGTTGTCGACTTAGGGAAATGGGAATTAAGTAGGCTTAAATGTGATATTGATTGTACATAATTCTTATACTTCCTATTCATCTGCAGATTTTATCTTAGTAATCAGTGAAATTTGAGTGTTTTAGCTTTACATTTTGAAGTATTGTCTGTGTGGTTGTGACTTTTGGATAACGTTTTGAACTACGTGTTGTAGGTTTGAAATATGATCCTTTATTAACTATCTAATACGTAAAAATCTGTTCACGACTACTAAATCATCAGTTTTTCTTTGTTGTCTACTAAAACACGTCCTAGTATCTTCAATGGAAGCTTAGTGTCCGTCAAACATTATTTCGTTTGTTCATTGGGCATATCTTGAGGCTTTCATGTAGCAATGTTGTTTTGTAGAGTGGGCTTGCAACTTCTTTCACGAATTCCCGTCAATAAAAAGTGGCTTATTGAAGCTAAATAACCCTCCCAGTTATTTGACGATGCTTCATTCCATCATACCTATTTAATAATCCCATGGTTTTTACTCAGAATTAACAGTCAGTCACAACATAGAACCTTGTACGTATGTACATCGGTTTAAGTTACCACACCCCGTTAGCACAGAGGGATGAAGTTGTCAGACGAAATCCCTGAATAGTAGAGGTAGTAACATTACCAGTGCTAATAGGAAAGATTAGGCATCGTAAATACAACTCGGAAATATATAAATTAATGAGATAAAAACACGAAATGACCCATGCGGATTTAGAATTTTAGAATTTAGGGCATTAAAACTATATTATCACCACTGAAAATCGTAGTAAGTCGAGTGCTTAAATCACTGATATAACTCCACTTATTATCAAATCGTATATTCTGTGACCATGGTTCACTGTGGTTTAATAGTAATAAATAGAGAATCTTACTATATTCCTAACCACTGGTCGGCTTTTGAACACTTTACTGACAAAATGTTTTGCTTCCCACTGATACCGTATTACCTTGCACAAATTTGTATCGGTCGAAGTTGCTACTCTTTATAATAATATAATCAAATCGGAAGTTGACAAAACGACGAACAGGAAAGTTATAAGTGTATCATCAACCTCAATGGAAAATTAGACATGAAGAATGGTTAATAGAACTACTATTCAATCTGAGTGTAATTGCTTATATTCAGAAATACATGACCTAATTCTAAAATGTTTAGTTTTTACCTAGATAGTGCTAAATACTCACAAATAATGTCCAGAGAACTTTCTTGAAAATCCCATCATCTTACAAAACAGTATTCCTTGATCTTAAAGCGTTCGACTCCGTTGATTGTGAATTTCTATGTCTGTGTATCATCAGAAGATGTACGAAATCTTGGCATCAATTCAGAATTCCTAATTGGCCTTCGCCAACTGACGCCATTTGTGGTGTCGGGGAGATATTCGTCTTCCAATCAAAGGGAGAGTTAACTGCTCAGCAGTTCGCTCCTTTCTAATTAATGGCGCATATATATTGGCGCTCTCTTGTACCAATATTCATGTGTTCAAATAAAATAAAATAATTAATGGATGTAAAACATGGGCATTAAGAGTAGGGAATATTCTTAGGTTACTGGCATTCGATCATAGATGTTTACAAAGCATTTCTCGTGCATTTTGAGACCACGGAGTAATCAGTGTCTGGGCTAGGAAGAAAGTACTAGGTAAAGATAGGTAATCGACTAATCAGGTAGTAAATCTTCATCAACTTAGGTTGTTGAGACATGTGTTACATGTGGACAACCACTACTTACCTCGACGAGTGATGTTTTGTGGTGCAACATTAGGCTGAAAGAAAGCTGGGGGTGTCCAAACCAGAACATGTCACCAGTCGATGATTATTATTATTTCAACACATAGATATTGGTACAAACAGGCACCAAATACATATGCTCCACACAAATCTCATTCGATATGTGTGAGGGCTGTGATACTGCCCAGGTGCCCAGACCGAAACGGGTGGTTTTCTTAGGGGGCCACACCCCGAGTCTTTGACCTGAATGTCTGATCCACAAGACAGTAGAGCATCGTAAGGAGATGCAGTCCCATGGAAGCCGGTGACCAACAATTGGTTCATACGCCATTTGTTCCCGCAGGATACTGGAGCCCATGTGCACCATTGATTTGGAATCCGGTTAAAGCGCCAGACATTCGCTTTTCGTCCTCTCATTTTTGTAAACAACACCCCCGCCACGAGAAGGCAGTGAGTAGGACTTCCTTGGCAGGGGCTATATACGCGAGGCCGTGTGAAAGCAGTCGATGAAGTCACTGATAATTGAGCCTGGACCTGTTAGTGGGTATAGACAACCTGGTTATGGTCCGCGTGATTATCGTAACCGTTGGTTAGAGACTTTGGATGAAATGGCCCAAAATAGTTCGAAATGGAGCAGATACATCAATTCTTTGCCTCCCCCAAATCTTGAGATTCTAAATTCCTTATAACGTTTTATGTTTTTATCTCATTAATTTTTATATTTCCGAGTTGTATTTACGATGCCTAATCTTTCCTATTAGCACTGATAATGTTACTACCTCTACTATTCAGGGATTTCGTCTGACAACTTCATCCCTCTGTGCTAATGGGGTGTGGTAACTTAAACCGATGTACATACGTACAAGGTTCTAGGTTGTTACTGACTGACTATACAGTAAACTAATCTGCTATAGTTATGTCATTCTTATAATTTCCATTATCATTAGTTTTTCGAGCATGTTCCACTCACGTATTTTCAAGTTTATTTAAAATTCTATAAGCAGTCCTTATATGAAACTGTTCTAGTTCCATTTGTTCACTCTTACTGTCTGTTAATGCTTCAATGTCCCACATATCTTTTTTCTTAGAATTGATCGCATTATACACTCAGATTTAATCCGTGCTCGACAAACTACAGCTGCTGTTCTAATTGGCTTACAAAATAATGTTGACGATCTGTTTGATTCACCAGAAATTGTTCAACTTGTTATACCGTATTCATCTGAACTAGATGATCCTAAATCATACCCTGTTACACAAAAATCTAACCAAAAAAATTCAATTTCAAAGTCTAAATCAAATTCTCCAGTGAAAATGCCAATGATTGACAATCCTTATACACCTTATGCGAGTGCCATGTTCGATTGTCAACTATCACGTTATCTTACTGAGGGTCCACCTCCTGTTGCTCCTGTTCCACCAACATGTAAGTCGAACGCATATGTTTCCCAATGTCAGGGAAATATATAATAATGGATTGTGTTTTTTCCACTGAGTTTGAGACGTTAGAGCATGTTTTTAATGTGGACCATTCTAAAGAGACAACACTAAATACTATCCGCCTATCCAGTTGGCAGATGTAGCCTATTAAACACTGAGTAAAAATGGTTAATGTTAAAGAAAATGTAAAATCACAAATCTAGTTTCTCCAAGAAAATAAATAACTTATACTTGTCTAATCCAAACATCTGCTCAAGATGTGTTAATTAAAGTACAGAGTAGTATAGATGAATTAGAATAGGAAATGTCATTGACTTGAAATATATAGATGCTGAAATAATATTCATAAAAACTACAAGATTATGTAATAATACTTTTCCAGATAGTTAAATAAAGGAGCATATATAAAGGGAGTGAAGAAAAAT
Source organism: Schistosoma haematobium (assembly GCF_000699445.3). Classification (NCBI taxonomy): domain Eukaryota; kingdom Metazoa; phylum Platyhelminthes; class Trematoda; order Strigeidida; family Schistosomatidae; genus Schistosoma; species Schistosoma haematobium. The sequence goes on from NC_067200.1 coordinate 945,240, forward strand.
GAACAAGGGGTATGGGAAATGACAATAAACAAAATATTTTACCAAAGTTAATGAAACCAAGAGATAAGGGTGTTGGAAATATCTTATGAATAGAAAGAGTTGGATTGTTAGGTTGAATCCCTATAGTTTCTGCTATGTCAAAGAGACGAGATGGGAACTCATATGCAAAATTAGTATGAATACTATAAATCACTTTAGATGACCTATTTCTATGTACTACATGACCGCTACCGATCAAATGTAATAGAACAGAGCTGCGTATTGTTTTGGTCATACCTTTTGCCATCCTCAAAGAGAGGTGTTCACTCACTCGTTTTTTGAGTTGTCTGTTTGAACACCTAAAATAGATTTCTCCACAGAAGCATCTGAATTCGTAGATACACACAGATGTTGCGAAACCAAGCAACTTATCCTTTAGTGGAGGAATCACCAAAGATCAGATCGAGAACGATAAACGGGTTAGTTGCACTATCAGTTCTCTTCGTTTCTCTAGTTTGTTTATCCCGTAGCACATCACCAGCTATATCCCCGTTGAATTGCAGCTTCAGGAAGAAAGGGTTCTTACTAGTTATTGATGTCGCTATTTTCCTGTTTCTTAAATGCATGTGTTTCCTCAGGAAACCTTGTGGATAACCTATTTCAATCAACATATTATGAATGGGCTCTAGTTCCTTGTTCATTATGTCGTCTGAGTATATCCTGCTAGTTCTACATGCAAGAAATCTAACTAGGTTTCTTTTGGGTACAAGGCTAAAACATTGTGTGTATTGGCTGTAATTCAAAACGTGCTAACAATTCAGGGGAACGGTTGTTATCGGCATAAAGATTCTCAATTAATGTTGATCGAATCATTGAGAAATGATTCATCTCTTACTTACATTCTATTTGTGTTGTCTGAAAAAATGTATTTTATCATTTTATTTATTTATTTAAACACATAAATGTTGGTATAAGGATGCACATAGATATTTATTTTAACAGATAGATATTGGTACAAAGAGACACCAAATACATATGCGTCACACAGATCTCATTTGATATGTGTGAGGGCTGTAATACTGACCGGGTGCCCAAACCGAAGCAGTTGGTTTTCTCAGGGGGCCACACCCGGACCCTTCGACCTGAAGGTCTGGTCCACAAGGCAGTGGAGCATCGTAAGGAGATGCATTCCCATGATAGCCGGTGACCAATAATTAGTTCATTCGCCATTTGTTCCTCAGGATACTGGGGCCCACGTGCACCATTGGTTTGGAGTCTCCACGTGCACCAACCCGGTTAAAACGCTGGACATTCGCTTTTCGTCCTCTCAATTTCGTAAACAACACCCCCGTCACGAGAAGGCAGTGAGCAGGACTTCCCTAGCATGTAGAGCATTTCGAGAGGGAGAGCGGACTCTCTCCACTCTCGGCCATAACAGGTCATTTGGGGGCCACATAAATTATTCAATTTGTGTGAGGGCTGGGATACTGCTCGGTGATGTTCTTAGGAGGCCACATCCGGAGTCTTGACTTAAAGGTCTAATCTGCAAGGCAGTGGAGCAACGAAATTAAGAGATGTCCCATGGTAACCGGTGACCAACAATAGGTTCATACTGAAGACCATTTGCACCATTCGTTTGGTGGATTCTCCATATCCATATTGTAAGTATAGGAAAATCAGTTAAATTTAATAGATTCAACTTTATCTGTTTGAAGTGTGGGTGGTTTTTATTTTTACTAATATATATATATATATATATATATATATATATATATATATATATATATATATATATATATTAATCTTACTGAATCTTAAGTACTGTTACCACTGTTCATATGTGTGAAATCCTCATTTACTGTTGTTATTCTTATATGAATATTTTATTTCATTTTTTTCGGGGGTGGTGGTGGTGATGATGTTAAAGCGTCTACAAAAAAATCTGATAATATTCGTTCAACAGAAGGTATACGTATCGATGAAGGATTTCAAATACATTTACATTGTAAACCAATTACAAAACAAGGTCTTATTGCATATAATGGTCCATTGTATTGTCCTAATAATTGTTGTTCTATTTTAAACAATAATTCTATTATCAATATAATTCAATGTGATTGTCCATGTCATCGTATGATAGAATATAAACCAATTGAAACAATTGTATTTATTGGTCATGCTAATGTATTTCGTTATTGGATTTGTAAATTATTACAATTACCAATTGAAGGATGGTTACGTTTAAATTTAGGACATGGAAGTATTAGTACATTCATAATTACAAATGATGAATTCATAATTCATTCTAAAGAAGATAATAATAATAATAATAATAATAATAATAATGATAATAATAGTGATGATGATGATGATGAAGTGAAATATACAAAAAAATTAATATATGGTTCAATAGTAACACTTAATCGTCTTGGAGATGTTGGTCATTTACCACCGGAATTATTAACACAATAATAGTATCTCTCTCTTTTTCTTTTCTAATGATAAATAATTACTTACTGAATTACGCCTGTTACTCCTTGTGAAACAGCATAGGCCGCTCACCACCAGCATTCTCCATCCAACCCTGTACTGGACAATTCTTTCCAGTTCTTTCCAGTTGTAATTTCTAATGATATATATTCATTATAAATGGATGAATGTACATAACAATAATGAAAAGATTATTTATATATTATTATTATTTGATGTACAGTTCTGTAGATTTCTATTGTAATTTATATATGAAATATATTGATAAAGATTGTAATTTACTTTTTATTCATTGAATTCAATTAATGAAATGGTACTATGTATTATGTAAATGATTCATTATTGTCGATATTTTATTTATTTAAACACATAAACATTGGTACAAGAAGGCAGTTCGTTCTGTTTTACTTTACGGATGCGAAACATGGCCATTAAGAGTCGAAGATACTCGTACGCTATTAGTATTTGACCATAGATGCCTTAGAAATATTGCTCGCATCTGCTGGGATCACCGGGTTAGTAATAGTGATGTTAGACGCAGGGTATTAGGGAATGATGGTAAATCAGTTGATGAGGTTGGGAATCTTCATCGAGTGAAATGGTTGGGCCGCATGTTGCGTATGTCTGGACACCGATTACCACGACGCGTAATGCTGACTGGTGTAGGGAATAGATGGAAGAAAGTTAGGGGCGGCCAAACCAAAACGTGGCATCAGTGCTTGTTGTCACCAACTTCTAATCTGAGCCATGTTAGGAGATGCAGACTACTTAATTGGGGTCCGTGTGACTATCGTAACCTATGTTTGGAGACTTAGTGAAATGGCTCAGAATCGATCACAATGGCGTCGGTGGATACACTCTTTGTCTTCCCTTAAACTAAGAGATTAAAATCGCTTCATATCTTTCTTTCTACGAACTAATTCTTTCTTTCTGTACTATATCCTTATATGCAATCCTTCTTTTATATATTACCACCATTGACTTAACCACTCCTATGAATCCGGTGTTGATCTTGCTGTGCTAATGCGGTATGGCAACTTGGACCGATGCATATATGTGCCTGGTCCTACGTTGTAGCTGACTGACAAGGAGACACCAAATAGATATGCACAACATAAATCATTCGATTTTTGCGAGGGCTAGGTTACTGCTCTGTTGCCCAAACCAAAGCAGGTGGTTTTCTTAGAGGGTCACCTCCCCCAGAGTCTTTAATCTGAAGTACTAATCCATAAGACAGTGGAGAAACGTATGGAGATGCAGTCCTATGTTAGCTGGTGATCAATAATAGGTTCACACGCAATTCGTTCCTTCAGGATACTGGAACTGATGTACACCATTAGTTTGGAATCAGGGTTTTTCAACTCCCCTAGGTTGACTCTCCTTGTGTACTAAGCCGGTTAAAGTGCCAGACATTCGCTTTTCGTCTTCACAATTTCGTAAACAACACCCATCGAAAAGTGTCTATAGTTGTTTGTTAAACATTTAAAAGTAATTAATAAAGAACATACCATGAAATTAGAGTGTTAGTGATTTTTGTTTGTATACTTAACTTATTTCTTATAGGTGACCAGTCACGGTTCAGTAAACAAAGTGATAAATTAACATACTACATTGTTCGTTTTTTATATACTTATGTATGCCTCACAATTTATGTGTTACAGTTGGAGATAGTAGTTAACCACTTAAAAAGAAATAAGGGGTGCAATGTTAAAGCCATACTATCGTGTTCTGTTAGAGGTGAATGAACAGTTCCTCACAATATGGAAGAATACTTTTTGATGGACCTGGCAAAGGTGGATCACTAGAGAAGTTAGTGACAGCATAATAGTGGGGATAATTGCTTGAGACTGGTTACCTACGGACAGTTTGTGAGTTCTTGAAGGGTTGACTCCGTATTTTGAAGACCTTGTCGCCGGCGATGAAGATGTGTGCGGAGAACTGAGGTATGCTATTTTTGGGATAGGTTTTCTCTAAACTCCCATTTTCATGGACGCGAAATTGCTGCAAATCCTGGTTGTCTGAAGGGAACATCCTTCTTTTCTCACATTCCAGTATAGTTTGCACTGGAACTTCATCATAGAATCTTAAACTTCTGCTTTCAGTTTTATTGTTCTCCAATCAAGCTTTGTAGCACTATAGGACTTAAAAAGCGAGTGTTCGATAAAAAACTCAAACTACTACTTCAGTTTAGCAGCTACACTAATGAAAAATCAAGATGGTTGGCTAGGGACATTCAATTAATTAGGTCCGCTAAGCGTAACAAACATAGCATGAATGGTAACTGCACTGAGCTATTCCTTTCGAAGAGTTATTTACCCGTAGAGATTTATTTGAAATCGTTTGGAACATTGAAATAGTTGACTGTTGAAATATAAAATGAGTTTGTGCAGTATTGATTATAGTTAAACAAAATTAGGAATCATTGAATATCCGCTTCGTTTTAGTACTTAACTCATCAACAATGCGCATTCACACTAACAAGATCATCAAAATCTATACAAGTATTCATCTCAGAAAGGGGAACAACCATGTGATAATTTATTTTTGTTATTCACATATCTGTGTATTGTTCTTATAGACAATAATAATCACTTCCCCTACTGAACCAATCATCCATTACAGTCATTTTATTTTCGAAAATCAGAAAGTATTTCCCATAAGTTATAAGAAGTACCTCCCATATAATTTAAGAATTGATAATAACTAGGTATATCCGGCTGACGAGTCACAAATAGGACGAAGCACGCGTCCTGTATTCCACTACTAGCCCCTACCTATCTTTGCTCATAAAGCTTTTGACTTAAGGCAATCCACACAGGATGTACATATGCCAATATGAGACCGATCAATTACAGTTCTAAATAACAATGGGAAGATTCAAGCAAACAATATCAAGTGAATTTAAACTTCACCCCATTGTACAAGCAAGTGGCTATAAGGACTCAGTAGCTAAGTGGAGGGCGTTTGAAGAGAACACTGGTGGGTTTAAGTCCCGAAGTGAAAACCACCTCTGAGATGTAGGTACATCCATCTGACGAGTCCCAAACAGAACGATACACGCGTCCTGTATCCCAACTGCTAGCCACTATCTATCTTTGCTTATAAAATTTGTGATCTAAGGCAATATCGATGCAATCCACACAGGATGTACCTATCCCAATAAGAGACTAATCAATGGTAGTCTTAAACATCAATGAGAAGATACAAGTAAATAAGTAGTATTTATAAGAAATAAGTAGTATTAATATTATCATGATTACAATATTTATATGCATTTTCTTTTCTAGAAAATTGTAATTTAGGAAGACTTCATTTAAAAAAAAACAAGATAAACATAATACCAGACACAAAGTATCAAACGAAAAATCAACAAAATTCTATTTACATTTAAATACGTAAAGTAAACAAAAAAAGTTGGATAAAAGATCAAACTGTCAACAACAACAACCATAGCAACAAGTAAGTTCTTTCTTTATATCATGGAACAAATTGACTTAGTTATAATGATTGAAATGTATGTGGGTTATGGTTATCTGTTTATGTATGTATGTATAGAATTGCACGCATTATCTATACTTATTTCTTACAAAAATAATAACAAACCAAATAAGGTTTAATTTAATAATGTATGCAAATAAAAATAAGTAGCAATACAGTATCATGTAGATATTTGAAGAAAAACTACTATTACTACTACTGATATAAATGATATTAGTAGTAGTAGTAGTGGTGGTGGTGATAATATCCATAGTAACAATAAACAATCTGTTTTAGATTTCAATTTTAAAAAAAGAAAAAAATAATAATTGTGCATGAATTGGAATTTTATTGAATTTCGTATTCTTGATTTCTTTTTTTTAAAAGGGGTTTTTTGTTGTTGAAAAAACAAACAAACAAACAAAATTTCTTTTCATTTCTCTTCTATCAGGATAATGGTTTTCTTATACAATGGATATAACAAGTAAATCTGTAATAGGATAGAATAGTTGACTAGAAAATAATACGTTTGAAATTATATAAATTATAGAGATAAATGTTAGTACTTTTGGTTGTGCATTCAAGACTGTCGAAGAGTATTGTTGAGGTGTCAGCCCACTTCCACCATACTAGGACGTAACACTTATCCTGTGCTTGTAGTTTGTTTATAAATAATGGTCTAACTAAGATCATATAGTGATTAAAACTAATGATAAGTCTACAATCTTCACAAATCCCTACATACTAATTAATAATTATGTGCTCGCTAGTTTCTAGCTTCGAAATGAAACTCTCAAAATTCTAGTAAGATGCAGCCAGTCAGTCAGTAACAACGTAGAACTTCGTACGTACGTACATCAGTTCGAGTTGCCATACCACATTAGCACAGAGATGCAGTTGTCGATTTAAATCACGTAGTGATAGAGGTGGTAAGAGTATAAGCAATAATCGGAAAGATTAGGGTTTGGAGATGTTATTTAAAGAATATAATCCAGTGAAATAAATTTGGGAAGAGAAAAAAAAGAGATAAGGAGGAATCAGGAGATTAGAATTTGGGAGAACGCACGCTCAACTAGGAAGTGAAGTAGTTGAGCGTGTCGACCTCTTCACGTGGTCTGCTGTGCGATGACGTCTCAGCACGGATACAGAAGGCTCGACTAGCTTTTGCCAACTTGCTTCATTTATGGCGTAGGCGAGATATCCGTCTATCAACCAAAGGATGTGTTTACTTTGCAGCAGTTTGTTCCGTCCTACTTTATGGCAGTGAAACATGGCCGGTAAGAGTAGAGGATATTAGTAGGTTACTATCATTTGATCATAGTAACATGCAGTAACCAGTAGAGTTCAACCATGCCGAGTGTGATACGGTTATTCATTGCACGTAATAAAAGATAGTCGCGGAATATTGTGAATTGGTTTGAGTTAGACATTAACACCATTGGATACTGACTCAATAGCCTATAGGTTCAGCGTCCGCGCACGGAACTTGAAGTTCATGAGTACGCCTTACTATGCTTTACTATGATCAGCTGGCCGTCTATCTCTTCCAATTTTTCGACGGTGGTTCGGCTAATATAAATTTATGATTTTAGATAAGGAAATGTCTTAAATAGTTCGATGTTAGTACCTTTGACCATGGCACTTAGTGATATGGTTCTTATTTTACAAGGAACCAGCATGATGGCTAGATTTAAAACTGCAGTTATCTAATGCTAGACACAGTATACTCTAATTTGACTATACGACAATAAGCACCTACAACGCTCAACATATGATTGAACCTGAAGGATAAAGTACATTACTTTTCATTCGTTATTCAACACTGTGCATTTTCAAAATTCCTTTCTTACCAGTAGACCCGAAATTCTCAGATTCAGTACTGTATACAAAATCATTGGTACGTACTACTGAGGAGTTACAAGATATCATGAAGTATTTTTTTGTTCAGGGATTGAATGAATTTGAAAGCATTAACCGTCGAACTCTAGATCACTAGCTTAAAAGTGTTGTGCTCCTTTCGATACTTGAGAGTCTCCACCTCAGTCTCGTGTAGGATCATCAAATCACGCTTCTTATGTTTCTCAAAGTTGGCAGTCAAATACAATAATAAAATGCTAAATTGTACGCATGCATATTAGCCTCTTCGATGTAACTTTTTCCTCCTAAATACTATCATTTTTTCAATTGTAGTGTATATTAAAGAATAATATTAGCAAGCAAATCATCAAAAATTAGTAAGAACAAATCCACTGCATTGGCTATATCCTCACTGGTGACTAATTTCAACAGGTACTCGGCGCCCAACCATTTCAGATGTGCGACGGTCGCCTACCAATATCATTGGAAGATGTGGTTGTGTAATATCGTGAATCAATTAAAGTCAAAAATGTAAATCGCTGGATATCGGCTACGTGGTCTAATAGTTAATTACTCAATGTGAGGTCCGCAGGTCTTAGGTTCAATGATTGACAGGTTCATGTATGAGAACTGTTTGTCGGTTCTTCACTAACATACAACACCTGTCCAGTACTTCCTAGTGTACGATGGTCAACTAACGCAGGTTAGTCCATAGTTAGTCCATAGATAAACGCTCAATGACTTACCATGGAAAAAACATATTACCATTAAATCTATTCATCTTGTATATAATCCATAGTGAATGTTTCATCATCGTCTAAATCATCTTCATCGAATAAACGTCTAGCATCGGATGATAAAGACAATGTTTCAACACTACTATTTTTTGAATGCGATAAATTTCTTGCCGATAAAGCACCCTTCACTTTGGTTGTTGTTATTCTTGATGATGATGATGATGACGGTACTGTTAACGATTCTGATGTTGATGTTAATGATGAATAATTTGCAGGAATATCAACTGATTTAAACGATGATATTGATTTATTATCACTATTGTTATTATTATTATTACTATTATTGGAAAAGATACTTGGTGATGTAAGAAAGTATTCACTGCCAGCTTTTTTCATAATTGGAGATTGTTGTTCTTGATGTATTGTGACAGTTGATAGTTTACGTTTGTTCTCTTTGAGTCGTGTATCCATTTCATGAATACGAAAGTGTAATCTTGATTCTAAATGATAATTTTTATAACTTCTAAAAGAATAAATAAAATAAGAAACATGAATATCACTAGGTGAGACTATTATTTATGAACGACTTATAAGTGACACCAAAATGACTTTGAGTGTATCTACCTACTTACTGGGTTTAAATTAGGGTTATAAAATAGTTGGATAGAATAAAGATTATGATTGAATGTGATGGAGAAGATTTTGTAGCTCAGGCGGATGATGTTGATGGAGTTTTGTTCTCTGAACTGGATGGTTTGGGAGACACAACAGAAACAAAGGAGTAAACAATGACAAATTTAAGGTCATTAAGAACCAATCAACTTCGAGGTGTACAGAACAAGCTATTAAACGCATATGGAGAAATTCGAACACTTCACTTCTATCTGAAGTTTGTGCTGACGATGTCGTTCAGAAGAACGATGAATGCTCCACGACCAAACCATCCAGCTCATAGAACAAAAGTCCATCAAAATATGATTGAAAGTTGATAGTTAGAATTAAGAATAAGATTTACGATTTTTCATCACAAACTAATATTAGCTTAAATGTCAAAACGTTATTTAGCTAAATGGATGAATGAATTCCGCGCTAAAATCAAAGACTCATTATCTTAAATCTGATTGGCTTGTCCATAAATTATAGTCCTGCTATATCCGTGTTAAACGTAGAATTAATTTGATACTCTTTAATTTGTTTTGTCGTTATGACATGATATCATAAGGTCACAAGGACCTTGGATAACCAATAGAAATAAGGTTTTAAATAGATATTCATTAGAAATAGTGATTGAAATATTATATTCTATAAAATAATGTTACATAATATGTTAATATCAGATGGGTCCTGTGGATATTATAGTAATTTCAATGGTTAAGATCATGAGCCAGTTAAAGCTAGACCACCATAGAGATTCGAACCCAGGACCTACTGGGTGAAACCAGTAGGTCCTGGGTTCGAATCTCGCAGAAGAGGTCGTGGATGCGCACAGCTGAGGAGTTCCACAATAGAACGAGACGGCCGTCCAGTGCTCCCAGGCTTTCCATGGTGGTCTAGCTTCAACTGACTCATGATGTTAACCATTGAAACATAATATATTAGCTCAAACTGAGACTTTCTCAATTACATCTTGCATAAATAATCTCATCCATCAGTCTCTATAAATACTAGTCATCACTTAAAGTTCTTATATGTCTGTAAATGATTTATTAATTAGTCTATCATCTTTCCTGTTGGACTGTTGAATCAGAGTTAATGTAATCTTTGGTGTTACACTATGATACATTTAATCAAATTGCGTTAGTCACTATTGAAACTGTAATTAGTAATAGATCAATAGCAGTATTTAACTAAAATTTAATGAAAAATGTATTTAAAGGAGTTTACAATGAAATAACAGGTAGTTTTATCTTTATTCTAATTGATCATGTCGGCCCTGATACGGCCGAGAGTGGGGAGTCAGCTCTCCTTCTCTAAATCCTCTCACATGGCCTTGCGTATACAGACACTGACAGGAAAGTCCTACTCACTGCCTTGTCACCAGTGTTCTTTACGAAATTGTGAGGACGAAAAATGGATGTTCGGCGCTTTAATCGAGTGAATGAATAAGGAGGATTCAACTAGAGGAGTTGTAAAACCTTGATTCCAAACCATTGGTGTACATGGGCTCCAGGATCCTGATGGAACAAATGGCGTATGAACCAGTCGTTGGTCGCTTCGTTTTGGGCAATCGGGAAGTATTACAGCCCATACACAAATCAAGTAACTTGTGTGCGGGGCATATTTATTCAGTGCCTCCTTGTACCAATATTTATGTGTTCAAATAAACAAATAAATAGCAATTGAAGTCGTCAGAAGTTAGAAAGCAAAACATTGCTCGAAAATAAGATCCACCAGTACAAAAAACCCTTCTTGTACTATATAACCGTCTTAAATCCTTTGAAATATCATCAAGGCATTTCAGTTCACACAAAAACTATTAATTTGTGAGATCAGTTAAATCAATAGTAACTATAACGAATCATATATGATACTAGACAATTGTTCCATAATCCTACGAATTGTGGAATACCTATTATTGAACTACTATTCAATAACTGATGGAAAACATTGTAGATCTAAGATAATGAGCTATTCAATTCAATTCTTCAGAGAATTAAAATAACCCATTGTTACATTGATTAACAATAAATAGTATTCAGTAAAGAACATTTTATCCTCTCGATGAAACCATTTACTTAAGCTATAGTTGTATGGTAATTATATGAGTCTATAGAAGAATAGAAAAGGTTGCATCATCACAATTGATTGATCACTGGGTGGTGATCAATGTCATGTGTGTCAAGTCTGACTATGAAGCTGGGTGACACGGGATCGAATCCGCCAAAGAGCACCAGTTCCCTCAAGTATAAGGTACATCTTGTTGACGGGTGCCAAGTAACACGAAACCCGGGTCCAGGGTTTCCTGTCGACTACCTTCGACCACCATCTAATCTCAAGGTTACATCATAAATTGGTTTGAGACTTCAAATATTAAACGAGGTTACGTAATAATCGGGGAGGGGGGTATACATAAAAAATTATCTTATATTCTAAATTTTAATGGAATGAGGATGATTATTTATAGGCAGATACAAACACATGATAACTATCTAAACAGCAAGTTAATAGTTTTATTATAAATAGTATTCAACTTACAATGCTTTTTCTAAATGTTTCACTGCTTCATCAATTTCTCCTTCTTCATATGATAAATGACATAACTCCATTTCACAATATGGTAAAAGATAAGTGTCCATTTTTAATTTTCGTTTACTAAACGAAACAATAATAATAATAAATGAATTCGAATAGACCTAAGATGATGAAGAAGATGTGTAGCTTAAATGGATGATTTGGATAAAGCTTTATCTTTTGTGCTAGATGGTTTGTTTAATTGTGGACATCATCTCTTCACAACCAAATCATTCGGCTCAGATAAAAAACTCAATCAAAATCATTTCACAGTAATACTCTATAGATTAAAATAATGGTATATGATTCTATTCCATGTGGGAAACACTTGTTCAATGTATATTGGTTTACAATAACTGTTCAGCTAATGTCAGTGTATAAGAATTCATTATAAAATTAAACACTATTAAAAGACCATTAGCACATATCTGATGTTAGATCAGTTAGTCATCAACAACCTAGAACTTCGTACGTACGTACGTATATCAGTTCGAGTTGACATACCACAGTAGCACAGAGATACAATTGTCGATTCAAGTCCCGTAGTGGTAAAGGTAGTAAAAGTATAGGCAGTAATCGGAACGATTAGGTTTTGAAGATTATGATCCATTAAAATAAATTTGGAAAGAGAAAAAAAAATAAAGAAACACGAAGAATTCAGAAGATTAGAATTTGGGAGAACACAAAGAGTGGATGCACCTGCGCCATTGCAAACAATTTTGAACCATGTCATTCAAGGTCTCTAATCATCGATTGTTTTCGTCTCGCAGATCTCAACAAGGTAGTCTACACCTACCAACATGGCTCAGTCTACTTGTTAAATAATTAAAGATGATCCATAGAAAGCTGTTTAGAGATGTAGGTTTCGTTATATTTGACACTCACTATAAGAATATTTCTTAAATTTTAAGTTAACTATCATTGCTCATGTAATTTGAACCATCGCCAAATAGTGTCACATTGACTTCTGTAAGATATTATATACTGCGTAAAACCTATATCCAAGGAGTTCTGATGATTACACCAACCATGCTATCATTCAATAATAGTTTATATGATCTGAACTCATCTTAATCAGTGACTACAAAGTAACCATATCGGAAAATAATGACTAGTACTTACTTACGCCTGTTACTCCCAATGGAGCATAGGCATCAGATCCACCGTGTTCATCAATGATGCTGCCCAGATATGCAAAGGTTTTTACATCTTTCGAATCTTCTGCGTCAAGTGTCATTCGATTGTTGCATACTGTGTTGTGTCAGAAAATCTAGCTTTTCCCTTTGTGTATGTTGAGACCTACTGCTGATGCTACAATGACTAGTACTAACAACTAAACAAACATGAAATTATCATAGTTCAGTTCGTAAACCGATCATGCTTGGACTACAATTAAATATGTGGAAGCACTGGGCGAGCATTTCTTCTCCCATTATGAGACTCCTCAGTAATGCTCATCCTCAACTCATCATCCTGGAATACAATTCATAATATTGGTTCCTTACACATGAATAATAATGAAATATATTTCAAAATGTTCCATTGTAAATTGAATTACACAACACTTACGATTGTATTATTTCAGTGAAACACATATAAGCTTGAAATGCTTGACCACGACATCTAAGACAAACTCCTTTAAGCATTAAAGCTAAACAATAATCATCATAAAATGTTTCACTTGTATCTAAAGATAAACATAAACATGATAGATAGATAGATAAAAGGGAATAATATATGTGATTTTCAAATAATCTACTCACTTGAATTATCAATGTGAACTATACCATTACAAATCAGATAATCTAAAGGACTTAGGGTTTTGTGCTAGTTGGTAAACGTCGATATAGTGTGTATATTCAGGTAATTAGCACTCTTCATAGGATTCAAGCATGCTTCATCGAACCTCATCGTTTTACATGTAAGTTTTTAACAATTGAAACTTCTTATAACCTACATTAAGACTCAAATACTTACAATTGAATAGTGACCGATATCATAATTGTCCAATCTTTAGTTCTAATCGAATTTAATCAGTTAAGTTACTAGTCATAGTGATACCTTTTTACCTAGCTCCAGCTAGTACGAACTATAGATCCAAAATTTCCTGTTGAGTACGTCCAATCAATAAACAGTAAAATATAATACAAGCTAAGTTGAGTCACCCAAACTAGACTCTTATTACTACTCGGTGATCAACTAGTATAGGAACTAGATATTATTTCAATATATGACTCTCTTCCTGTAATCTATGCATTTTAACTTGGTCTCCTAAGTCAGTCGGTAACAACGTAGAACGTTAAAAAAATTTAGCTTTTGATACACTTTAACTATTTAGTATTGTTTCACTGACAGAGTATGTAATTTCATTCAAACTACTATTCCGTCTAATTCATTTGATTGTTGCAATTGATCAGTCTTTTATTGATATATATGCATTCTGTACGGGCTATCTTGAGATTGTCCTAAGTCACAATGCTTATAAGCAAAGATAAGTAGTGGCTAGCAATGGAATCTAAGACGTGTGTTTCGTCCTATTTAGGAGTCATCAGCTGGATATACTTTACACATTGTCATCATAAAAAAAAGAGAGAAAAATCATCATCTCACCTCTATTTTGAAATAATTCATTGATTTTATTCTCACATATCATAATAAATGCTGTTATAGCATCTGGTTGTGATTGAATCATTTTGAATCCATTCCAAATGAATATAAGTTCCTGTGGTTCAATAAAAAAAGACGAATGACATACCTATTATTTCATGATAAACTTCTTACTACTTAAATGAAAAAATAAGTAGAATAATTGCGTGAACAACACATCAAAATCAAGTTGAAAATAAGTGTGTTACAATGTTATAACTTGTGCCCTATCTCTTATTAGTGTATAACGTGATGATATCGCCAATTAGAGAAAAGTGAATTATCGACCGGACCAATGACGTATAAAGTCGTACGAGCAGTTTACAGTCTTTATCGGTTCTTCTCCATGCTTGTTAACTCCAGAACACCAGTCTCAGCCTCCACGATCTCAATCATGTATTTCAAACATACTGTGTTTATATACACCAGCCAAACAGACCACATCGTACCATAAAATAGGAAATACACATTTGTACAAGATTTAACCAAAAGTGGCTGTGAATGTGGGAGATTGTAATTAAATAAACTGGGCATAACTCAAGTACGATAAATCGTCTGTGGGTCAAAATAAAAGCTTGAAATAAAAGGAATATGAATATGCATAGTTTAGTTACTTAAAGATTATACAATTAAAATACATGTATCGTATTAGTTCAGTAACAGATTCCAACAGTTATCATTCATTATTTTCGTCACATTAAGTATAATCATCATATTTTCGGCTTCGATTCATGGCTTATATTTACAAAGAATACATTTTGTATAAGCAGCTCAATAATGATATAAATTTTATATTGATGATAGAATCACTGATTAGTTCTCAAAATGAATCCTAGAATGTTTCGAACCACATGATAAGCTTCACCTTACAAAAAAGGGTATTATAAGTGTATAGTATGTGACATCTGAACGTACCTTATTACTGGAGTCATTTCAACTCCTAATTATTTATTTATTTTAACACATAGATATTGGTGCAAGGAGTGACCAAATACATATGCGTCACACAAATCTCGTTTGATATGTGTGAGGGCTGTGATACTGACCAGGTGCCCGAACCGAAGCAGTTCGTTTTCTTAGGGGGCCACACCCGAAGCCTTCGACCTGAAAGTCTGGTCCACAAGGCAGTGGAGCATTATAAGGAGATGCAGTCCCATGATAGCCAGTGACCAATAATTAGTTCATACGCCTTATGTTCCCTCAGGGTACTGGAGCCCGTGTGCACCATTGGTTTGGAATCAGGGTTTTCCAACTCCTCTAAGTGGACTCTCCATGTCCACCAACCCTGTTAAAGTGCCGAACATTCGCTTTTCGTTCTCTCAATCTCATATACAACACCTCAGTCACGAGAAAGCAATGAGTAGGGCTTCCCTGGCAGAGGCTATATACGCGTGGCTATGTGAGAGCATTTGAAGAGGGAGAGCAGACTCTCCCCACTATCGGCCGTACCAGGGCATTTGGGGGCAAATGTTACTTAGATTACATTTAGAGTACTAGATATATATAGTAAGGGATGAAATATCACTATTGGGCAAATTAATATGAGTCGTACTGTTTAAATAACGATAAGACTTTCCCTTTGAACAATAGTTATTTTGAACTATACACAATATGGTTAGTATTTACCGGAAAATTTATCTAGTTTTTATTATTAATTATACTTTTAGTGTCCTAGTACAACGTGAACTGTATTATAAAAATAAAGGGAAATACTGATTGAGATCATGAACTAACCAATGTTAGGTCACCACAGAAAAGAAGTTTTGTCACAGTATTGGACTCTTCAGTCAGTCAGTCAGTCAGTAACAACGTAGAACTTCGTACGTACGTACATCAGTTCGAGTTGCCACACCACCTTAACACAGAGATGCAGTTGTCGATCCAAATCCCGTAGTGGTAGAGGTAACAAGAGTGTAAGCAGTGTTTGGGAAGATTAGGGTTTGGAGATGTTATTTAAAGAGTATAATTCAGTGAAATAAATTTGGAAAGAGGAAAAGAAAGGGACATGAAGAATTCAGAAGATTAGAATTTGGGAGAACACAAAGAGTGGATGCATCTGCGCCATTGCAAACGATTTTGAGCCATGTCATTCAGGGTCTCTAACCATCGGTTGCTATCATCTCGCGGTCCCCAACCAGGTAGTCTACACCTATCAACATCACTCAGACCACTTGTCTGTGACTTCATGGACTTGTGCCATGTTTTGGTCTGGCCGCCCCTAGCTTTCTTCCAACCTACTCCTATACCATTGAACATCGCACGTCGAGGCAGTCGGTCGTTGGGCATACCTAACACGTGTCCATTTCCTATATGAACCAGAAATATATCGCAAAGTGCAAGTCATCACAATGACTGTTCAGGTAAGATCTAATGGAGTGCATTACATTATTACTTATAATGATTACATTAGAAATTCTAGTATAAACTTACTAAAGCTGGAAGTGTTAATCTTTTACTCTGTGCAAAATATCGTGAAGACTTTCTCAAAGCAATTTTCTCAATTGGTAGTGATCGACCACCGAAACGTTTTATCATATGCGGTATATCTCTATAAAAAAGAAATACATCTAAATTTTTATGAGAAATATCATGGCAAGTAAAACACTTGAACAGTTTGACTATTGGAAGTTATTATTACGAAGAATACGTGTTTAACAATATAAATTTTTACTATTTTATTTAAACATATAAACATTGGAACAAGGAGGCACCAAATAGATATGCGACACATAAATCATTCGATTTATGTGACGGCAGGGATACTGTGTGGGTGCCCAAAACGAAGCAGGGGGTTTTATTAAAGAGCCACTCCTCGATCCTTTGACCGAAAGGTATAATCCACAAGGCATTGGAGCAACGCAAGGAGATAAAGTTCCATAGTAGCCAGTGATCACCAACAGGTTCGTTCACCATTTATTGCATCAGGATCCTGGAGTCCATGTGCATCATTGGTTCGAGATCAGAGTTTTTGATCTCCCTTAGGTGGATCCTCTATGTGCACTTACCCGGTTAAAGCTTCGGACATCCACGTTTCGTCCTCACAATTTCGTAAGCATCACTGGTGCCGTGACAAAACAGTGAGTAGAACTTCCCTGTCAGTAATTGTATACGCGTGGCCATGTCAGAGCATTTCGATAGGGAGAGCTAACTCTTCCCACTCTCGAACGTATCAGGGCATTTGGGGGCAAATATGAATCAAAGTCTATTGTAGTGGCATAATTAAAAGTACGGAGTACTGCATCAACATTTTATTTCGCTTTAAAATTCATCAGTAATAGTTCATATTTACAAACCTTTTAGTGATAAAATCCAAGACATTCGTACTTTTAAAGAGCTGCTTTAAAATTCAATGGTATTCTTCAACTAATTCATGATAATGTTTGAAGATCAACTATACCAGGAAAGAATAAATGTCTAATATTCAATTTTAAGAGCTTCTTCAATTGATAACAATGCATGATGTATGCGTTTCTTGATCAACTTTATCTCAACAAAAACTCTAGACATGGCAGAAGGTTAAAAAGATCGAACAAAAGAGAACGAGAACAGCGAATAGTTGATGTGGGAACGAAAGAAAAATGAAGTTTGAGACGATGAATTAACATTTTGCAAATAAAGTATCTATTTTATGATTCCTAGATTTTACTAAGAGATTCTGTAATTTGTGTATTCAAATACATTCGATTGTCTCGCACTTGTGTTCTCATTCACCACATAAGAACGTTTATAGCATCAGACATTAATCTTGACTATTACTTGTAATGTATTAATGCTACAGACGAAATTCTTAAAGTGTAGAATGATATTCACTATAAATAACAGACTGATCTGATGTATCGAGATCATGTTAGTTGTGATTGGTCAGTGAGTAAAGACAGACACAATTGGATACATCATGTATATTACGCTAATTTTATAGTAGAAATCAATTTTTTTCTGTGTTAATCTACTACTGTTATTAATATCTGGTTCGTAAGAAAACGGTCAGACAAATGTAGTTGTCGTTGTGTTATACGACCCATGTCCAAAGTATAACACTGTCAGTAGTGAAACACAATGTACACACATGACATTGATCACCACCCAGTGATCAATCAATTATGAATACATCTCAGTCCTACAGAAGATCAGTTGCGGCCAGGATAGCCCAATGGTACAATCTCTGACTGTGAAGCTGGGTCACACACGGTCGAATCCGTTAGGGAGCACCAGTTCTCTCAAGATTACAGGTACACATTTCTGACGTGCCAGATAGCACGAAACCCGGGTCCAGGATTTCCTGTCGGCTCCCCCAAATCACCATCTTATCCCAACATAGTGCACGCAATGTCAGGTCATCTACACTAGTGGGCGCATCGCAACTTGGTCGATACCATTCGATCTACACTAAAAAAAGACCCAACATACATTATATTGATCATCACCTAGTGATCAACCAATTGTGAGTAGTGATACTATCTTTATTTTAAGGAGTTTTCGAATTCTATCATAAAACATTATTAAATCAAAAAAAAGTTTAGTGAATCACTGTAATAACTAACTAATGTTGTACCTATCATATTTAAATAACTAAACTTAAGTAAAACTGTTCATATATATATACTAAATTCAGTCAGTATATTAACATATTACTATGAAGTTTCATGCAAGGGCCGCATTCTTACAATTGAAGAACATATGGAACTCAGAAAAACTATCAACAAATGTCAAAGTCACAATCTTCCATACGAATGTCAAAGCAGTTCTACTGTACGGAGCTGAAACTTAAAGAACTACTACAATCATCATCAAGAAGGTATAAGTATTTATAAAGAGTTGTCTACGCATATGCTCATCATCCATTGCCCGGATACCATCAGCAACAGCCCTCCAAGGCAGAGAACAAACCAGCTTCCAACCGAAGAAGAAATTAGGAAAAGACGTTGGAAATGGATAGGACATACAATACGCTAATAATTAAACTGCATCACGAGGCAAGCTCTGACTTGGAATCCTGAAGAGGAACGGAAAAGCGGAAGGCCAAACAACACACTATGTCGAGAATTGGAAGCGGATATGAAAAGTATGAATAACAACCGGAAAGAGCTGGAAAGGATTGCCCAGGACAGGGTTGGATGGAAAATGCTGTTGAGCGGCCTTTGTTCCTTCACGAGGAGCAACAGGCATAAGTAAGTAAGTATGATGTTTCATGTTATCGTATTCTGTTCATTCTGTTCACATCAATACTAGTCGCTAAATATAAGAGAAATGATAAGGATAGACATAGTATTCCCATTTCATCTCATGAATATTAGTACAATCATCATAGTTTATCTGTATTAAAATGGTTATCAATAAAGATCTTTAAATATATGTGTAACAGGCTATCAAGTATTATTATTCTAACTAAAATAGTTAGAAAATAAAGAAAACTAAATGGTTTTCATTCATTTTCATTCATTAACTTCGCCTGTAGCTCTTCCAGAGTTATTTCCGGTCCGAAGTCTGGGTAAAAGAAGAAGGCTGAGCACGGGGTTAACAACCCCATTCCGTAAATAACTCTCTGACCAGAAAATAAACGATTTCATTCATTTTTTAAGGTTTTCTATGCTTTGAATCAAAACTTGATTTGAGCTTGATTATTGATATAACATTAAGTTGAGCATTTATTTAAAGTTGACAAAATGAAATGCAGTTTACAAAATTACTCAGTAACTAACTAGATAACAAGATGACGTTTGAAATGAACGGTAGTGAGTTCAAGTCCCAAAGTGAACATCAATTCTGAGATATAGGTACATCCAGCTGACGAGAGCTGAATAGGACGAAACGCTCGTCCTGTATTCTACTGTTAACCACTTTCCATCTTTATCAAATTGGAGAGTTTATAAATTCTTAGATAATGTGTTTAACTAAAGAATCTATTTGATAACAATAACTTACGTTAATAATTGATCAACCACTTCTTGTGGTTTTTCAATTACACCATCATGATTTTTCATTTCATATGCAGTACGATCTTCTATACTTTGTAAAAGGAAAGCTGCTTTCATATATCTATAAGACGCTTGACTCCATCGACTTTCTAATGCTAATTTCTCTGTGTATAAAATTGCTTTTTGCCAATCTGCTTGTAATCTGTAAATATGAAATACAATGAGTAGAATGAAGTTGTCCTGCTTTCAACCATTTGAATAATCAGTTTTTTTCCAAGAAGAATATTTGAAAGCGATAACTTAGGAGATCCAAATTAACCCATGTTTCTGTTATTCGAAACTAGTTATTGAAGTGTATCTTCTATTTTCCGAAATCCGACAGTTTCTATAGAATTCTAAGGATAAGATTACCATGACATTGGTCACTGCTTACTAATCAAGCAGTATTTACTTGATTTCTATCAATTCAATTCTTTATATAGTAAAATATTTGTTGTCATGGAACGTACGAAAATGATATCAAGTTTGTGATTGAGATAACGAACCGATTGATGTTAGACCACCGTTGGAAACCTAGAAGCACTGGACGGCCGTTTCATCCCTCAATGTTGAACTCCGCTCTAAGGATTCCAACCCAGAGCCCTCAGTCTCGAATCTCGCGAGCGGGATCATGAATGCACACTGCTGAGGAGTCCCACAATAAGACGAAACAGCCATCCAGTGCTTCCAGGTTTCCAACGGTGGTCTAACATCAACCGGTTCATGGTCTCTATCAGAAACTTAATAATCTCCATAACCCCTATACTGATATCACATTTGTTTTCAACACAAAGTCAGTTTTACGACAATTGTTTGCACCATATACTGGTTTCAGTTTCATAACTTTGCATTGATCTACCTGTCTCTAGTCTTTTTACAAATTACTCCAAAAATAGGCAATGGTTTGAAATGTCTGTACTACATATTAAATCGATGCGTTTTATAGCCTAATCGATCACAAAATTTTCAATGATACAAAGGTTACCAAACTTTTGATACAAATTTCAAAGGTGGTTAGAAATAAGGATGTCAATATCATTATTACAGTATCATGTATGTTATTGAATGTGTTATCTATTCACGACTTCATATTAGATCATGCTTGCATCCTGAATACAATGTTCATGTTGCTGTGCTAACGAGGTATTGCAACTTGGACCGATGCATATATATGTGCCTGATCCTACGTTGTAGCTGACTGAATCGACTATCACCATTAAATTCATTTACTGAATGTTCAAAAAATTGAATAAACGAATTAACCATTAAAAATATTCTGTTTATTTGATTAAACTAATCATTTGAAGATTCATGATAGATTTTGTTGTACACTAAAAGCAAACTGATCAGCTTAACAATTAGCATCACTAACTTTATTCTTGATCAAAATAGGAGATTATTCTACTATTCACTATTATACAATCTCATCAAGTTATTGATCAATAGTTAATTAATCTAACATATTTATTATACTCAATTGATGATATTCTAAGTTCATAAAATAAGTGTAATACAATGATTGTTGAAACTTGTTATAACCGTTGGGCCATGTGCACTGGTTAATGGATAATGTAACAATACCGTCAGTTAGAGAGCAATGAATTATTGATCCAACCAATGACGCATAAAACACGTACGAACAGTCTAGAGTCCTTAATGGTCCAACTTCTTGCCTAGCCAAACCAGTTACGTCCAGAACACCAATCTCAGCCTCTGATATATGAATCGTTTATTTCAAGCGCATTGGGTTTATATACCAACCAGACAGACCACATCGTACCATAAAATAGGAAATGACAGTTGTACAAAATCTAGCCCAAAGTGGATGTGAATGTGGGAGGTAGTAATTAATAGACAGGGCATATCTCAAGAATGGTAAATCTTATAATAATAGATCATAGATTAAAATAAAGTTCATAATAAGAGGAACATGAATATGAATAGTTTAGTTACGTAATAATTATACGACAAAAATAAACGTTTAGTATTGGTCCATAAATGGATTCCGAAAGTTACCATTCATTATTCTCATCGGGATATAATAAGAAAACTATTATAGATCCCAATGATGTACATTATTTAGATTTCGATTGACTGAACTGCTAACATTTAACTGACGATCCCTCAGTATTGAGATCATGAACCGTTTCATATTAGACCACCATTGAAAACTTAGGAGCCGTTTTGTTCTATTGTGGGTCTCCTCAGCAGTGCACGTCCAATATTCGAACCCAGGGTCTTCAGTCTCGCGCGTGAACGCTCAACGTTTTGGACCACTGAGCTCAATTCTACGGCATACCAATGATTGTGATTTTCAATGAGATTCAGAACATATATTTCACCTTACTGAATCACTCTAGCTTGTATGTAAGTACATTTAGAATGGATACATTCTAACAAAGATTGATTGAAATTTAAGCCTAAACATCAAATGCTTTTCAATATCAGTTCATTGTTAAAAACTATTTATCCTCTAGTAGATTAAAAACTATCCGATTAAAGATGGATTAAAGTAAATAATAAATGGGGGGGGGAAGATTTCTTTTATCAGTTTCACACCAACGGGAGTTGTATTATTAAGAGATCTAATCAGTAATGATCATCTTAAAAAGAAAATTCAATTTCTATTCAAGTAACATACAAGTAATCAAGTAAACTTACGCATAACACCATATTAATTCCCAATAACATAAATGATGATAATGTATCCAATCAGATTGTGAATTTATTGAACGTTGAAATAATGTGATAGCCTTTAAAATAATGAAAATATCAAATAAATCGAAGTGACCTAGAGTATTCCTCGAAAAAAGACCTAAATGGACCTTAAAAAACACTAGAAAACATTTTATCTAATCAATATTGGATAGAACTTTTTTTAGAAACTAATCTGTTCCGAAATCTCTGTCGTCAATTGTTATAACTTGTAAATCAAATGCTTACTTGTTGTTATATCTAGTCGTTGCTGATTGTTTTGTCGGAAACGTTTATCACTTATACTTGGAACGAGTGACCTTCGCATTTAGAAAATGAAGAATCATGTATCAAATTTCTAATTGGATGATTATCTTGTTCTGCTACTATGTTTAGTAGGATTCCAGATTCTTTCAGAAGCCCAAAAGGCTATCTGAAATGCTCTTTACATCTTTCAAGCCATTTTTTCATGCTTAAGTCGTCGTATGGATTTAGTTTGAACTTAGTATAGCAGCAGCAGTAGGTCTCAATATACACAAAGGGAAAAGCAAGATTCTCCGATACAACACAGCATGCGCCAATCCAATCACAATTGACGGAGAAGATTTAGATGTGAAAAGCTTTACATATCTGGGCAGGATCATTGATGAACAAGGTGGATCTGATGCAGATGTGAAGGCGCGGATCAGCAAAGCAAGAGCAGCATATTTACAACTGAGAGGATCGTGTTTAAATTTAGATTGACAAATTACAAATGAATAACTATTATCATATCATTTCAACTAAAGACTAGAGGTTTAAAACTCATATCTATCACATATATTTCCCCATTGAGATCCTACTTGATCTCTGAAGGTTCTGTTCAAAATAGATACCATTATATCAAAACAATAAAGAAAAATATTTCAAGGGTAAAGGTAATGAGTCAGTTGAAGCTAGACCATCATGGAAAACCTAGAAGCACTGAACGGCAGTTTCGTCCTATCATGGGACTCCGCAGCCATCCAGTGCTTCCAGGTTTACCGTGGTGATCTAGTTTCAACTGACTCATGATCTTAACCATTGAAATTACTATAATATCTACAATACCCATCTGATATTAAAAGGATGTTTGTTTACTTGATGTAAATTTCCAGATATTTCTTCTAAACGACCAGATAATAATAAGAATATAGCACTATTTGGATATACAATAGACCAATGATCTAATAATTCACGAGCTTCTTTCATATGTTCTGGTTGTTCAGAAGCTTAAAGAAAATGATTGAAGAATAATTTGACGAAAACTTCATTTCTTTATGATATAAAACTATTATTCTTTGAATGTCAAAACTGAATTGTTACGTAATGTAAACGCATAGCTAATGAAATTTTTTATTCATCAATCTCCATGAATGGTAGAGAAGATTTATAGCTTAGATGGATTATTTTGGTGGGGTTTCGTTCTCTGAACTGGATAATTTGTTCGACCAAACCATGAATAATAATGATAAGCATCTGTTCCCTAATGATTGAGTTCAGCATCCCAATGCGTAGTCTCAATCTGTCGAGTTTAACCACATAGATACCGAGTTATAACAGTAAACCATGAGATAATAAAGAGCGGCCTGCTTGAGCACCTGGGCTACCTGCTCCTGCCATCTAAATATTTCAACAAGTTATCCATTTTTGTTTGTTTTAATATATCATTATGTCTATTAATCTCATAACCTATTCTGCTGCGTTTCTGAAAAGCGTACAATCCTTCGTTGTCAAAGTTACAAAAACTCAATAAGAGACAATGTGGTTACTGGCAATATACAACGAAAAGAATGTACATTATTCAGATGTTCATTTACTGAACTGCTAACATCTAACTGGCGATCACCCAATATTTATCGCCAGGACCGACCAAGAAGAAAGAAACAGAAACTTGTTGAAATACTTTGTGCTGAGAATTCTATATTGTAGCAAAAATATAATATTGAATAAAGCTGTTGATAATAATTATTAATTAATAATTATTATAATATTCTCAAGATAAACTGCTAGCCAAGTTTGATCTTCTATGAAGTTGTAGGTGTGTACGACGGAGTAGTTTAATACTCGTAAGAATCAGCTGTCCATCGTTTGCTGGTTTCTAATTGTTATCTAACTCTTAATGATTTCACAAATTAATACAAGTAACTTCATCATTATTAAGCAATCACTTAAAAGATGTTGAATAAATCGAATTCGAATGATGTGAAATGAATGACATCAAAAGGGATACAATTAAGTCATGTAACGAATTTTTTTCGTTCTTTTCATTTCACAATCTATGTCACAAAAAAACTGTATCGAGGATGTTGGCAACAATAATTGGTCAGCTGTAATGAATAACAATTGCATAAAACAATTTCTTACAATAAACAAGAAATAATAATTATCATTTAGAATTATTAACTAATTGTAGTTTGTTATGAATCACATCTTTATAATTTTCGCCCCCGAATACCTTGATACGGCCATGAGTGGGGTGAGTCAGCCCTCCCTCTCTAAATGCTCTCACATGGCCACGTGTATACAACCACTGGCAGAGAAGTCCTACTCACTGCCTTCTCGTGACAGAGGTGTTGTTTCCGAAATACAGAGAACGAAAGGCGAATGTCCGACGCTTTAACCGGATTAGTAGATATGAAAGATCAACCTAGAGGAGTTCGAAAATACTGATTCCAAACCAGTAGTTCACAGCGGCTCCAGGATCCTAAGGGAACAAATGGCGTATGAACCAACTGTTGGTCAGCGGCTACCATGGGACTGCATCTCCTTACGTTCCTCCATTGCCTTGTGTATTAGACCTTTAAATCAAAGGCTCCGGGTGTGGCCCCCTAAAAAATCCACCTGGTTAGGTTTGGGCACCCGGACAGTATCCCAGCCCTCATACAAGTCGAGTGATTTAAGTGTCGCATATCCATTTGACGCTTCCTTTATTATTGGTCAGTCCTATCTAATACAAAACGTAGATCTATAGTTTCTTCCAATCTATCTTAAATCAAGTCCGGCATCTGATTGTGAGGCTGGGTGAGACGGGATCAGATCCTTCAAGGAGCACCAGTTCCCTCAAGATTGCAGGTACACCTTGCTGACAAGTGCCAAGAGTTTCCTGTTGACTACCTCCAACCAACTTCTCATAACCAATTTACGTTTCAACACAAAACTATGAAGTTCTTTAATAAACAATAAAAATCATAGATTAAATAACTCAATTGTAAATCTTCCATCAATTGTACTTCATATTCTATATGATTTTCAAATTCATGATTTTCTATATTTCCTTTATTATTCTGTTCAACTTGATATTCTTAACCTTGTGCTACTAGGGATTCAATTTCTAAATGGTGTTACATAATACTTATGTCTGTCGAAATAAGTAGCATACAGTAAAGTGTTATTGAACTGATTTTTTAGCAAATATATAAACTAATCAACACAAGAATTCACTTGCTCTTGTTTTACTTGTATCTTTCGATTGTTTTTTAGGACTGAAATTGATCATTTTCATGTTGGCATTTGTGCATTCGGTGTGGATGGCCTTAGGTTATAAGCTTTTTAAACAAAGATAGATAGTGGATAGCAGTGGAATTTAGGACACGCGTTTCGTCCTATTTGGGACTCATCAGCTGGATGTAAATGCATCGCAGGTTTTACTTAAGTAAAACAACACCGAGTAAATTTAAACCTCACCCTATTGTACAAGCAGGTGGCTATCAGGACTCAGTAGATTAGTGGATAGATCGATGGCGTTTGAAGCGAACGGTACTGAGCTCGAGTCCGGAGTGAACATCAACAAGTCTGTGATGCAGGTACATCTAGCTTATGAGTCCAAAATAGGACGAAACATGAGTCCTGAATCCCACTACTAGCCACTATCCATCTTTAATCAACACAAGAATATACTGCTAATGAGATGATAGATACTTTTGGTGAATATGTGGTCTTCGAACTAAATAGATTAATCCATAAGCTTTCTAAAATTTATTATGATCATCAGAAAACCAATTTTTTTAGCATTTACTAATAATAATGATACAAATTTACCAGATGACTCCTAACTATGAAATAGATTTTCGGAAGTTATCATATGACATCATGAGAGAATAGTAGTAGAATATGATGGATAGTAGATGATGACCACGCTTCATTGTAAATTAATCAAAGTTTAATGTCACTAACTGAACTATTATATACAATGACTTAAAGATATGACCCTTAACTCTGAAATTTAGTTCAATTTCAATTCAATCTCCTTCGTGCAGATTATGAACAAGTCTCAAGCTAAAATGAGATATTTATTCTTTAATACTTGATTTTTAATAGTGCTACTGATATAAGTTAGATATAAGTAGTAAGTATCATCAATCGAAAGTGAAATGACCAATGGCAGAAGGTTAAAGAAATTGAAGAAAAGAGAATGATTGGTGTGGAGACGAATAAACAATGAAGTCTAAGACAATTGATTGAATGAACTAAAGTATTTACTGTATGCATCATAGATACTACTAAGATACTCTCTGTAAAATTGTATTCAAATACATTCGATTAGTCCTCACTGAGTGTTCTCGATTCACTAAAATATTAAATAAACAATCAATAAAAAAGATCATTATCATTCAAATGGTTGAACTTACATACACTGACAACACTGTCACCTACAAATATATAAATTGTATACATAGAACCGAGTTGATTAAAATCTTATTCTAAAATGAAATACTTTTCAATGGGTTATATAATTAAAGTCATTCAACTGCGCAAATGATCTTCATACATAGTTAACTAAATCAATATACAGTCATTTCTAATATAGAATTGAATGGAATAGAAGTTAAAGATGATTTAATCAAGTGATCTATTCTACTTCTTGAAAGAAGTTGAAATGTGTTATGTTATTCAGTGTAGACCATATGATTTAGATCAGAACAATTATCATAACGGATCAATATAAAGACGTTAAGTTACAAGACTTGGAATAGATCATATTAGGGTGGATAAATTCAATCTTAAGTTGTAAAATTACTTTGCACTTCATAAAGGTATTCTTACTTCTTGAGTTATATTGTTACCCTAATACCATTGATGATGATGTCATAACTTCTATTAATCTGTTATTTGACATGTTAATTTCATCTCGCTGTATTTGTTATAACTTGTGGCCTGTGTACCCTGTTAATGGATAACGTAACGATACCATCAATTAGAGAGCAATGAATTATCGATCGGACCAATGACGCATAAAACACACATACGAGCAGTCTAGAGTTCTCAATGGTCCTGCTTCTTGCCTAACCAAACCAGTTACGTCCAGAACACCAATCTCCGCCTCTGATATATGAATCGTTTATTTCAAGCGTATTGGGTTTATATACCAACCAGACAGACCACATCGTACCATAAAATAGGAAATGACATTTGTGCAAAATCTAGCCCAAAGTGGATGTGAATGTGGGAGATCGTATTTGTTAGATAGGGCCTAATTCAAGAATGGTAAATCGTATAATGATAGTTCATAAGTCAAAATAAAGCTCATAATAAGAGGGACAGGAATATGTATAGTCTACTTATTTAACAATTATACAATAAGAAATATACGCATAGTACTGGTCTATAAATGGATCCCAAAAGCTACTATTCATTGTTCTCATCGGGATATAACAGTTTTGATGTTGTATACATGTGAAATGTAAACGATTACGTATCTACACTACAGACAATTGTGGACTGTAACGCATTTTCCTGCACTCCAGATATGGAAATCCCTAATTACACGTAAAAACTACAGAGTAAACTGCAAAGATTGCGTTTACTTTACTTTCTTCAATGCTCCAGTCCCACTGTCTTTGCAAGGTTCTCCTCCTATCCTGAAGAGTCAAAAGGCTTCCGATAATTAGTTGGGCGAGAATAATACTACCATACGGTAAAGTCTATTAAAGTAAATGAAGAGATAGTTTTGTAGATATTCAAATGAAGGTTTTAACCTATATTATTAATCGCAGACTGGCCGTTTTTTTAAAATCCAGCTAACTTACTTACATTATTTTTATACATAACTATATGTGACTATTCAAAAGTAAATTTCAGTACAGATATACCTAATTTCAGTGCATCCAATTATCTTATTATGTAAACCAACCATTTAGAATACTTTATTTCACTCACTCAATAACTTCTCCTCACTGTTGATGTTTATTTTAATTAGATGCATCATTGTAATTGTCTAATTATCAAAAGGAAATTAAATTTTACTTATTCAATGTCGACATAAAAAGTTTTCATTATGCTAGAATACTACTTACCTAACATATGAGTAGCATATAAATCATATGCTAACAATAATAGAGCACATAACGGACCACGTAATGAATCTTTCATACCTGCACCCATTCTAAGTTGTTCTAAGCCGAATTGCTGAATACATAAAAAAATGAAGTGTAGTGTAATCAAAATTAAATGATATCTTGTCAAAAGATATAACATTAAACTGATCAATAACACCAACAAACTCATACACACACATTCACTTCTACCTGAAATTCGTGCTGATGTGATGTCGTTCAGAAGAACGATGAAAGTTCCACGACCAAACCATCTATCAGAGAACAAAACTCCAAAAAAACATTCTTTTTCAAAACAGTTTTGAACATTAACCGATAAAAAATATAAGATGAAGTATTTAGCTTCAAGAACTATTGAATATGCCCTATGAAATTTAGCCTCCCTGTGTAACAGCTGATTGAAGATGAAAACATTTAGCGTGTTTGAAAATTTTGTGCAAACAAAACAAATCAGGTGATGTGTCATTCGTATTCATCTCAGATTTTACTTGAGATAGAATTTAAAATCAGACAGCCTTAGACAGATATTTCGTTTCAGTATGCGACTAATTATTAGTGTGTACTTACAACTGGTCATTCCACTAGTACCTTTTAAATGTTCCCAAATTTCTTGTGAGAACTTGTTACTTGTGGAATTCATACATATCTTAGATGAAACTAGTGTTGATACTAGCAATGGTTGATCTATGAGCTTCATCACAAACTTGTTGATGTTAGAATTTTACTTTTTTTGTCGGATCCTTGGCTTTTATGGTTAATCTCTTGTTGCATGACCTAAAAATTGTGGGTTTGATTTAAAGTGAATACACTTCTTTTACATGGTTCAAAAACTCATCAAGTGTTGAAAGTGATTCACAAGTTCTAAAATTGTAATACATGCAGTAGAGAAAATCATCCATATGGCTTCATAATAATCGGCCACTGGAGCCATGATAAGGTCACAAAAACTCTTTCAACCTCGACTACATAACTTCAGTATTGTTTATGTGCACTCCGGTTGTTGAGCACACAAAATACTACTTGTGGATAACGATACGATGCACATAAACAAGTCTAAGTAGTCTTCTGTACGCTCTCCAATCATCTGTATATATTGTAGTACATGGCTGCATCCAGTGTTATTGGTTCTTTTATTTTCCAGTTCTCAATAATTGTCATAATTTGCCTTAGTCTCAATTTCGATCAAGCGAAAAATTTCCATTCTAGCAGACTTCTCCCTACAACACATATTACATCGAAAGACAACATCATGGCGGTAATCTGCACGAGATCCACAAATCATTTGATTACTACAATCACAAGTAAAGGAACTTCTTAGAAGTCTCATTTGCTGTAGGGTGTCCACTTACTAACTAGAACTAAATAAGGATTATAAACTAGTGTGAAGAATTAGAATTATGATTTAAAGTTAATGATTAGGGGTTAGGAATTAGATTTAAGGTTTTTATCAAGAACCGATATCAGCTAAAATGCTAAAACGATATTTAACCAAATGAACAGATGAACTTCGCGCCAAAATCTCAGACGTGTTATCTTATATTTGATTGGTTCGTCCTTAAATGATAGTCTTGCCCCTTACTTTATTATTCGATTATGTACACTCATTGCATACTCAATTTCTTTTGGTTACATATGAAATCCTCCTGTCTATTGATTTCAGTATTACATAATAGTCTAAATAGATGACATTGATAACTAAATGTCATGGAATCAATGTCAAAATATTAATAATTGGGCTAAT
Organism: Schistosoma haematobium; assembly: GCF_000699445.3. Taxonomy (NCBI): domain Eukaryota; kingdom Metazoa; phylum Platyhelminthes; class Trematoda; order Strigeidida; family Schistosomatidae; genus Schistosoma; species Schistosoma haematobium. The sequence goes on from NC_067200.1 coordinate 976,399, forward strand.
GTTTTAGGGCCATTGCTTGATATTTTTAATTTTTCAAATTTACTTTATTACACGTTAAATAACAAAGAATATTGCAACTAATGACAGGAAAAGGTGATATTCCTATATGGAAGAGAATAAACCAACATTCATCTTAAGAGCAAATCAGGAAAAGACACTCAAAGTGGATAAGACATACATTACGAAAATCATCAAACTGTATGACAAAGCAGACACTAACTTAAAATCCTGAAAAGAAACAGAAACGTGGAAGGCTGGCTGAATAACACACAACGTCGAGAATTGGAAACAGACATTAAAACGATGAATAGCAACTAGAAACAACTGAAAAGGATTGACCAGGACGGTATTTGATAAAGAATCCTTTTGGGTGGTCTATGCTTCTCCACCATCGGTAACAAGAGTAAGTAAGTAATTATTATATATGTAAATGTAATGTAATTCATTTTCTATTCATTTATTATATTACTTGATAGAAGTTTATGACAGTTAAAGTAAACAGTTTTATTATCATAGTTTATTCCTAGTAGAAACACATTTTGATTAATTTAGCTTCAAATTAATAATTTATATTTTTATCAGAATGGGTTTTGTGGAGATTTTTAGAAATTCCATTTGTTGAAATCATGAGTCAATTGAAGCTAGACCACCATGGAAAACCTGGAAGCACTGGACGGCCGTTTCGTTCAGTATGGGACTCCTCAGCAGTGCGCATCCAAGATCCCTCCTCCCGATACATTCGAACCCAGGACCTATCAGTCTCGCGCCAGGCGCTTAACCAGCTAGACCACTGAGCTGGCATCCAACGGTGTTAATGTCTAACTTCAACCAACCCACGAAGTTGCGCTACCATACACCATTATCTTCAGTGAGTTCCTATCTCACAACAGACTTGGTTGAACTTCACTGGTAACGATCATAAATCGATTAATGTTAGACAAAATGACCATCCAATGCTCTCAGATTTTCAATAGTGGTTTAATATCAATCGATACTTATGATCTTAATCAAAAACTTTATAACCTCTATAACCCCATAATGATAATTTATATTGTCTTTTAATACATTACAGTAATTAGAATGACAATTGATTCAAACAGCTTACTTTTTGTCATATATTGACTGCATTTTATAAATTCTTAACAATTACAGAAAAGGGGTTTTGTGAATATTATAGTAATTTGCATAGTTCAGATCATGAGTCAATTGAAGTTAGATCACCATGAAAAACTTGAAAGCATTGGACGGTCGTTACGTCCTATTATGGTACTCCTCAGCAGTCAGCATCCATCTAGTGGTTAATCGCTCATGCACTAGACTGATAGGTCCTGGCTTTGGACCTCACGAGGCGGGATCGTGGATGCGCACTGCCACGGAGGAGTCCAATACTAGGATGAAATGGCAGTCTAGTGTTTCCAAGTCTTCCATGATGATTTAGTTTCAACTGACTCATGATGTCAACTATTGAAATTACAGAAAACCTGACTGTTGTTTCATGTTAAGATAAAACTTTACAGTAATGAGCATTGACGACTCTGTCAGAACCATTGAGCTGGAATCTGGACAATTCACATTATCGTTCAATCCAAATGAAGATGTCAAGGAAATACACTTCATGAAAACTAAGAGCAAGTTACAAAAAAAAGGGAAGAGAAAGAGAGAACAACAAAATATCATTCATAACATACACGATCTCCGGAGAATCCGACAAATTCCAGTAATTTCAATACACGTCTAGGAAGCATGGAGATCATCTATAAAAAAGTGATCACAAAAAATTATATGAATTTGGTTTTTATTTATTTTGGAACAGATAACAATAAACAATTTTTCTTGTCAGAAAGGGGTTCTTTGGAGATTTTAGTAATTTAATAGTTGAATTCATGGGTTGGTTGGAGTTAGACATTAACACAATTGGATGGTAGTCGGCCCAGTGGTCTAGAGGTTAAGTGTTCGAGCGCCAGACCGACAGGTCCTAAGTTCGGATCTCACGAGCAGGATCATGGATGTGCATGATAGGACGAAATAGACGTCCAGTGCTTCCAGGTTTCCTATAATGGTCTAGCTTTAATTGATTCATGAATTCAACTATTAAACAATGTCATTATAGATACTACTAATGAGATTATATGATTATCTATCCATTTAATCAAAACATATACACCCAAATGAGTAGGTTTTCAAAGACAAAACCACCGGTAAACTGATGAAACTCTAGTTAATATCGCATAGTAAGTGAGCTCTTGGATACGGAAAATATTAACTGTAGTAATAATAATAATAGCCCTTTGTTTTTGACTTTATTGTTTCTTCATTTCCATATCCATTACTCTCTGTTCCATTCTCTTCCATTCAATCTTCCCGAACATCTGCTACCAGATTTTCCACTTTCCATTAGTGTTACATACTACTCATATCTGTCAACATAAGTAGCACATACTCCAATAAAGAGACGTAATAGTCACTAAGTATATCATCTTGTGCTTAGCGTTAAAACAATAATTGTATTATGTAATAATTAGTCATACTAATTATTTGCTCGGGAGGTAAAATCCGACTCGCACTTCCGCGTCGTGCCGAATGACTCATGAACTAACGTGAGCGATAACCCGGGTGGTAGAGATCGAGCTAATCACCCACTCGACCGATAACCTCAAACAATTACGAACTCCACAAAGAAACACAGCAAAATTACTCTTGGATGGAAAAAGGACAAAAATTATTTGCTTATGTCTACATAGATTCAGTAAATAATCAATATTTCAATGGCTAAACCCTTTGACGGATTTCAATATCGATCAACTCATTGAGTTATATATCATTACTTACTAAATTAAAAGCTCCAACACCTAAATGTACACCACTTTCAAAAGCTGATTTACTAATTTCATTTTGCCAATTTCGATATTTTAATATTCTCCAACATATTCTGTAGTAGTCAATAAATAAACAATAACAATAATAAACAAGAAATTAAAAAAAGAAAGGAATATAAATATTATATCATTTCATTTATGTAAAATATAATTCATATGTACTGGATGATATAACATTTGGTGATAAGTTGATGCATAGTATTAGATAAAAATCAGTTGCTGATCCTAACTGAAGTTATCACTAATCAGTCGGTCAGTCAGCAACAACATAGAACTTCGTATTTACGTACGCATATCAGTCAGAGTTGCCATATCACATACGCTCAGAGATATAAATGTCAATTCAAATCCCATAGTGGTAGAGGTAATAAAATTATAAGGAGTAATCAGAACAATTAGGGTTTGAAGATGTTATTCAACGAGTATAATCCAGTGAAATATATTTGGAAAGAGAAAAAAGAAAAGGGACATGAAGAATTCAGAAGATTAGAATTTAGGCGAACACAAAGAGTGGATGCACCTACGACATTGTAAACGATTTTCAGCCATGTCATTCAAGGTCTTTAGCCATCGGTTGCTATCGTCTCGCGGATCTCAACTAGGTAGTATATACTTACCAACATGGTTCAGTCCACTTGTCAGTGACTTCATGGATTTGTGTCAACGTTTGGTGTGGCCGTCCCTAGCTTTCTTCCAACCTACTACTACACTAATGATAAACTATTCGATGTTTAGCAGTTCCAGGTAGTTTGGAAAATTACAAGATTTCGTCGTTTATAGACTAGAGTATCAGTACGACTACTTGAAACCATATAATATCCCAACATTGTGTACACAATGTTGAGTCATTAGACTGGTGACCACGTCTTAACTTGACCGTTATAATAAGGTTAGTACTTAAATTTTAGATGGTTATAACACTCATTACTACTCAGCGACTGATCAATCTTGAATACCTCAGTCATATAGAAGATAAAACTCTATATAGCCTTAAGACCAATATAAATGATCAAACAGGATTCGACGTTTGTTTAGCAGCCAAGCCTAATATGTGAACCAGAAGACCGAGAAACTGTATTCGATAGATTGAATCCACAATATGTTAACAAACTCATTTATAAATATAGATATGTTTCCCTAAGGTAAATTAAATTGGTTGGATACCATCAGCAACAAACGTCTGTGGGAGAGAACAAACAAGCTTCCAGTTGAAGAAGAAATTAGGAAGAGATGATGGAAATGGATAGGACATACATTACGCAAATCATCAAACTGCATCACGAGGCAAGCCCTAACATGGGATCGTGAAGGTAAACAGAAAAGAGGAAGGCCAAAGAACACGTTACGTCGAGAAATAGAATCAGACATGAAAAGGATGAACAACAACTGGAAAGAGCTGGAAAGGACTGCCCAGGACAGGGTTGAATGGAAAATGCTGGTGACAGGCCTATGCTCCTTTACGAGGAGTAACAAGCGTAAGTAAGGTAAATTTAACCGAATTTCAAATAACAGCGTCTGTGTTCCCCATTTAATGAAGTCACGTTTTCAAAAATAGCATAAACTCATCAACAACTCTCACTTCCTAATTAGCCTTAAACAAACTTGATAAACCTATCGGAATTTTTAACTGGAACTCAACTGTCTATAATTGGAATTCAATAAATTGATATTGGGAGTCATTTTCAACTGTTATTCAAACCAAGTACAATTCAATATAGGTGGCCAGTAACAACTTACATCATGTGTGATTATCATATCTCTAGAAATAATTGACAGGAATTCTAGCTTAACCTCCATTTCCTGTTGGTTAATATACTTTAGTAAAGCTTAAGTGATTGATGACTCTTGTGGCACTCAGATCCTTATTACTCACTTCCACAGTTAGATTTTACTGTTAAGTTAATCAAGTCGAGAAAGACACTCAGCTTATGTAAGATATCCACGTCGAGAGGTGATTACTGTGATATATATTAAGTCATTAATAATAATCGGAATGATGTGTGAGCAAGAATGATAATGATTGGTTGTCTACTTAGTTAGACATGTAGATAGTTTGATAGGTGTCAGATGAGTTATATATTCCCTTATCCTTATAATTACTATTATTGATTGTTTCTTGTTGTTGGATTACGTCGAGTTTTTCATATGGGGATAGATTTACGTTGTGGTCAGGCTTATCAAGTGTTCTTGATCATCTGAGTTGTGTTGACGTTCTGTAGAATAGACACTGGGAAGGAATCTAATGTAGATATATGTCTAAGGTAAATTAACATCTCACACGTGTAAACATTGAAAAACCAACCGTTATAACATTAGAAGAAGTAAAACCGAGCGTTATAACATTCAAAACTAATCATAAAATCAAAGTAAATAACTCATTGATAATGTACTTCAATTAATTAATATTTACATTTTATAAATTAACTAACCGGTAACATTTGTAACATTGTCTTATTTTCAAGGAACATTTTATAAGACTTGTTAATTTTTCATCTTGTAACATTGAAAGAAATGCCAGTTGAAGTAAACCTTCCGCATAACAAAGTTCAGCATGAGCCTGTTCTAGAAAGTTGAAGAAACAAAAAAAAACCAATATGATGAGACTAGAATTTATGGAGGACATTTGATTGACGATAAACTGATTTTGACAGTATCCATATGATAACTAAGACCAAATGAGGATTATAAAGCTGTGCGAATAATATCAATTATCACTTACAGTTGATGATTAAAGTTAGGAATTAGATTTCGGGGTTTTCATCATGAATTGACATTAGCTATAATGCTAAAACTCTATTTAGCCAAATGAGTACACGAATTGCGCACCAAAATCCTAGATCTGTTATCGTAAATCTGATTGATTCGTCCATAAATTTTAATCTTGCCGTGAAAACATTTACATAACAACACAATTATTTGATGACACCGTGGAATTAAACTGATTTAAATACATGTCATTCAGTTCAAATAAGTCATAGATGTATCCACAATCATCTCTTGATCATATTATCTTAAGTTCGATACCTGTTAGAATAATGTATGCGTATTACTGAGAAATACTACACGTTAACATCTGGAGTGAAGCACTGGATAGAGTGGACAACTAGGATGCAGCTGGACGACCTAGGCTTCTTAGATCATCTGGCTCTTCTATCACACACACAACAACAAATGCAGGAGAAGACGAACAGTGTAGCAGCAGCCTCATCAGCAGTAGGTCTCAACATTCGCAAAGGGAAAAACAAGATTCTCCGATACAACACAGCATGCAGCAATCGAATCACACTTGACGGAGAAGATTTGGAAGATGTAAAAAGCTTTACATATCTGGGCAGGATCATTGATGAACACGATCAATCTGATGCAGATGTGAAGGCGCGGATCGTCAAAACAAGAGCAGTATATTTATGCTGGAGCGATCCAGAAAATTACTTGCAAAAGACAAGTAAGCATCAGGAATCACTAAGGAGCGTTCCGTCCAATCAGCGTTCACTTGAAGTTTTTGCCAAAAATATTAGGGAAGCGAAACGTCACGTGTAGAGGTTCTGATTGGCTGGTCGCTACACTGCTTTTATGTTTAGTAGCATTCCAGAATCTTCTAGCAACCCAAAAACATTTAAAATATTATACAAAACCCTATATTTTCTGTATTAAAATTAACCTTGAAGTAAACTACTTCTCGCATACTTTGAGTCTTTTCTCTCGTGTTCAGGTCGCTGTATAGTTCTAGCTTGGGGGTTACAGAATAGCTTAGGAGACGAATATAGCGTTCAATCCGCAAGACCTATCAATTTACAGTTGAAGAACATTTGGAACTCAAAATGCCTCTCTGTCAACGAACACCAAAGTCAGAATTTTCAATACAAATGTCAATACAGTTCTATTGTATGAGGAGAAAATTTGGAGAACTGCAAAAGTCATCATCCAGAAGATATAAGTGTTTATTAACAGTTGACTACGCAAAACACTTCGGATATGTTGGCCAGACATTATCAGCAACAACTTACTGTGAGAGAGAACAAACTAGATCCCAGCAGAGGAAGAAATCAGGAGGAAACGCTGGAAGTGTATAAGACACGCATTCAGGAAAGCACCCAACTGTGTCACAAGGCAATCCCTCACTTCAAAACCTCAAGGCCAAAGTCAAAAGAAAAATACCAAAAAACACATTATATCGAAAATGGAGACAGACATGAGAAGAATGAACAACAATTGAATAGAACTAGAAAAGATGACGTACGACAGATTGGATTACAGAAGGTTGGTTGACAGCCTATGCTCCTTCATTTTAGGGGTTAACAGACAGTCAGCTACAACGTACGACTAGGCACATATATGCATCGGTCCAAGTTGCCATACCTCATTAACACAAAAAGATGGACACCGGATTCATAAAAGTAGTTAATTAGAGGTGATAATATATGAAAGAAAGATTGCAATAAGGATATAGTACAAGAAGAAAGAATTAGTTCGTAGAAAGAAAGATATAAAGCGATTTTAATCTCTTAGTTTAAAGGAAGGCAGGGAATGTATACACAGACGCCATTGTGATCGATTCTGAGCCATTTCACCAAGAGTCTTCAACCATTGGTTACGATAGTCACACGGACTCCAAACAAGTAGTCTACATCTATCAACATGGCTCAGACTAGAAGTTAGTGACTTCAAGCACTGATGCCACGTTTTGGTTTGGCTGCCCCTAACTTTCTTCCAACCGTCTCCAACACCGGTTAGCATTGCACGTTGTGGTAATCGGTGTTCAGGCATACGTAACACGTGGCCCAACTATCCCAGTCGATGAAGATTCCTAACTTTATCAACTGATTTACTATCATTCCCTAATACCCTGCGTCTAACATCACTATTTATAACCTGGTGATCCCAGCAGATGTGAGCAATATTTCTAAGGCATCTGTGGTCAAATACTAGTAGCTTACGAGTCTCTTCTACTCTTAATGGCCATGCTTCGCTGCCGTTAGTTAAAACAGAACGGACTACCACACAGTATACCCGTCCGTTTATTGATAGACGGATATATCACCTTCACCATAGGTGACGTAACAGGTTTAAGTAAGTAAGCAAGCAAGTCATTACATGTTCATATGAACCATGTATCCAATAATCTTTAATTTTCAATAATTTCATAGTTAATATCAATCCATGATAATAAAAGAATAAACAACCAAACAAACAATGAAGAATACTACATTGTTTATAAAAATGATTGACTCATTCATAGAAATAATGAATGAAATGACTTACCTTCTGTATATAAACTATAAATGATATTACGACTTTTCTCGATTTGTTTAGTGAATGTTTCACTAATAGCTGCTTTACGTCGATTTGCTTGACATGCTTTAAGGGTTGTTTTTAATTGTTCTTTAGCAGTTTCAAGATTTTCCTAGAAGAAAAAGATAGAAACAAAAAAGTTTGATATTGATTACAGATTGATCTTGTTTCTTTGGTTTTGAATAAGATTGATAGTTAGATACTGTTGGATAGTTGTCTACGATCTATCTTGTGAATAAACTTAGAACCGACTGTTATCATAATAAACACTGTACTATTAGATTATTTGGTTGAAATTCAACGATACACAATTGTTAACTTCAATCATTGTTGGCAAGTATTTAACTCCTTACATGGTTCAACTACTTTGAATCATACTCAATTACGTTGAGATGAATTCCCCCTCCCTGAGTCTTTATCCACAGAGTTGAAAGCCATGTCAAAGGTTGAAAAATCATCAACAGATTGAAATTAAAAATATTTACCCTTGTTATTATTCTAGAAATGATTTATTTTATTTTATTTTTATTTTAACACATAGATATTGGTACAAGAAGGCACCAGATACATATGCGCCACACAGATCTCATTTGATATTTGTGAGGACTGTGATACTGACCAAGTGCTAAAACCGAAGCAGGTGGTTTTCTTAGGGGGCTACACTCGGAGCTTTCAACCTGAAGGTCTGATCCACAAGGTAGTGGAGCATCTCAAGGAGATTCTGTCCAGTGGTAGCCAGTGACCAACGATTGGTTCATACGCCATTTTTCCCCTCAGAGTACTAGAACCCATGTGCACCATTCGTTTTGAATTGTGGTTTTCCAACTCCCATAAGTGGACTCTTCATGCCCACCAGCCCGGTTAACGCTCCGAACATTCGCTTTTCGTCCTCTCAATTTCGTAAACAACACCCCCGTCACGGGAAGGTAGTGAGTAAGACTTCCCTGGTAATGATAATTTCAAATAGGAGTCTCACAGTAGGACGAAAGGGCCATCCAGTACTTTCAGGTTTTCCATGGTGATCTTGCTTCAATTGACTCTTGATCTCAACTATTCAAATGATTATAATATCCACACAAACCCCTTCTGATATTCATTCCAAATCGAACTACCTATATTTGTTATAGTATATAATTGGAACAAATAAACTATGTCAGTATACAAATAAGAAGACCAGATCTATCCAGAAATAACACCACTAAAGTTGAATATCCAATCTCGCTGACAATACAATCACATTATTGATACATTCAGAGAATAGAAGTTGTATATTCATCTTGTCTAACAGTTTACCCTAATGTACTGTATCACAAACGAGTCATGCCAAACTATCAATCATTTTGTTTTTGAGTTAATCCCATGTATTACTATGAATTCCTTAATAGTTTTTTTCCAACTAACTGCATACGGTTATTTAGACAAATAGTTAAATTGATCTACTAAATCCACTGATTACCTTGTCATAGATAATTTACTTGCAACCATATACAAACACATAGTTTATTCGATAGAAAACATTTGATTGAACTATTATACAAGCTTTCTTTCTTTTAACAATTCTGGTGAGTCGACTATTGAGCTTTGAATCAATAAATAAAAAGTGATGTGTCTACCATGATAGTGTAACTTCCTGATTCTATACTAATTTTTGTTGTCCTCAGTGAACACGATCGAGGAGTCTCATACGAAGGCAAAACAGTTGTATTCTAATTTCTGGTTTACTGTCATTGTCATGAAAGTTCATGAATGATGTAATTTCAATATATTTGTGATCAATGAGTAGTATCTAAATCAATGGTCTATGCCACAACAGATTTTATGCATTCACATAGTGAATTAGTCTTATGAATCTCCAACATCCAGATGTATAAATTATAGTAAAATCTATAAGGATGTATATATTCCATTCCATATTAAGAAACATCATAGAGTCAAATTTCAAAAGCATGAATTTTAAGCATCTATTAAATATAAAAGAGAAGACTAAGTTTACTAGAAAATATCTATATCTTAATCACTATTTTTTAGATAAATACCCACTACATAGAACAACAAGTATCCAGTTGAGTTGTTTTACGTTAATAAGAAGCCTTTCAGTAAGATTTGATGATGATGTTGTTGTTGATATTGGATCCCTACATTTTTGATAGGGAAGCATTCAATGAGAGTCAAAAAAATAAAATAATCAACACTTATTCATTTGACCATTGATATATTGCTATTGAATGGTACATATTGTCAATTTCAGTTCATTCGTGGCATGATACAACAAGTACCGATTATCCTTATTATAAAATTTTCCACTTTTGAAATGAATTAACTTCACTCATCATGAATTCTTACTAAATCATATCACAGATTAACATTAGCCGAAGAACTATTGAAAATCGATGAATACCGGGTAGATGGTTAATCATAGTTTGAAAGTGTATCACAGTGTCTGTTTATGACTTCACAATTAAATTATATAGATAGATGTATGATGTTTCTCGTGACTTATGAAACTCCTTGGCTCAATTTCGAGTGGAGTGAGTTAAGATTTTTCATTAATAAGAAGTGAAAACCTTTTTATCGATAGAAAGCTGATGTTTAAACGAATCAAAAGATCTGTGAAGAGGAAGGCGATGTGAAGCTATTACAGCTTAGATTATTACTTTTTAATGTAGTACAAATCATCGGTTTAGATACCCCTGAAGTAAGAAAGAAACTAAATAGCTTTTTTTTCCAGAATGTGACTCTACATGAGACCCTTCTAAAGACATGGGAAGCTCTCCAATAAACAATCTGCTTCATTGAATCCAATTCAGATCATAAAATTTCAGCATAACGTGTTATGAGACTTTACAAATTTTGAGCCGCAAATCACAAGTACATACATACATTTAAAAATCTAAGCACAGAACGGTAATACAAACTTCAGTAAATCAGAGTAGCGCGCTATCTCTGGTGGACAACAATTCTTATATATTCTCACATAAGACCTCATTATTGATGAGTTATAATCAACAGAAGTTCCTAATGGATTGCATCGAAAGTTATGTCATCTTTTGTTTGTATTTTTCCTCCGATTAATCCAATCATTATAATACAGTAAATCTAAATCTTTTTAAGCAAAGATTGATAGTGGCTAACATTGGAATCCAGGACGCGCGCCACTTCGTCCTATTTGAGACTCGTCAGATGGATGTACCTGCATCACAGACTTGTTGATGTTCACTCTGGGACTCGGACTCAGTACCGTTCGCTTCAAATACCATCGCGTTATCCACTTATCTACTGAGTCCTGATAGCCATCTGTTTATGCAATGGGATGAAGTTTAAATTCGCTTGGTGTTGTTTTATTACTTGTATCTTGAGACTGATCAGTTTCAGTCCTAAATAACAATGGGAAGATACAAGTAAAAAAACACCAAGTAAATCTCAGTTTATAATAAAAAACCAACATTCTTTAGAGTTGTATTCGTAAACAGTTAGAGCATCAGTTACTCTGTACAAGTTATCCTCAGAGCACATTAAATAAAATCTATGATTATGAAATTTGTTAACACAAAGAGCAGCCGATTACCAGATCTGTTTGTCAGTGAATTAAACTAGATATATATTATAGATCACAAAGAACTGGACTACTGTTTCATCCTGATTTGGGTCCTTATTCACTAATAAACGATTTATTTGTGATGGTTGTATCAATACTATTGTTTAATTTTTATTAAAATGCACTTTGGCGCGAACCAATATATTTTTATCCAATTTCAGTCCTTCTCATATCATTTATTGATAGTTGACATTGCTAATTGAACTTAGTTAGACAACCATTAAGAAGTAACAAACATTGGATAACTATTTTAGTCTAGTATGAAGCTTCTCAGTTGTGAAAATTCACAACCCTACGGGATATCAAACTCAGGAACCCCAAGTGTCTCTCCAAGAGTTCAACCTTCACATTGTCATGTCGAGGTCTATTAGTTGACATTTTTAAATTAAATCCGCTTGCGATATTACCGAATGATCGACCAATCAAAATGGTAGGCAACTGCCTTCCTCACAATATGGTCGAAATCCACTGGTCTCGCCCCCTTGCACTAAGAAAACCACCTGCTTCGGCTTGTGGCACCGGGCGGTATTCCATCCCTCACACAAATTAAATGATTTATGCGACGCATATCTATCTTCATAGTAAGAGAATCCCACAGAAAAGCCCAGTCAACACAGCTCCTGAGGACGAATTTAGGACTTTATTTGTTATTGAAATAGTTGGTTAAAATTGGTAAATAATACGTAATAATGACAATCATGGAAATCTGTTTAGTTCATAGAACACTTAAGGTTTTTGACAGTAAAAAATTGTTCTAAAATGGTCAATATTCAAAAACTTAATTCATGCCTATTGACAGATGATTGATTATGATAATGTAGATCTATATTAGAATTGTAAATGAACTGATGATGATTGACCAAGTCCTCACAAACTATTCCTATTGAATGAATTGATGATATTCTTTTTGGGATTTTGAGAAATAATAATCTTCTTAGCCTAAGTACACTTCATGATCTTGTATTTCATTTCAACTGATATAAATATTGACGTAAATGTCACCCTTTAAATATTTATTCACAAAATATGGGTTCATATCAGCTGATAAACAATACAACATTTATAATCAGAAAATTGCTTTGTGAATATTATAGTATTTTAATAGTTGAATTCATGAGTCAATGGAAGCTAGACCACCATGGAAAACCTGGAAGCAATAGACGACTGTTTCGTCCTAGTATGGAACTCCTCAGTAGTATGCATTCACGATCTAGCTCGTGGGATTCCAACCCAGGACGGACGCTTAACCTCTAGACCACTGAACCGGCCGGCATCCAACCGTGTTTATGTCTAACTTCAACTAATCCACGAAATTGCGTCATCGTCTACCATTACCTTCAATGAGTCACTGCCTCATAACAGACCCAGTTGAACTCCATTTGTCATTGCTTCTCACTAGAACTCCAGGAAATACCTCATGAAGTCAGTCACTAATGACCATATGATGATTATAATCAGATAGGGGTTTTGTGGATATTATAATAATTTGAATAGTTGAGATCATGAGTCGATTGAAGCCAGACCACCATAGAAAACTTGGTAGCATTGGACGGCCGTTTCGTCCTAGTCTAGGACTCCTCAGTAGCTTTAATTGACTCATGAATTTAACCATTAAAATACAATATTTGATTAAAAATAAGCTAATTGGTCATATATACCATACAACACATAATGAAAACGTATCACTACATACCTGTTCTATTGTAGCCATTCCTTGAATAAATAAAATTGTAGAATTTGATAATTCCTGATACATACCACTATGTGTACTTAATAAGAGAGAGAGAGACAGTCATTTAATGAAAATAAGATTCCGATTACTTCATGTGTAAACGATTCTTTGCTTCTTCAAATCGATTATTTAAAAATAAATCAATGGTGGTTTTGGCTTCAGCAATTCCCTCCAATAATTTTTCACATGTATCATCGTTAATATTGTTAGTGTTATTATTCATATCTGAATTGTTAAGATTACCGGTCTTTGGTTGATTTTCGTACCACGGTCCAAGATACTGAGATATAAAATTTAGATAAATTCAATTTAACAACAATAACAACAACAACAAAATAACATTCTTATTTATGTTACTAAGGTAATACTAACTTCAAAAGATTGTTAGACTGATCAAAGTATTTATTGTCATTATTGATTAAAATAGTGTGCAAAGATCAGTTCTATTTAAATGAGGCCTTTCATCGTGGAACGAAATTAGCTGATTTAAGTCTGTGACAAAGTAAAAACAAATGATTGGTCACCGAGTAATGACCGCTGTCATGTTTATCAACTCCTTAGTGCTGATAGAGTTCTATATATCGAGTTGTAATATGACCATTAACCTAAATGACCCGACATAGAGGGAATTATGTTGAGATGTAAGGTGGTGGTTGAAGGAAGTAGACATGAAATTTTGATTAACCTAGGTCTAGTTCTCGTTTAAACTCGTTAGCAAGGCGTACCTGTGATCTTGAGGGAACTGATTCTTACCGTGAGATTAAAATTCGCATCTACCAGTTTCATAGCCTGAGATATTACCACTTAGATATTCTGTTCCCGCATAAAATCTTGTAGGATCAAGATATTTACAATTAACAGATTGATGGTTTAGTCATATAGTGCTAATCTAAGTCAATCGATATTTATTGTCATTATGAACTGGTAATTTGTGTACAGAGTTAAAGGAATAATGATTTGACTTGGCTAACCGATTACTACTACAGACATTCAAACAGACGATTTACATTAACGTAAATTCAATAAACCTGTACTTCAGAAATGAATGGCAAATAAATTAATGATGACTTAAACACATGGTAATCATTTCTCTATATTTCTTCCATACGGATATTTTAGTTACCATCTCAATAAAATTGGTTATGACAGTAAACAATCAAATTTTAATTCACTATGAGGAAAAATGAATATTCATAGAATAAACTGACGTAAATTAAACAACAATAACAACAACAACTGACAGTTTAATTCCTCTAACTGATTGTATTCAAAAGTCTAAACCATTGGATACTAATTTTAATAATCTTGAAGGTTAAAAGCTAATCGTCTGAATATCTTAAGTTTAATTATGAATCCTTATTGTCAAGACGTTTCATACAAGGAAAACATAGATACCATGTTTTACCTCTTAGTATTCAGTAGTTATGATGTAATATTAAATCATAATACAATTGTATTCATTAAGAAAAAAGATATATAGACACTTAAATAAGAAGGGGTTTTGTGGATATTTTAGTAATTTTTAATAGTTGAAATCATGAGTCAATTGAAGCTAGATTACCATGAAAAACTTGGAAGTACTGGACAGCCGTTGAAGTTAGACATTAACACCGTTGAATAGCAGCTCACTAGTCTAATGGTTAAGCGCTAACGCGGGAGACAGATAGGTCCTGGGTTTGAATCTCTCGACGTATGATCATGGATGCACACTACTAAGGAGTCCTACACTAGGACGAAATGGCCGTCCATTGTTTCCAGGTTTTTTATGTTGGTCTAGCTTCAATTGATTCATGATCTCAACTATTAAAAAAATATATTTAAATATTGATTATTTTGGAGAATATAATGGTAATGCACATACACACACACACACGCAGAGAACTCCTCAATATACACACATTGAAAACACAATAATTTAAGGTCAACTTAATTGAATATACTAAGTATATTTTGCTATTATTTATAATCATTACAATCATTAGATTATTGAAGATAATGAATGGCATGTTGAAACAAACAGAACATACATATCTACACAAAATTATTGATTTAGTTACAATATTTTATTGATTATTAATATACTCAATAAATAATAGAATAGTTGTGTTTTTTTTGTTTCCTTTGTATTATAGAATTTGGAAACAAAGATCATTTCAAAATAAACGAGTAAAGTTGAATGAAACCGATGGTTTACTTGAATATCTGAACTACTTGTTCCTGTTAATTGATCTAGATATTTCAATCAATGATCTATTTCATTGTGTGTTTGTTTGTTTGTTTCAACAGACTATTATGTCAATTCATTGCATAATCTATTCAGATAAGTTTCGGGAAAAATGTACAATTTTTCATTGTACAGGTTATAAAAGAGCCCAATGAGAGATATTGTGATTCTTGATAATATGCAACGAAAAGAATGTATATTATTTAGATGTCAATTCTTGAATTGTTAATATCTAATTAGTAATCAATCAATATTGAATAGTTGAATTCATGAGTCAATTGAATATAGACCACCATCGAAAACCTAGAAGTATTGGATGGCTGTTTTGTTCTAGTATGTAACTCCTCATTAGTAGGTATTGACGATCTACTTCGCGGGATTCTAACCTAGGACCTATCGGTCTCACACGCGTACGCTTAACCTGTAGACCAATAAGCCAGCACCAATCTACGAAATTGCACCACTGTTTATCATTGTCTTCAGTGAATTACTATATCACAACAGACCTGGTTGAACTCCACTAGTCACAGCTTGTCACTAAAACTCAAGGAAGTACCTCTTGAAGCTAGCCATTGCTGAAGAGTCCCTTATCAGGCTTTCCGTGGTGGTCTAAATTCAAATGAATCATAAATTTAACTATTAAATTACTAAAAACAACTATTCTTAAGATATTCCTGAATCTCTTAGTTACAGTTTCTCATATTCACAGCCAACTCCGCCTGGAGTCCCTCCGGGGCTACTGCCGGTCCCAAGCCCGGATAAAGGAGGAGGGTTGGGCATGGAGTTAGCGTCCCCATCCCGTAGAAAACTAACTCGCTAAAAAAACGCTAACCAGAAAGAATTATTCAAACCTTTTAACCTCTGCCCTGGGAGTCAGAAGGTCTTCATTTAGAAGAACTATGACGCCTCATGATGAAAGACGAATTCCTTCGAAAGTTACGAGGCCGATGCCCCTTCTGACAACCAGAGCGACCATTTATTTAGGTACATGGAATGTTCGTACAATGTGGGACACCGGGAGAGCCTTCCAAATTGCTGCAGAAATGAGAAGATACAACCTAGAGGTACTTGGGATCAGTGAAACACATTGGACGCAAGTTGGACAACAACGACTAACTTCAGGAGAGCTTCTGTTATACTCCGGCCATGAAGAAGAAAATGCCCCACATACACAAGGAGTTGCATTGATGCTGTCCAAACAATCGCGAAATGCGCTTATAGGATGTGAATCTCATGGACCAAGGATCATCAAAGCCTCCTTCAAAACAAAAAAGGAGGGCATTACAATGAATATTATCCAATGCTATGCGCCTACCAACGATTACAATGAAGACGCTAAAGATCAATTCTACGATAGACTGCAGTCAATCGTCGAGAAGTGCCAAACAAAGGACCTGACCATTCTGATGGGAGATTTCAACGCCAAGGTTGGAACGGACAACACTGGATATGAAGACATCATGGGACGACATGGACTGGGAGAAAGAAACGAAAATGGTGAGAGATTTGCAAACCTATGTGCCTTCAATAAACTGGTCATAGGTGGCACCATATTCCCACATAAACGCATTCACTAAACCACATGGACTTCACCGGATCACACCATGCAAAACCAAATCGACCATATTTGCATCAACAAAACGTTCAGGAGGACTATAGAGGACGTGAGAATCAAGAGAGGAGCTGATATAGCATCAGATCATCCCTTGCTGGTCGCCAAGATGAAATTGAAACTCAAGAAGCACTGGAAAATGGGGCGGACAATATCACAAAAGTTCAATACGGCCTTTCTTCAGGATACTAACAAACTCAACAAATTCAAGATAGTCCTCAGCAACAAGTTCCAGGCCTTTCATGATCTACTCAATGGGGAAGGAACTACTGTGGAGAGCAACTGGAAGGGGATCAAAGAGGCAATCACTTCAACATGTCATGAGGTCCTAGGTCACAAGAAGCATCATCACAAGGAATGGATCACTGTTGATACACTGGATAAGATTCAAGAAAGAAGGAACAAGAAGGCAGCAATCAATACCAGTCGAACAAGAGCAGAAAAAGCCAAAGCACAAGCTGAATACACAGAAGTAAGCAAACAAGTGAAGAGGAGTATCAGAATCGACAAACGTAAATATGTGGAAGATTTAGCAACAACGGCGGAAAAGGCTGCAAGAGAAGGGAACATGAGACAACTGTATGACATAACAAAGAAACTCTCTGGAAATCGTCGCAAACCAGAACGACCAGTGAAAAGCAAGGAAGGCGAGGTAATCACCAACATTGAAGAGCAACAAAACAGGTGGGTAGAACACTTCAAAGAACTCTTGAATCGACCAGCTCCACTGAACCCACCCAACATCGAAGCAGCACCCACGGACCTCTCAATCAACGTTGGCCCACCAACAATTGAAGAAATCAGCACGGCCATCAGACAAATCAAGAGTGGCAAAGTGCAGGACCAGACAACATTCCAGCAGAGGCACTAAAAGCAGACGCAGCATTAACTGCAAGGATACTCCACATTCTCTTCAATAAGATTTAGGATGAGGAACAGGTACCAAAAGACTGGAAAGAAGGACTTCTGATCAAAATACCGAAGAAAGGCGATCTCAGCAACTGTGATAACTACAGATGCATCAATCTTCTCTCAATACCGGGAAAAGTCTTCAACGGGGTATTGCTAAACAGAATAAAGGACTCCGTAGACGCCCAACTTCGTGACCAACAGGCAGGATTCCGTAAGGATAGATCATGTACAGACCAAATCGCAACTCTACGGATCATTGTGGAACAATCAATTGAATGGAATTCATCACTCTACATCAACTTCATTGACTACGAAAAGGCATTTGATAGCGTAGACAGGACAACACTATGGAAGCTTCTTCGACACTACGGCGTGCCTCAAAAGATAGTCAATATCATACAGAGTTCATATGATGGATTACACTGCGAAATCGCACATGGAGGACAGTTGACAAAGTCGTTCGAAGTGAAGACCGGTGTTAGACAAGGTTGCTTACTCTCATCCTTTCTCTTTCTCCTGGTGATTGACTGGATCATGAAGACGTCAACATCTGAAGGAAAGCACGGGATACAATGGACATCTAGGATGCAGTTGGACGATCTGAACTTCGCAGATGATCTGGTCCTTCTATCCCAAACGCAATAACAAATGCAGGAGAAGACGAACAGTGTAGCAGCAGCCTCAGCAGCAGTAGGTCTCAATATACACAAAGGGAAGAGCAAGGTTCTCCGATACAACACAGCATGCACCAATCCAATCACAATTGACGGAGAAGATTTGGAAGATGTAAAAACCTTTACATATTTGGGCAGCATCATTGATGAACATGGTGGGTCTGATGCAGATATGAAAACGCGGATCGGTAAAGCAAGAGCAGCATATTTACAACTGAAGAACATCTGGAACTCAAAACAACTGTCAACCAACAACAAGGTCAAAATTTTCAATACAAATGTCAAGACAGTTCTACTGTATAGGGCAGAAACCTGGGGAACTATGAAAGCCATCATCCAGAAGATACAAGTGTTTATTAACAGTTGTCTACGCAAAATACTTCAGATCCGTTGGCCGGACACTATTAGCAACAACGTACTGTGGGAGAGAACAAACCAGAGTTCAGCGGAGGAAGAAATCAGGAAGAAGCGTTTGAAGTGTATAGGACACACATTGAGGAAAGCACCCAACTGAGTCACAAGACAAGCCCTCACATTTAATCCTCAAAGCCAAAGGAAAGGTGGAAGACCAAAGAACACATTACGCCAGGAAATGGAAGTAGACATGAAAAAGATGAACAAGAATTGGATGGAATTAGAAAAGGAGGCCGAGGACAGAGTGGGTTGGAGAATGCTGGTCAGCGGCCTATACTCCATTGGGAGTAACAGGCGTAAGTAAGTAATATTCACAGCCACCTTTTTAGCTTGATCTTATATAAATATTATGCCCTATTTTCTGATATGATGTAGTATGTTTGACTGGTATAATATATATACTAAATATGTTTGAAATAAGTGATTTGTAATAATAAAAGTTGGTATTCATGTTCTCAACTTCAACTGGAAGAAGGGTTAAAAGAACAAAAGACCAATAATGATTCTAGGCTATTCATAACGATTGAATGTCATTGGTTCGGCATTGTACTAACATTGTATAAGTTATATTTTGATTGGTCAATAAATCATATGATATTAAACTGATCTAAAAGATTCACTTGGCATTGTTTGGCTTGTATCTTCCCATTGAGGTTTAAGACTGCAATTGATCAGTATGTTATTGGCATATGTGCATACTATGCGTATGCCTCGATATTACCTTAATTCACAAGCTATTTGTAAGCAACGATGGATAGTGGCTAGCAGTGGAATCCAAAACGCGCGTTTCGTCCTATTTGGGACTCGTCAGCTGGAGGTGCCTGCGTCTCAGAGTTGATGTTCACTCTGAGACTCAAACCGAGTACCATTCGCTTCAAACGCAATCACACATATGCCAATAACAGACTGATTAATTGCAGTCTTAAACCTCAATGGGAAGATACAAGCCAAACAATAACAAAGTGAATTTAAATTCACTCCATTGCGCAAGCAAGTGGCTATCAGGACTCAGTAGCTGAGTGGATAACGCGATGGCGTTTAAAGAGAACAGTACTGGGTTTGAATCTCAAAGTGAACATCAACTCTGAGATGCAGGTACATCTAGATGACGAGTCCTAAATAGAACGAAACGCGTGTCCTGGATTCCACTGCTAACCATTATCCATCATTGCTTACAAAAAAAACGATCTAAAAGATATTACAGTTTTATTAGAGTAGTTTAATAAGAAAACACGTTGTATATATATATATATATATATATATATATATATATATATATATATATATATATATTCAAAGAATCTTATGATTTCAACAATATGACTTCATAGATTTGAATTATTCTTCTTGTCTATAACAGATATATTAAAGAATATACATTGATAGATGCTTGTTTTTGATCAATGCTTCATTATTATGTATTATCAATTATGAAATTGTAATTACATAGTCATCAAACATAAGATAATAAAGATTACAATCACGAGTGTAAATTTTCTTGTGTAGAAATTGTCTAACGTGAAATGATTATCATGTTAGAAGGACATGGTAGAATGTTTACTGTTAAATTAGCCACTATTAGAGTTCAATGATAATGGAAGTAAGTAAGTGAGATACCATCTAGGACAGTCATTAATGGTTGTACTATAACTTAGATTCATAGAAATACCTAAATGGTAATGTAATTAATAAGAAAGTCGTAAGCTCAATATTACACAGAGATTTGGGTGAAAACTGTTAAGGAATGCCAGCCTTGATAAACAATTCAGATGATTTCAAAGGTATTTTTTGATAAGTTTTAACCCGGAAAATAATGTACATAGAAGATATGAATTATGACTAGCTGTGGAATCTAGGATCCGGGTGTTATCCTATTCGGAACATCTTATTTCAGTGTACTTACATACTAAAGCTGATATTCACTTGGGGACTAGAACTTAATGCCTTTCACTTCAAGCTCTAACGCGTTATCCACTTAGCTACTAAGTCGGGATAAGCCAATAGTTTATGCAGTTATGCGGATTTTTTTATTCATTTTTATTAGTTGTTTCAATCTGTACATTGACTATTTAGGACCTTAATAAATCAGTTTATTTTTGGCATATAAGAATTCTGTATAGTTTACTTGGATATATCCATTTTTATTTAAGTTTACTTCCTTAGGCCTGTTACTCTTCGTGGAGGAGAATAGGCCATTCAACAGCACTCTCCATTCAACACTGTCCTAGACAATCCTTTCCAGTTGCTATTCATCCTTCTCATGTCTCCTCACAATTACCTGAGCACTATGTTCTTTTACCTTCCTCTTTTCCGTCTCCCTTCTGCATTCCACTTCAGGGCTTGCCTCATCATCCACTTCCATGATTTCCTCAATATGTGTCATATCCACTTCAAACGTCTTTTGCTAATTTACTCTTCAACTGGAAGTTGGTTTGTTCTCTTCCACAATAGTCTCTTGCTGATGGTATCCAGTCAATGAATATTCAGTATATTGTGTGGACAACTATTTATAAACACTTTTGCCGTTTTGATGATACTTGTGGTAGTTCTCCACGTTTCCTCTCCGTACAACAGCACAGTCTTCACGTTCGTATTGAAGATTCTCACCTTGATATTGGTTGACAGACATTTGTTTTGAGTTCGATATGTTCTTCAATTAAAGGAATGCGGCTGTTTTTGCCAATCTTCACCTTTATGTCTTTATCAGATTCTCCTTGTTTATCGATGATGCTTCCCAGGTAGATGAAAGATTTCACCTCTTCCAAAATTTCCCGATCAAGTGTTCTCCGTTTTGTATTTTCATTGTTTAAGTGAAGAATCTTTATTATTATCTTTATTTTTTACATGATATGCATTTCAATACTAATCGTGGTGTGTGCTACTGATATCGGCAGATATAAGTAGTATGTGAAATGTCTAGTGGCAGAAGGTTTAGCAGATCAAAGAAAAGAGAAAGTTAACAGTGAATGATTGATGGTGAAGCAACGAAACAATTAAGTCTAAGACGATTGATCGACATTTTGCAAATGAATTATTTCTCAGATCTTACAAAGAAATTCTGTTATTTGTGTTCTCGTTCGCTACATAACTAAAAAAACCTATTCGAACACCGATACCTTTCTCTGGAAGACAATAGTAAGCGAACGACTTAGATAGATTCAATCTTTTTTCTAGAAAATAGTCAATAGTATACAATTTCAACGGAAATGTACTGAATATATTCATGTAGTGATCGGAACCCCTGCCATTAAAACGTTATGCAGCTTCATATTATGTCATAGTCAAATTAGACTTTATGATCAATCAATTGGCTTGTCATGATTCGAATTCATTAAAGAATAACAAACTGAATTCAATAAGTCTCTCAAGAAGAAGGAATATATACAGTAAGAAGGATAAACGTAATAACTTTCCTATTTGCACACTATCAATATGTTCCTCCACTGTATTCTACTTCTCTCTCCCTCACTAATAGTCTTGCTGAATATATATATATATATATATATATATATATATATATATATATATATAAATTACCGGATGTAAATAATCTTACGTCAGTAGAGAATTTCAATTTATAATAAGCAAACATAATAAACATAAATTTCACATTTATGCTGTAGATAATTGGATACAAGTAGAGTTTTATAAAGTTAGCTAAATTTTTTAGATATGTCTATTATTAGTTGAATTCATGAATCGATTAAAGCTAAACTGTTATGGAAAACCTGGAAGTAATGAATGGCCATTTCGTCCTAGTATGGGGTGTTTTAGTGTGTGTGTTATCCACAAGGTCCTGGGTTCGAATCCCGCAGGTGGGATTGTGGATGTGCACTGATGAAGAGTCCGATAGTAAAACGAAACGGTCGTTCAGTACTTTCACACTTTCCATAGTTGTCTAGCTTTAATTGATTTATGAATTCGACTATTAAATTACAATAAATCTTCACAAACGCTATGTTAAAAAGGAAAATCATCTAACATATAATATAGTGATTTCAAGGAGATTATTATGATACGGTAGGGATGGGGTATGTGCTACTTATATCGACAGAAGTAACATATAACGCTAGTCAGGAATAGAATATCTGGCAGCAGAAGGTTAAGAAAATTGAGAAGGGAAGAACGGGAATAAAAAGCACTTAGTATGGAAATACATGAACAATGAAGTAACTCTACAATTTTGTACTACAAATAATCGGTTATCGTCACTTGTGTTCTTCTTCACTACATAGATACATTGGTGTGGGTTACTTATATTCACATAAGTAGTATATAACAGTGGTTAGGCATAGAATGTATTTCAATAGAAGATCGATAAGGAAAGAACGTGAACAGAATGCAATTTTTGCGAAAATGAATAAACAATGAAAGCTGAGACAATGGGCTGATATTTTCAATAGGAACAGTCAAGTTTAAGACAATGGATTGATATTTTGCAAATTAACTATTTACTACATGGCTCTCAGATTTTATTGAGATGCTCTGTAATTTCTTGTTCAAATACATTCGATTGCCCCCCCCCCACTCGTGTTCTTCATCAGTATACAGATACTACTTAGTTACATTGAATGTGAGTTTATATAGTGAAAAACGTTTAGATTTGAAATGAAACACAACATAGGCTTGATGTAACTCTAAACCCTTCTTTTGATTATATAATTCTTTCAATTGTTTGAAAAAGATGGTCAAAGAAATATGTTCAACTGAGCAGTTTGTAACATTCATCAATGGTGGAATTTCCAGCCAGAAACCCACTCCAGTATTACTTGCCACAATAAAGTGATCAGAAACGTGCTAAATAGGGACAAATAACAATACTTACTTACTTACTTACATACGCCTGTTACTCCTCGTGAAGGAGCATAGGCCAATGTTTTGAAGAAATAAGTGAAGGAAAACTTCGTGATTAATGAGTACGTTAAACTGTACCGTTTTGAATAAAAAGACAAAACAGATATCATTCAAAACCACTTTTTATGAACAACACAAAAAAGCTACAGCATGATTGACACTGGATATTATTTGGATTCATATCTGACAATGTATAGATCAGTTGAGTTACACAACTTCTAGGATCCCCCTCTAAAGAGCCGTGATGAACAGGTGACTTGTAAGCTTATATAATTTTTCTTTCTTCCCTGACCTCATATCATGAACTGAATGCCCATTTGATTTCGTGTTCATCTCCAGTGTCAGTATATAATGCACAATATGGAAGCCGCTAAGCCAGATTGAGTGAAACATGACCAAAGTGTTTTAAGACAGCAGAATTATAATCTTCAATGATAAAGGTCCCAGAAAAACATTCGAGCTAGGAGATAGTTGTTCAATTGTTCAATTCATTTTATCCTCTATACACTAAACGTTAATTTAACTCACTAATCATCCTGTCTTCATAGATATCTGATTGAGATTATACAGTGATAACCTTATAAGTTTGAGTTCCAAATTCTTAACTACTATTATAAACTGGATGTTGCTATATCTAACTAAACTCCCATATATATATTTTGAAATGAATTTTGAGACCACAATACTTACAAAATACATCAATATCATTTGTTATTTATGTTTTAACTCTTTTTAAAATTTGATAAACGTCTAATATCTTCCATTTTACTCTTGTTATCCAGATTGTTAATGATATTATTTCATCTTTTTATTCAACATGTTTTCATCAAAGTTTACATACGATGAAGGTAACTTAACTCATAGTCTTTTATAGGTTCCATGTCATTTACGTAATTTATCTCTGACCTTTATTTATTGTAACCGTAAGATAGATAACTAAGTTAGTGTAAACATAGATGAGTTCATAAAATAATTACTCTCTAATATTATTTGGTATGTAGGTAAACATGGAATCTTATCAGAATGGGTTTTGTGGAGAGTTTTAGAAATTTCACAGGTTGAAATCATGAGTCGATTGAAGCTAGACCACCGTGGAAAACCTGGAAGCACTGGACGGCCGTTTCGTCCTAGTATGGGACTCCTCAACAGTGCGCATCCATGATCCCGCACCCAGCGGGATTCGAACTCAGGACTTTCTGGCTTCGCGCGCGAGCACTTAACCACTAGACCACTGAGCCGACATTCAACGTGAATGCGTACTGCTGAAGTCTCATACTAGAGGGAAAAAATGACCGTCCATTGATTCCAGGTTTTCCATAGTGGTCTAGCTTTAATTAACTCATGAATTTAACCATAAAATACACTGAAGACAATTTAATTAAAAGAAAATTCGTTATAACGCTTAGAGTTTCCTTTGTCTACATATATGGAACGTTAATTTACTTTAGACAAATATCTACATTAGATTCCTTTCCAGTGTCTATTCTACAGGAGTTCAACACAACTTAAATCAAAAACATTTGATTAGCCTAACTATAATGTAAATATATTTCCACATCAAAAACTGACAACAATCGGATACCATCTAACAACAACCAATCATAGTAATAATAAGGATAGGAGAATATATAACTCATCTAATTCCTATCAGCTATTGAAATTACTACAATCTTGTTATGTCCCGATAAGCATAATGAATGGGAACTTTTGGGATCCATTTATGGACCAATACTAAACGTATATTTCTATTGTATAATTATTAAGTAACTAAACTATTCATATTCATGTCCCTCTTATTATGAACTTTATTTGGACCTATACGATTTACCATTCTTGAGTTATACTTAGTTTATCAATCACTATCTCCCACATTCACATCCACTTTGGGCTAGATTTTGTACAAATGTCATTTCCTATTTTATGGTACGATACGGTCTGTCTGGTTGGGATATAAACTCAGTATATTTGAAACACAGGATTGCAGAGCCTAAGACTGGTGTTCTGGACTTAACTGGTTCAACTAGGCAAGAAGCAGGACCATTAAGGACTCTAGACTGCTCGTACGTGTTTAATGCGTCATTGGTTCGATTGATAACTCACTGCTCTATAATTGGAGGTATCATTACATTTTACATTAACAGGGTACACAGGCCACAAGTTATAATAAATCTTCACAAAATCCTTTCTGATACCTATCAAACTATCTACGATTGTAACTAAGCCAACAACCTAATCATTATCATCCTTACTCATACATCATTATTTAAGAAAATGGCATAGTTACACATAATGACGATCTTTTTTTCTGATGAGAAATGTTTATACGTAATTGAAGGGTTAAAAAAATATGATATGATGTGAGATGTTTTTTTTACTGGTAATAAATCTACTATAAAAGAAAAGTTCATTTTATTTTGGTGAAATTAATCAAAAAAACCAATAAGGTAGGGGGGTAAGGGTGAGAAATGATTAAGTCAATAATGAAGTACCCATATACAATCTTATTTACTATAAAGAATATGATGATACTTTATAGTCTGAGACTATTGTGACCTGTTATATTTATATTCTTAAGTTAATATATCCATAATAAATAAAAAAAACAATTCATCATAAATAGATTAGAACTAATAGTAATGTACATTAGTTTAATTCATTACATTTGTCTCCATTACAGTATGTGCACATTATTTAAATCATATCAAATAATTAAAACTTATGGTATGATCAATGAGAATATAAACGATTCAGTGCTCGAAATGAAACCTGAAGATACTTGGGTTCGATTGATAATGAGGTTGTATAAGACTAAATGCTGTGGTACAGACAAGGGTGGAGAGAGTCAGCTTTCATTCTCCTAATGCTCTCACATAGTCACGTGTATACAACCACTGATATGGAAATCCTGCTGACTGCCTTCTCGTGTTACCGGTGCTGTTTACGAAATCGAAAGGAAGAAAAGAGAATGTTCGGTGCTTTAACCTAGTTAGTGAATATGAAGGATCCACCTAAGGGAGTTGGAAAACTCAGCTTACAAACCAGGGGTGAACATGATCTCCAGGATCGTGAAGAAACAAATGGCGTATGAACCAACCATTGGTCACAGGTTACCATAGGACTGTTTCTCCTAACGTTGCTCCACCACCTTGTGGATTAGACCTTTAGGTCGAAGGCTCGGGGAGTGCGCCCCTAAGAAAACCACCTGCTTCGGTCTGGACATTTGGGCAATATCACAGCCCACACACAAATCTAGTGACTTGTGTGGTGCATATGTATTCAGTGTCCCTTTTTACCAATATTTGTGTTCAAATAAATAAATAAAACGACTAAAGAGTTCCATGCTAGGAGAAAATAGAAGTTCAGTACTGCCTAGTTTTCAATGATTATTCAACTAGGGTCAGTTTTGCAATACCAACTATGGAACTTAACCATTTCTGTAAATATCTACAGTTAATACAAGGAATATACTTAAAAAAGAGCACAACATCGTTTAAAGTTTTCATCTGTAGATAAAGATATTCTCATGTAAGCCAATAAGTAAACATGACACGACAGTGCTAATGAGAAAAACCAGTGTAATTATGAACTGAATTCATTCCCATAATCTTCTGTAAAACTATTTCTTTGATAGACACTATTTCTCATTAAGGTTGACAGTAGGAAAACATCAATGAAATATTTTAAGTTATTGTGTTTCATAACTTTATCAGTATATTTATCGATTCTAAATCTGGTCTTTATTCTAACCTCTCACACACTTACTTACTTAATTACACTTGTTACTCCTTGTGAAGAAGCACAGGCCATTCAACACTGTCCTAGACAATCCTTCCCAGTTGCTATTCATCCTTCTCATGTCTCCTCACAATTACCTGAGCACTATGTTCTTTTACCTTCCTCTTTTCCGTCTCCCTTCTGCATTCCACTTCAGGGCTTGCCTCATCATCCACTTCCATGATTTCCTCAATATGTGTCATATCCACTTCAAACGTCTTTTGCTAATTTACTCTTCAACTGGAAGTTGGTTTGTTCATATTCTCCTTGTTTATCGATGATGCTTTCCAGGTAGATGAAAGATTTCACATCCTACAGAGCTTCTTCATTAAGTATGATTGGTTCGATAACCGACCACTTACTTAGTTAATAATCTCACTATCTTAGGATACTGGTTTAAAGATATATGTTATCAAATTTTGGCAATTTACGCATGTACTATGCCTTGATAGAGCAAGCCCTGCGGATTTATCGAGCGGTCGACTAGATAGATATTTAGATAAATAAATAGATAGACATTTGCCTGTTACACAGATGGTGTAACTTGGCAAATTTGAACGGTTATTTTCGCATTCATTCCGTCTACCCACCAATGTTGATGACTGATCCTGAAGTTGATTTGTACGCAAACTTCAGTATTTACATTCAAACTGCCTCCAAAAAATTAACTTTTCAACTTAGTTCATGCCATTTTAGATCACTTAGATTAATGTTCACAATGAAACTTGATCAGTAGAATCCAATCATCACGAAAGAACTAAACAAGGACAACTATTATCATTACTCAGTCAGTCAGTCAGTAACAACGTAGAACTTAGTATGTACGTACATCAGTTCGAGTTGCCATACCACATTAGCACAGAGATGCAGTGGTCGATTCAAATCCCGTAGTGGTAGAGGTAGCAAGAGTATAAGCAGTAATCGGGAGGATTAGGGTTTGGAGATGTTATTTAACGAGTATAATCCAGTGAAATAAATTTGGAAAGAGGAAAAAAAAGGGGCATGAAGAATTCAGATAATTAGAATTTGGGAGAACATAGAAAGTGGATGCACCTGCGCCATTGCAAGCGATTTTGAGCCATGTCATTCAGGGTCTCTAACCATCGGTTGCTATCATCTCGCGGTCCCCAACCAGGTAGTCTACACCTACCAACATGACTCAATCCACTTGTCAGTGACTTCATGGATTTGTGCCATGTTTTGGTCTGGCCGCCCCTAGCTTTCTTCCAACCTACTCCTATACCACTGAATATAGCACGTCGAGGTAGTCGGTGGTTGGGCATACGTAACACGTGTCCCAGCCATCTCAACTGATGAAGTTTCACTACGTCATCAATCGATTTGCCATCCTTACCTAGTACCCGTTTCCTAACAGCTGCGTTACTTACTCGGTGGTCCCAGGATATACGAGCAATATTTCGAAGACACCTATGATCAAATACTAGTAACCTACGAATATCCTCTACTCTTACCGGCCATGTTTCACAGCCATAAAGTAGGACGGAACGAACTGCTGCGCAGTAAACACGTCCTTTGGTTGGTAGACGGATATCTCGCCTACGCCATAAATGACGCAAGTTGGCAAAAGCTAATCGAGCCTTCTGTATCCGTGCTGAGATTTCGTCACACAGACCACAAGGGCTGATGAGACTTCCAAGATAAGTGATGCGATCGACACGCTCAATTGCTTCACTCCCTATCATTAGTTCGGGTGTCGATGCAACCCAATCCCGAAGCAACATTTTGCATTTCGAGGGAGAGAATCACATCTCGAACATGCTTGCATTGTTGCTTAGAGTGGTCAGAAGACTCTGCATTTTGTAAGCGTCTTCGCCAAATAAAACTGTGTCATCAGCATATTCTAAGTCAACAAGTGAACCTCCCGGTAGAAGTTCAACCCCTGGAAATTTAGATGAGGAGAGTGTTATCTCTAAAAGTACGTCGACCACAAAGTTGAACAAGAATGGGGAGAGTGGACAGCCCTGACGAACATCACTTGAGGTAATCAATTCTGATGACAGTTCGCCATAAGCTCTCACTCTACCAGATGTGTTCGAGTAGAGAGCCTTTATAAGGTTAATGTACTTCTTTGGTACTCCTTTCAGTGACAAACACTGCCACAAAACCTCACGAACAACAGGGTCGAATGCCGCCTTAAGATCGAGAAATACTACCATTGTGGGGCGTCTGAATGTGTGTCTGTGTTCTAGAACCTGACGTAGTGTGAATATCTGATCTATACAACCACGTCCAGGTCGAAAACCGGCCTGGTTTTCTCTAGTTTGCTCTTCACGAGCTTTGATAAGGCGTCGAAGTATTATTGAAGCTAATATTTTAGACACTATATTAGTCAAACTGATTCCTCTGTGATTGTCACAAGAGGACTTTTGTCCTTTCTTATAAACTGGTACAATCAGTGATTGAGACCAGTCAGATGGGATTACGTCCAGTTCCCAAATTCTACCTAAGACCTCGGTTAATCTCATTGCTAATACTGGACCACCATCCTTAAAAATCTCAGGAGTAAACCTGTCAGGGCCTGCTGCTCTCCCTCGTTTCAGATTTCCTATGGCTTTTTCAACTTCATAAAGAGACGGAGGACTTACATTGACTTGCCACTCAGGTTGACTGGAGATCGTGGGAAACCGAAGTGTGGCTGAAGGCCAGTTGAACTGATCCCTAAAGTGTTCTGCCCATCGATCCAATCTCCTGGATTGAGAATGAATAATATGTCCATCTTTCTCTGCGATTGTTTCGCTAACAGTCGGGTTCCTAATTCCGGTTTCCTTAACGAGTCTAAACAATTGTCTGCTATTACCTATTGCCGTTGCCTTCTCCATCTCTCTTGCTTTCGCTACCCACCACTGTTTGCGATCATTGCGTAGACTTCTTGTCAGTTTGCGCTTAAGCTGACTCCGCTCTTCACTATGTTCAGAGCCAGGTGGAATGAGTTTCCCAGCATCTATCAGTGCGATAGATTCTGCTGAGATCCAGTGTTGCTCCCTAACCTTCTGGTTTACCTTACTAACAGATATCACTGCTGTTTCCACAGCTTTTCGGATATCATTCCATGCTGCCTCGGGGTGGGCATCACATACATGGCTGCCTAACTGTTTTCCTAGTTGTTCCTGAAATATACTCTTAGCTTGACTATCATTAAGTAGGCCCCTAAGAGGTTTCCTTGCAGCGTTTTCCTACGTCCAGTAAGACGCAAGCAAATACGCGCTCGTACTAAAGCATGATCTGAATCTAGGCATGTGCTCCAGAATGAGCGACAGTCTTCTATCGAGCCCTCCATCGGTGGCTGATAGCGATGTGATCTATTTGGGTCCAACGCTGTGACGAATTAGGGGGTCTCCATGTTAAAAGATGTTTTTCCTTATGCTTAAAGTTAGTATTTGCAAGGAACAGGCGGTTATCTGAGCATAGCTGCAACAGACGGTCGCCGTTATCTGTTCTTTGAGCCACGACACCATAAGATCCACCTAGGTGTCTTTCCCTATTGCTCAGTTTACCTACTTGAGCATTTAAGTCACCGGCCACTATTACTACATCCGAGCGCTTAGCTTTTCGGAGAAGGTCCGAAAGCTTTCTGTAAAACTCATCTTTTACATCATCTGAGCTGCAGTCAGTGGGAGAATAGGCAGAGACGACGAAGAGGCAACGACGAGTGTCCCTATCTTTCCGGATTCTTACTGTTCCGTTTAGTCGGACAGCGCACAAACGACTGTCTACTGGGATCCACTCTAAGAGAGCTAGTTCTGCCCTAGGACTCAATGCTATACCTACGCCGGCGAGGCCACGGGAAGCAGAATCAGGGCTTCCAGATACACGAAGCGTAAATCGAGTCGGTTCTTTATTTTGGCATGGTGAGGTCAAATGAATGATGCTACTTGGATCCTGTATGCGCGTTTCGGAGACGCAACACACATCGATGGCGTAAGATTCTAAAGTCCTAGCTAAGGAAGCCTGCTGTCCTATTTGGCACAGTGTTCGGACGTTAAAAGCTCCTACGTGTAGTTTAGAGCGTGGTTTCAGGAGACCAGGAATAGCGTTCCACGTACTCGAATCGTTTGCCCTATCGGTGCGAGGTGATAAAGAGTCGTGAGGAGGGTTAGTCATGGAGATAAGAGAGGTATTAGGTGTAGGAAGGATTTGAATGTGACCAACTTGGTCTCGTGTGCTGTTACGGGTATGAGGGCTGATGTCACTTCCCGGCTGCCCACACCGTGGAAGGGTATTTCTTGAGGAACCTGAAAAGGAAATTGGATTAGTGTTGGTCTTAACGACCTGGGAGCGTGACCGCAGAGCCCAAGGGACAACTGCTTGAGGCCGGTCGCGCACGGCCTTTTTGTAGAAGGTTTTTGACGTGTTAGCTCCGTTCTTCAGATGGCCTTACCGCCGGAGACGGAAATCCGTGAGGTAAGGTGAGGTGTGACATTTTTAGGGTCGACCTTTTCTAACCCCACCCCTCCTTGTGGGAAGGCAGCATCGCTGTCATGCTGATTGTCCGAAGAAAACACCTTACTGCTGTCACACCTCTGTACAGTCAGCAGTACGACTTCGCCCTCAGACTTTGAGTTGCTGCTTTTAGTCTTACCGTTCACCAATCGACCTGCCTGGCATGGTAGAACCTACAGGAACATATGTTCCAGCCAATATAGCTCGGATGGGTCATCACGATAGGCAAGCCCGACCACCACGTCAAGGTAGCAGCTTCGGTCGGGTATCATTACTCAGATATAAATCAATTGTAAACACCTTCTACTTTTAATACTAACTGAGATGATTCATTCAAGAAATTCCATTCTATGTTTAATACATCCCAATAGTTATTAAATGACATTGGTCGATAGCATTCAATCTGTATTAAGAAGGACTTGACACACATGACATTGATCAACACCCAGTGATCAATCAATTGTGATTACATTTCAGTCCTACAGGAGGTCGGTGGTGGCCGAGATAGCTCAGTGGTAACGTCTCTGATTGTGAAACTGGGTGACACGGGATCAAATCTGTCAAGGAGCACCAGTTCCCTCGAGATTATAGGTACACTTTACTGACGAATGCCAAGTAGCACGAAACCCGTGTCCAGAGTTTCCTGTTGACTAGCTCCAACCACCATCTTGTCTCAACATAGTGCACACAATGTCGAATCACCTAGACTAGTGGTCACATTGCAACTTGGTCGATAGCATTCAATCTGCATTAAAAAGGACTTAACACACATGACATTGATCAATCAATTGTGAATAAATGACATTGTATAAATTAGTTTACCTTTTAAAAGTTATCAAAGGCTTAAATCATCCAACTTATAATAAGAATAATATTTACTCGCCTTAAGCACAATTATGGAGCTAAACATTTTTCCAATATATATATATAATCACTGTCTAATAATTGATTATATCCTACAAGCACTAATATTTACAATATGAACTTCAGATCACTGTTGGAAACAAATCATATGAGTTGTTCACGTGATAAACACACAGTGAGACATTTATCCTTTACTGATATTAACATAGTAATTATAAATAATGAGATCAATCAATGGAAATTAAATATGTCCTCTATAAGTATAACTTCAATTGAACAACAACAGCAAACAAAAAAAAGAATATAGAGAACAATTGTATCTAAATTTTTTATGATAATTGACTTTCCCACTTATGGATGATCATTAAATAGCTCAATGGATTGATCTTTTTCTAAACATATTCATAGTAGGCAGAGTACCGTATTGAATAATTGTTAATATACTAATAGACATATTTGGCATTTTGCCAAACTACATCACGTATGGTGAAGGCGAGATATCCATATATCAATTAAAAAACGAGTATACTGCGCGGCAGTTTGTTCTGTTCTACTTGACGGATGCAAAATGTGGTCATTAAGAGTAGAATGATACACGTTAGTTACTAGTATTTGATCACAAATGACTTAGAAATATAGCTCGTATCTGCTGGGATCACCAGGTAAGTATTGGTCAGGTTAGATGCAAGGTATTAGGGAATGACGATAAGCCAGTTCATGAGGTTGTGAATCTACGTATTACGCATGCCCAACGACCGGTTACCATGGCATGCACTGCTGACTAGTGTTGGGATAGTTGGATGAAAGTTAGGGGCGGTCAAATCGAAACGTGGCATCAGTGTTTGAAGTCACTAACTTCTCATCTGAGCCATTTTGGTAGATACAGACTACTTGGCTAAGATCCGCGTGACTATCATAATCAATAGTTCGAGACTCTTGGTGACATGGCTCAGAATAGATCACAATAGCGTCGGTGCATACACTATCTGACTTCCCTTAAACTATGAGATTAAAATCGTTTCATATCTTTCTTTCTACCTACTAATTCTTTCATCCTGTACTATGTTCTAGACACAATTTCGAATTCCCATACTAAGATGAGATAACTATTCAAAGTTTTTTGGTTTTCAATTATTGTCTAAGGTCTTTCCATAATAAGAAATTCAATAGTCTCCATATATCTCTTATTTAAATAATCTTTAATCACAGTTACCGAGATTGTTCACCTCTGAATGATTTAGAGCTAATATTCCAATATTCCATGATTTTTGTCGATCCTTCACCTAATATACTTTCATCAAATAAACTTATTTTCAAATTGAATAAGACATTACAAACTGTTTAGTTAAACTCATTTGGTATTGTTTACTTGAATCTTTCTATTGATGTTTAGGATTCAAATTGATCAATCTCTTATTGGCATATATGCATACAGTGTGCATTGTCTCGATAGTCTTTTAATTCACAAGGATTCTAAGCAAAGATGGATAATGGCTAGCAATGCAATCCAGGATGCGCGCCACATCGTCCTATTTGAGACTCGTCAGCTGGATATAACTGCATCCCAAAGTTGATATTCATTCTGGGACTCAAACTTAGTACCGTTCTCTTCAAACGCCATCGCGTTCTCCACTCAGCTATTGAGTCCCGAAAGCCAACTGCTTGTGTAATGGGGTGAAGTTTAAATTCACTTGATACTGTTCGTTTGTAGCTTGTGACTAAAGGTAGTATCGAGACAATCCTCACAATGATGCATAAATGCCAATAAGAGACTGATCAGTTGCAGTCGTGTACAACAATGGGAAGATACAAGTAAAACAACATCATATCAATCCAAACTATAATTTTCATTAAATTCTCAATGATAAACAAAGAATAACGAACAGTTAGTTTGTGTTTGGATTGTGGCAACTAGATAATAAATGATAACTCTGTCTGAAGTCCCTCCAGGGGCTACTGTCGGTCCCAAGCCCGGATAAAGAAGGAGGGTTGGGCATGGGGTTAGCGACCCCATCCCTTAGAGAACTAACTCGCTAAAATACGCTAACCAGATAATAAATGATAGAAAACTTAAATTTCATAAATATATTTCTGATAATATACACTAATCTAAATTAAATATGTCATGAAATAGAATAGTTGAAAATGAATAAAATCAAATATTTCCATAGTGATGAATTACTTCTATAGCAGACTGAAATATACACTCAGATGATCATGGGAAAACTTAAGAATTCAAAGTTTAGGGCTGTACATCAGTCAGTTGTTAAGATACAATTCAGACGATATTGGTTAAATGAACCAACTATTCCTAATTTCATATTATTATAAGAAATTAAATCATATAGACAAAGTGAAACCCATTGAAAAGATGCACTAGTTTAATATGGAGTTTTGGATAAAACATAAATACAGGTTAAGCGTTCATGCGCGAGACTGATATATTCTGGGTTCGAATCTTGCGAGGCTGGATGCGCACTGCTGAGGAGTGCCACGATAAAATAAAACGGCCTTCCAGTGCAACTATGATTTCCATGGTGGTCTAGCTTCAATCGACTCATGATCTCAATTATTAAAACCATTATAATATCCACAAAACCCTTTCTGATATAAATACATGTGTTAATACAGATGGTCTCCAAACATGTCACCTTAAGTATCCAAATATAAATTATGATTTTTATGTGAACTTCAGTTATAAATTGTAGACTTACCTATGGCGCTTAGATCGATAGTTGATAGATGTCATTTCTAGATTTAATTATTCCTAACGTAATTCTAACTCGTTTCCATCCTAATCATCATCTACGGTCAATGTAGACGTTGGCTGATAATTCATGTTCCATTAACACTATTGACGACGTTTTATCACAGCTTTGTGTGTTCTAACAATTTCACCCTTTGCTTAACCTTGCATAATAAGCCAGTAATACTTTATGACAGTTTTAAATAAATTAGATCCTATCACGACCGTATTTCGGTTCAAGTTATCAAACTCAATGGTTTAGAGATATCGGTGATTATCTTGCTGATTTACAGTTGGCTCAAATGTAAAAATGTTAAAAAAAACCTTTTCTATTCAACCTGAGATTTCACCAGTTAGTGAAACAATAAAATTCATGACAATTTCAAGATAAATCAAACAGTCGAAAAATTCGACTGATCGTTTAAGTAAGGCGATAACTTATACGAATCATTAAATAGTGTTTTTCACAGTTGAATTCGTGAGTTGATCTAAGCTAGACCACAATTATGAACCTGGAAGTACTGGACAACCGGTTCATTCCAGTATGGAACTTCTCAACAATACGTATCCACGATCCCACACTTGGGACTCGAACGCCGTTCAGTATTTCCAGGTTTTCAATGATGGTCTGGCTTAGATGGACTCATGAATTCAACTGATATTATATTACAATCTCCACAAATTCTCATTCTGATATTGTCAAGCAAATCAAAAACATTCATTTGTATACTTCCAGTGAAAAAGGAAAATCCTATTAAAACATCAAATTAACAGTATTAGTAGTAGTAGTCGTCATCGTAGGTGTCGTATTAGTAGTAATAGAAGGAAATCATCCCTTTCTGTTCAAGTTAACATGATTTTCCTCAATTGCTCAATATATGTAAACCAGTTCAAGACAATTTTTTAATTTTAAATCAACATTAACAGAAGAAAAGTGTTGACGTACAACATAACACTGAACTATTCTTTCATCCTTATTCATGTTTCATCAATAATTTCATATAAACCATAGATTTAAGCCTTTCATATCTAGTAGTGATTAGAATATTGTCATCGATTATGCAGAGGGGGGTTAAATTCGTTTTATTTTTCCCCTATTTATACATATCTACTATATCTGTGCTTATTCTTTGAAATTACTATGATTTTCTCTTTATAACAAAATGTAACTCATTACTGATTTAACTATCTCTTACATCAATATGCAAATGAATCCATCAAACATCTATTAGTATTCTGTAATTTTTTTCTTTCGCAGGGGTGGGTGGGGCATTGATGATAGAATTTTATCACTAAGGGATAAGTATACTTCTCTATTCTCATTCTACTTATCTGATCCATATTAATGATGAATCGTTATTGTTTTGATGGATGACATGAAGAAGAAAAAAGATAATCATCATAAAAGAAAACTTTTTTCCAAGTTTTCCATCAAAATATTTAAATATATGATTAAATTCAATTAATTATATTACTTCATTTTATATCAAATCTACGTAATGTGCCAAATTATGGTGTGGTATGTACTACTGATGTTGACTGATATAAGTAGTATATATAAAGGTAAAATATCTGATAGCAGAAAGTTAAAAAGATCAAAGAAAAGAGAACGAGAACAAAGAATGATGCGCATCACTTTGTCTTATTTGAGACTCGCCAGCTGGATGTAACTTCATCCCAAAGGTTGATGTTCACTCCGAGACTCGAACCGAGTACCATTCGCTCCCAACGCCATTTGGTTCTCCACTTAGCTACTGAGTCCTGATAGCCACCTGCTTGTGCGATGGGGTGAAGCTTAAATTCACTTGGTGTTGTTCTACCTGTATCTTCCTATTGTCATCTAGAACTGCAATTGATCGGTTTCTTGTTGGCATATATACATCTTGTGTAGACTGCCTCGATATTGCCTAAAGTCTACCGCTAGCCACTATCTATTTTTGCTTATGAATAAATACTATGAAATCATAAGTACATGTTCATTAAGATTTCTGATAGTGTCTAACTCATCAAACGGATATTCGAACATTAGAATCTATCATTGAAAATTAAGTCATTTATGAGTACTGAACCATCTCTTCATTTATGAATCGTAAAAATGTGTATAATAAAGAAAAATGACTATCACTATCGACTTCCATAGATTACAATTGCCTGAAATGTTTTATTGAAAATCAAATTGTTAAAGGTGTAAACTGAATTGTAAAGACAAGATTATTAGGGGCTAACAATGGAATCCATACTATTTGGAACTGGTCAACTAGAAGATTCAAATTAATTTGAATCATGTAGATATTGTAAACTTTTGAAATGAATTAAAAGTTTTTGATTAAGATCATGAACCAATTGGTGTTAGACCACCTTTGGAAACATGGAAGCACTGGACGGCTGTTTCGTCCTATGCTAGTAATTAAGATGTGACTAGCTTTGTGAGGGAATTATCAGAGTTCTAGTGAGAAGCCGTGACCAGTGAAGCTAATACATATAGAGTAGAGACATGTATCTACTTCAGTACGATGAAAAATGATCGCGCAATTTCGTGGATTGGTTGATGTTAGACACTATCACCATTGGATACCGGCTCAATGGTCCAGTATGTTAAGTGTTCGCGCGCAAGACCGAAAGCCCTGGGTTCGAATCTCGCAGATTGCGGGATTGTGGATGTGCACTGCTGAGGAGTCCCATACTAGGACGAAACGGTCGTCCAGTGCTTCCAGGTTTCCAAAGGTGGTCTAAAACTAATCGGTTCATGATCTCAATCAAAAACTTAATAATCTCCACAACCCCTATACTGATTTAAAAGTATTTGTGCATATCCTTGTAAAGATAATATTTAACTATTTGACCATTACTACTAGAAGTTAGATAATCACTTGAATAGAACTCAACTAGAGAATATATATATATATATATATATATATATATATATATATATATATATATATATAACTACGAAAGCCATCATCCAGAATATACAAGTGTTTATTAACAGTTGTCTACGCAAGACACTTCGGATCCGTTGGTCAGACACTATCAGCAACAACCTATTGTGGGAGAGAACAAACCAGATTTTAGCGGAGGAAGAAATCAGGAAGAAGCGTTTGAAGTGTATAGGACACAGATTGAGGAAAGCACCCAACTGCGTCACAAGACAAGCCCTCACATGGAATCATCAAAGCCAAAGTAAAAGAGGAAGAGCAAAGAGCACATTACGCCGAGAAATGGAAGTAGACATGAAAAAGATGAACAAGAATTGGATGGAATTAGAAAAGGAGGCCCAGGACAGAGTGGGTTGGCGAATGCTGGTCGGCGGCCTATGCTCCATTGGGAGTAACAGCTGTAAGTAAGTAAGTAAGTAAGTAAGTAAGTAATATAACAATTCATATAAACGATTTTAGATTACAAAAAAGAGGGGTAGGGGGTTGTGAAGATTTTAATAATTGAATTGATGAATGAATTAGAGCTAGACTATCATGGAGACACTGAAAGCATTCAACAACCATACTCATACCAGGACAAAATAGTCATTCAGTGATTTCATGTTTTCTATAATGATCTAGTTTTAATTAACTCATGAATTGAACTATTAAAATTGTAGATATTTTGATGAGAGAATTTCCGGAGTGAAATAACTTAATAGTTAGATAGATTATATACTACTATTGTGGTGTGTGCTACTTATATCGACATAAGTAGATATGATGTTAGTCGTGAACAGAATGTCCGGTAGCAGAGAGATAAGAGGATCGAACAGTAACGAATGGAAACAGGATGCAATTTGTATGAAAATGCAAGAACAATGAAGTCTGAGTCATTTTGAGATAATCGATGAACATTTTGCAAATTACGTGCTTACTATTTGATTGTTAGATTTTATTAACAAGTCCTGTGATTTTGTGTTAAATACATTCAATTGTTCCCACTGGTAATCTGTTCACTACACCATATGGTGATGATAAACCAGTATGAGGTATTCCTGATGCTTAGCTCATGATTATCATACCTAAAATGTATACAACTAGAATGAAGATGGCAAATAGATTGATTAAACTGACTAAGTCGTTTAATGTATATGTTATGTAGTCTCTGTTACTACTTACTCTGATATTTTCATCTTAGAGATCAAAGTAGTAGATTACGATGATGCCTGATGAATCAATGAAAGGATGAATGAATGATGCTTTATTTTTTGGCTTTATCGATTAGTTCTTGAATTATACTTCCAACATTTATTTGCATTTTATCATTGATATGAATAAGTTTTCAATCTCATTACATTATTCTATTAACCCTGCCTGTAGCTCTTCTGCCGATCCCAAGCACGGGTAAAGGAAGAGCGTTGGGCATGGGGGTTAGCGGCTCCATCCCGTAGAAAACTAACTCGCTAAAATAACGCTAACCAGAAAAAATAATTCAAAAAATAATTTAAACTCTGCCCTGGGAGTTAGAAGGTCTTCATTTAGAAGAACAGGCGTAATTAAAGTTATTATTATTACATTATTTTCTTGTTCATTGTTTTATGTACTTATATGAAATTTTTCAATTTGAACTAACCACTAGTGATAATCACTTCCGATCATTATAAACATGAACAGGATCATAGATTATTGAGGAATATTGGTTGGTTGCCTATACTCCATACTTGTAACTCAGACAACTAAATTCATCAGGGTTCATAGATAATCCACCTCATTATTTTTTTAATGTGAGAACAGAGAAACAAGTAGCCTTGACAAACTACAGAAGCTATTTTGGTGGCACGTTATTTCAGTTAATCCAGTTATTTTTATATTTAATCTATTCTATACAAGATAAAATTTCGTATGATGTATGATGCACTGCCATAACCCTTTAATTGCTCCAAAGCTATTGTCATTTAAAAGTAGTCTTTTGTACTCTAACTTCTATCCTAATCCACAGTTTTGAACATAATTGTACTTTAATAAACGCAATACACCCATTATCACATTAAATAAGGAAGAAAGATTAGTTCAGCGAAGAGTTCTCTTTTCGGCGAATTCATTTTCAAAGCTGTACAATCGCAAATATATAGACTTATTTTTACAGGGTGATGATAATACTGATAATAAACTTCTGTTATACATGGTGACAGTGAGGTTAAATAAACAAAGGTATTTAGAAAAAGGAATTTTTATAAAACAAGGAAAGTTTAATAATCGTTTGATAGTTAATGGCTTAGATATTCATCGGGTAAGGATTGCTCAGTATGATAAAATAAAATGTTAAAACAGAGATGAAATGTAATCGGAATGATCGTGGAAATAAAAACAAACCGGTTGAGGATAGAAGATTTAAAGGGAAGATGGAAGGTGAAGCAGTTGACTGTAAAAGAACAAGAGTATGAAGAAAGAGAAAAATTTTAATACATTAAGACCATGGTAGAAGAAGAGGTTGTACCAGTCTATTTTGTACACATAATTCTGGTTTTTCAAAATGTATGGCTATTGCCTCGGCATGCAAAGAAGATGCAGTCTAATTGTTTTTGGGAGACTTCTACTTATCTTGTAGATGACTTTGAACGCAGAGTCTGTTTTGATTGAGTGACCTGTGTTCACAAGGTGTTCGATTATAGAACTTCATATTGAGCCGTTGCCTCCTCTTTTTAGCCACGCCGGACAATGTTCTTGAATTCTTTTGGATAAGGTACGCATCGAACGACCTATAACCTTGCTCCACAAGAGCGGGTAAATTGGTAAATGCACATTGAGTTGGTCAGATGCGATAATTTATCATTCAGATTATTGGTGAACAGTGATCGGCTGGAGAATAATATTCGCAATGTGAAGAATGTTCTTTTTAAAGAATCCGAAATTCTCCTCTTTAAGATGTATGCGGCTCTATCACCTTTGAAGTCGATGTTCATATATAAAATTTTATTTTCTACTGTAATTGTTTGTGGCTTTTGGCATTTTCGGCTCCATGTTCTTATCAATGAATATAGAAGGATATCCATTTTTGATAAATATCCCTTTTAAAAGGCTCAATTCTTCCTCTACAACCTCGGGGCTACAGATTGTTCTTATTCTTGTGGCGAGAGTTATTATAAAGTTTCTTTTTCGGCTGATGGAAACCCAACTGTGGAAATGTGATAGTTGGTCATTCCACATGGGTTTCCTGTAGATAGATCTTTTTAAAGTACCATCTTGTTTTCTTGTCATATCTACATCAGGGAAGTGAATATTTTGTTTGCTTTCAACTTCAAGTGTGAATTTTATTGATGGGTGACAATTATTAAATGTCTTTAGATCATTTAAGTTACATTTTTTGTCACAAATGATAAAGATATCATCCACATACCTTTTATACAAGTGGAGGTTTTCTATAATTCTTTTGAGTTGGTTGTCCAGACAAAGGTACTGATTTAGTGCTGCTAGATCGCAAGAGTTATGTTGAAAAGATGACAACGTTATTATCAGATGACACCAAATTCTCAAAACCCATCAATGAGAAAAACAAGACTGAGATTATAGAAAAGCAACTAATTGATGTCCTCAAGAGAATGAAAAATGAGGTAGACCAGGTTTGTGTACCATATGATCGCGGTATTATTGATGCGGTTGGTTTTATGTGCTCAAAGACCTGTTGGTTGATTAACTGCTCATTTTTCATTCTCTTGAGGACATCAGAAGTTTATTATCAGTATTATTATCACCCTGTAAAAATAAGTCTATATATTTGCGATTGTACAGCTTTGAAAATGAATTCGCCGTAAAGAGAACTCTTCGCTGAACTAATCTTTCTTTCATATATAAATGTATTTTTCTAATTGTTTGTATGTTATGGTCCCATTAGTCATCTATTTATTCATGTATTTTTTCCACATTGATCTGAAATCAGGAATCAGATCGGAATTAAGAATAAATTGAAAAGTGTTCCAGTTGACTTGTCTTCTCTCACTCGCGTACTTGTTAGCCAATCAGGTGACAGAACAGTTTTCGTCTCTCTCTATCCCACTTCGAACTCATGTATACTGGCTTATCGCGTCAAGGTCTTAATCTAGATAGAGACATGCTATCCTCAGCACTAAAAGTGGGTAGACAGATCAAGGACGTAACATATATATATACCTGTAGCTCAAGCAACGAAATTCGTTGGGGTTCATGGACGGTTTGGCTCATTTCCTTTTACATAGCTACTAAGATTAATCTTTCATGTATTCTATCAGTAACAAGTATATTTGTTCAATTCTTGCTAATGAACTATCTTTACTAACTTATCTATCATCTCAACTAGTGTATATCCATCATAATACTGATTATATTGTGTGTCAAGTTTGTAAGTGAGAACATGAGATTTTATTGAAACAAAACGGATTA
Source organism: Schistosoma haematobium (assembly GCF_000699445.3). Classification (NCBI taxonomy): domain Eukaryota; kingdom Metazoa; phylum Platyhelminthes; class Trematoda; order Strigeidida; family Schistosomatidae; genus Schistosoma; species Schistosoma haematobium. The sequence goes on from NC_067200.1 coordinate 1,019,763, forward strand.
TCAGTATGATCAATTATCAGAAATCTGTTCTAATCTAATCTTTAATCACTTTAATTATTTATAGACAGATGTATAAGTTCTAAGTACGATTCATTCAGTAGTAGAGTGTATTAAACAGAATCATAACATTGCGTTACTGTCCGTCGTTGTGTTCAGTGAGTCAGTACCTGTGATGACGGTCCACGGATGAACTCGAGGAAGCTGTAAGAAGCTCAGAAAGAGCCAAAGATATTCCGTCCAATCGCCTTTTGGAAGAGTATTCTAGAATCTCTACGTGTAGCTTCCCGATTGGACAATGTTAATAACCCCCTGTGTGCGGAATGGATAGCTATAATGATGATTTCGTTTTTACTAAAAAAAACTATAATGACCTGAGAGTTTTGTATCATATTTGACGCTGTTTGGGATAGCATTGCTTTCTCTTGTCTTCTGTCTTCTCATTTTCAACTTGGAGGGTAGTAGAATTCAAGTGCTCAAGTTATACGTGTCATATCAAGAATATAAGCTCTAGAGATGGTTGAACTCTACTGGTCACGGATTCTCGCTAGAACTTCAGGAAATGCCTTTTGAAGCCAGTGACTAATAACTTGCGCAATTTTGTGGATTGGTTGAAGTTGGACATCAACACTATTGGATGCCAGTTCAATAAACTAGAGATTAAGCGTTTGCTCGCGAAACTGATCCCGTGAGTCGGATCATGGATGCGCACTGCTGAAGAGTCCCATACTAGGACTAAATGGCCATCCAGTGTTTCCCAGTTTTCTATTACTAAAAATCTCCACAAAAACTCCTCTATGATATTAAGCAGATAAAAATTAAGTTAGCCAAATAAAAGAAACATTTGAGAAATAATAAAGTCCAGATTACAAATCAAAACTATGCTGAAAAATAGATTCCATGACATGACTACTATAGAATTCCAGTCTTTCTTGTTGTTACCATTCTCGACAAATTCTGAATGACTTCTTTGTAAATAGTTTAAACTAAGAAATTATATCTATTTTGTACAATCATCACAGATAAACTGTATATTTACTTCTAAACTAATTGATCCATTCATCCAATAGGATCATAGTGATTTCTTAACACTGATTGATCAGTTACCATGTGAATGACCTTATTCATTAGAACAATACATTTACTCAATAATCCTTTAAATCATTATTTAAATTTATAAACCAAAACGATTAAATAGGTTTTATCATTATTATGTAATAGAAGTTGATAAAATATAAGGAAACCTAACAATTAGCAACAAATGTAAAATTATAGATCAGAGTGACTTATAGAATATATCAATCAAGATTTAGATGTATTAAAGAGTGAATATCAATCTTATCCGCTTATGACCAACTCAATCAGAGATATATCCTGATAATTGTAATTCATGATGGTGTCATTTTCACTTATAAGTCCACTGTGGTGACCTACTTGAACATCTGGACTATCTATTCCTCCCATCTAGATATTTCAACAAGTGATCTGTATTTTTTGTTTGTTTTAATACATCATTGTGTCTATGAATATCATAACCTATTCAGATGCGTTTCTGAAAAGTGTTCAAGTCACGAAATGTTCAATCAGCGATATCTTGGTTGAGGCGATATGCAGTTATTCAGATGTTTATTGACTAGACTGTTACCTTCTAACTGCGGCGAGACTCTAATTTATGGACGACCTGTGAACGAATCCCGAATGACCTTGAGGAATATTAGCCAATCAGCAAACAGTCAGTATAGAGTAAAAATATGTTATACAAAACCAAGGAAATAAAGTGGATACACTTCTTATACATGGTTCAAAAACCTGTCAAGGTTAGAAAGAAGTTCAGAAGTTCTAAAATCGTAATGCATGCAGTAGAGAAAATCATCCACACGACTACAGAATAGTCGGCCTCTAGAGCCATGATAAAGTCTCAAAAACTCTTTCAACCTCCACTGCATAACTTTAATATTGTTTGTGTACACTCCGGTTGTTGAGTGCACAAAATGCTACTTGTGGATAACGACACGATGCACATAACCAAGCCCATGTAGGAGTCTGTACGCCCTCCAATCATATATATATATATATATATATATATATATATATATATATATATATTGTAGTACCTGGTCTCAGCCAGTGTTACTGGTTCTTTTATTATCCAGTTCTCAATTATTGTCATAATTTCCTTTAGTTAGCAATTATATATAGGGTTTTCATCACGAACTGACATCAGCTATAATGCCAGAAATTTATTTACTCATATGGATGAAAGGCTTTCATGCCAAAATCCGATATCTGTTATCTTATACATGATTTATTCGGCCACAAGTTATAGACTCGCCGTTTTATTTATTATAACCGCTTAATCATCACGTTTTGTACAAAATTCCCTGTGAACCGATCGTACTTTAGCATTAGCACTAAGTTGGCGCCGTATCCTTGAAGTTCTCTAAAACGCTTCTGATTGGCTCGTTCATAAATTAGTCTTGTCTCTAACTGCCAATCATTCAATATTTACCTTCAGGATCGATCAAGAAATAATAAACGGTAACTTGTTGAAATACTTTGTACTGAGAATTGTATATTGTAACAAGAATACAATATTGAATAAATCTAATAACAATAATAATAATAATATATTGGTACTTATTGAACTTTTTAAGTACCTGTCATTGTGAAATTATCATTTCACCAGTAATGAACACATACAAGTAACTTTCTCTTGATTGCTTACGCACTTCTACCAAACTATTACTTACTTACGCCTGTTAATTCCAGTGAAGCATAGGCTGGCAAAGCGCATTCTACAATTCACACTGTCATGAGCTTTCCTTTCTAGTTCTATCCGATTGTTGTTCATTCTTCTCATATCTGTCTTCGTTTTCGATGTAATGTGTTCTTTGGTCTTGCTCTTCTTCTTTGGCCTTCGGGATGCCATGTGAGGGTTTGCCTTGTGATGCAGTTTGGTGATTTCCTCAATGTGTGTCCCATACACTTCAAACGCTTCTTCCTGATTTCTTCCTCCGCTGAAATCTGGTTTGTTCTCTCCCACAGTACGTTGTTGCTAATAGTGTCCGGCCAACGGATCTGAAGTATTTTGCGTAGACAACTGTTAATAAACACTTGTATCTTTTGGATGATAGCTTTCTAAGTTCTCCAACTTTTGGCCTTATACAATAGAACCGTCTGGACATTTGTATTGAAAGTTCTAACTTCAATGTCATTTGATAGAGAGTTGTTTTGATTTCCAAATGTTTCTCAATTATAAATAAGCTGCTCTTGCTTTATCGATCCACATCTTCACATCTGCATCAGATTGATCGTGTTCATCAGTGATTCTGACTCCACCAAACTATACTACCCAACAATGTAGTTTTATTCTTCTTTTTAAAAACTGAAGAACATCTAGAACTCAAAACAACTGCCAACCTACATCAAGTTCAGAATTTTTATTACAAATGTTAAAATAGTTCTGCTTAATAGGGCGGAAACCTGGAGAACTACACAGGTCATCATCCAGAATATACAAGTGTTTATTAACAGTTGTCTTTGCAAAATACTTCGGATTTGTTGGCCAGACACTATCAGTAACAACCTACTGTGAAGGAGAACAAACCAGTTTCCAGCAGAGTAAGTAATCAGGACGAAGAAGCACTGGAATTGGATAGGACACACATTGAGGTAAGTATTCAACTGCATCACCAGGACAACCTTCACTTGAAATCTTCATGGCCAGAGGAGAAGCGGACGATCAAAGAACATTTTACACCGAGAAATGGAGACAGACATGAAGAAGAAGAAGTAGAAGAAGAGGAAGAAAAAGAAAAATAAGGAGAAGAATGAACAACAAGTGAACAGAACTAGAAAAGGAAGGCCCATGACAGATTGTGTTGGAAAATGCTGATCGGCAGCCTATGCTCCTCTATTGTGGATAATTGGTCTAAGTAAATAAGTAAGTCTTCTTTTTAATGATATTAAGATCAAAATTATGTAAGTCATAGTACATTTTGATTCATATTGGATTTTTTTTTCTTTTTACCCTTCACTACTCATTTATACGATCGTCCTTAAAGTTTTTTTTAAATTGATTATTGATATCTAGTCAAATTATTATTAGTTTGTTATTTAATCAATAAAACGTGAAAATTACAAAAAAAAACAGTTTGGTCATGTGTTCATTCATAAAATATTTTTTTAATCTCTATAGTGATATCAATTAATAGTGCACAACTATACTCACTTATACAATGGTAACATGAATATAGTTAAGTAATACTTTGGGAACTATAATCATATGCTTTTAAATGAAAAGAATAAAATGTTACTTATAAATTGATTAACATGTAGATGATAATCAATTGATGAATGTAGACCACCATGGAAAAGCTGGAAGGATTGGATGATCGTTTCGTCCTATTGTGGGACTCTTCCATGGCAGTGTGCATCCACGATTCCGCCCCCCTCCCCACGACATTCCAACCCAGGACCTATCAGTTTCATATGCGAGCACTAAACTACTGAATCACTAAGCAGGTCGGCATCCAACAGTGTTAATGTCTAATTTCAACTAATACATGAAATTAAGTGACACATTTACCATTGTCATCAGTGAGTTACTATCTCATAATAGACACGGTTGAACTCGACTGGTCACTGCTTCTCACTAGAACACCAAGATATACCTCTTGAAGCCAGTCACTAGTGAGCATATGTTAATTAATATCAAAATGGGTTTTGTGGATATCGTAGTAATTTCATTGGTTGAGATCATGAATCAATTGAAGCTCAATATTGAATATTGGAATCAATATAAAATTGTATTAGGATAAATGGTTTAGTACCTTGTTTGTTTGTTTTTTCAATCAAACTATACATAATTATAATGAGTAAACAATTTCATTAAATAAGTTTATTAGAGGGAAATGTTGATTAAATAGTTGAATTGATGAGTTAACTAAAGTTAGACCAGTAATGAAAACTTGGGAGTAAATGGATGGTTGTTTTGTTATAGTATAGAACTGGTGAGCAGTATATATAGATCTTACATGTGGAACTGGAATTAAGGATCTTACGTTTTACAAGTGAAAGTTTAATCTCTAGACCACTGAGCTAGTATCCAATAGTGTCAATGTTCAACTTCAATGATTCCATGATATTACGAAATCGTCCATCATTATAGGAGATTGATAACTATAGTCACTTGACATGGATTGAGCTTTACGGCCCCTCACCAGAACTCCACGAAATTTATCTTGAAGCTATTCACTAACAATTAAGGCTTAGTGGTCTAGAGGTAAGACGTTCGCACACCAAACCACAGATCCCGGGTTGGAATCCCACGAGCGGGATCATGGATGTGTACTGTTCACCAGTCGCATATGAGTACAAAACCGCCGCTCAATACTCCTAGGTTTTCGATGTTGGTTTAGCTTCAGCTGACTCATGAATTCAACTATTAAATTACTAAAATCTCCACAAAACCCCTATCTGATGATAATAATCATGTGCTCACTAGTGACTAGCTTCAAAAGTTATTTCCTCGAGTTTTAGTGAGAAGCCATGACCAGTGGAGTTCAACCGTGTCTGTTGTGAGACAGTAACTCACTGAAGACAACGGTGAGTGATGACGCCATTTCGTGAATTTGTTAAAGTTAGACATTAACACTATAGGATGTCAACTTAGTGGCCTAGAGATTAAACGTTCGCGCACGAGATTGATAGGTCCTGGGTTCAAATCCCACGTGCGGAATCATGGATGTGTATTGCTTACCAGTCGCATACTAAGACAAAACGGACATCCAGTGTTTCCAGCTTTTCCATAGTGGTCTAGATTCCATTGACTCATGATTTCAACAATTAAATTACTAAAAATCTCCACAAAACCCCCTTCCTGATTAATGTTGATTTTTTTAATGGAATGTTTGTGTGTTGAAAGTTTTAAGTAAATTACAATTTATGAGTCAACAGTGCATCAATCTTTTAACGCTTATACGAATACCATTCATTAGTCACTAAGATAAGTGAATATAATTTCAGTAATGATCAATAAAATTCGACATGACATTAGTTACACCCTAATCACTGACTAGTGTATTCAATCTAGTCATAAAATATACTTACTTTACTTACTTACACCTGTTACTCCCAATGGAGTATAGGCCGCTGACCAGCATTCTCCAACCCACTCTGTCCTCGGCCTCCTTTTCTAATTCCATCCAATTCTTGTTCATCTTTTTCATGTCTACTTCCATTTCCTGGCGTAATGTGTTCTTTGGTCTTCCACCTTTCCTTTGGCTTTGAGGATTTTATGTGAGGGCTTGTCTTGTGACGCAGTTGGGTGCTTTCCTCAATGTGTGTCCTATACACTTCAAACGCTTCTTCCTGATTTCTTCCTCCGCTGAACTCTGGTTTGTTCTCTCCCACAGTACGTTGTTGCTAATAGTGTCCGGCCAACGGATCTGAAGTATTTTGCGTAGACAACTGTTAATAAACACTTGTATCTTCTGGATAATGGCTTTCATAGTTCCCCAGGTTTCTGCCCTATACAGTAGAACTGTCTTGACATTTGTATTGAAAATTTTGACCTTGTTGTTGGTTGACAGTTGTTTTGAGTTCCAGATGTTCTTCAGTTGTAAATATGCTGCTGTCGCTTTACCGATCCGCATTTTCATATCTGCATCAGACCCACCATGTTCATCAATGATGCTGCCCAAATATGTAAAGGTTGATACATCTTCCAAATCTTCGCCGTCAATTGTGACTGGATTGGTGCATGCTGTGTTGTATCAGAGAATCTTGCATAAAATATACTATTGAGGTTTAAATAGCTTATTAATAACAATCTAACTTAGGGTAGTAATCGGTTCATCAGTCAGTCATAAACAAATGTCTAATATGACATATAAGTACATTGTTGCCATTTATCACAATTCATATTAACCTAAATAGAAAGAGTCACTGAGAAAGTAGTCAAAGAAACCAAAATAATAACTTCAGTATGATCGTTAAAAATATTGAACATTGGGAAAACATCCAGTGAAACTGATGATCTAGAAGACGATAATAAAGAACGAAACATTCTAAGCCACTGTAATCGATTTTAAGCCATATCGTATGTTTTCAACTTGGAATTAGAATTATTCCAAGGATTTTGAACAAGATATTTACATCATCTGATATGATTGATCAAACATCGACGACTGTCAGTAGTGATCTAATCCTGTAATCTGTTCTATTGCCAACCTACTCCCATGTTAGCCATTATTGCGAACCAAGATATGGAGTGTCTTGTCTGAACTGTTATCGTTGATGAGGTTTCATAGCATCATTAGTGACTTTATCATCTCCCAGTACAATTATATTAACCTATGGATTATCGACTTAATAGTTTGATATGTGATACAAGATAGACCTGTAGTAAAAGTGATTATAGCTTCTGTAAAACACTAGATACATATCAAACTTGGGTGTGTGTGAGATAAAGTCATGGTGAAAAGCTCTTAGTTATCACCAACTTAAATACCATTCAGGTTGCATACTATCTCGTTAGCTTGTATAGATATTTTACATGTATATTTGAAGTGTACTACTGATGTTGATTAAAACATCCCCATATTCGTCCATCTGATCTTCTGATCAAACATATAGTAAAATCTGAACAATAAATCTTTTTGAGAAAGATTATTGGATCGGAGAAGATTTGTAGCTCAGGTGGATGATTTCGGTGGAGTTTTGTTCTCTGAGACGGATGGTTTGGTCGTGGAGCTTTCGTCGTTCTTTTGAACGACATCATCAGCACAAATTTCAGATAGAAGTGAAGTGTTTGAATTTCTCCATATGTGTCTCAAAGCTTGTTCTGTGCACCTCGATGTTGATTGGTTCTTGTTGACCTTAAATTTATCATTGTTTACTTCTTTGTTTTGGTTGTGTCTCCCATTGGTTTGATTTTTGTTCCTATATTTATGCATGATTTTCCTGATTGGTTGACAGAGAACAAAGAAGAAACACCCTAAAGAAAAAACTAATCAAGATCTCAAAACCACCCATGGAAGAAAACACAAACAACTGCGTGGTCAATCTATCAAAACAACCACTAACAAATACGGAAGAACACCTGCTCCAAAAGGGATTAAACTACAATACAAGCGACGCCTCAAAGCTGGAGTTCTTCGCAGCACTAGAGTCATCACTCAAAACTTCCGGAATCAATGAAGAAACACAACAGGAAATAAGGTAAACTATAGTACTGATAACTCAACAGGTGAAAGAAAACAACCAACTGACTCTACAAGGACAAAAGGCCTTGAAAGAACTCAAAAATTGAAAGGATATTGTCATAATACCAGCGAACAAAGGACGCACCACAGTAATCATGGATAAAGAAGAATACGTCAACAAAGCCGAAGAACTACTCGAAGATAAGAGCACATACAAACTGATGGACACAAATCCCGTCAAAAAATTAGACAATCAAATCTCAAAGACCTTAAACAAGCTAGTCAAAGCAGGAGAAATGACAAAACAAGACCAATGGAGAATGAAATCCAGTGGACCAGTACTCCCTCGATTCTACGCCAGACCCAAAATACACAAACCAAACATTCCACTACGTCCAATAGTAGCACTCCCTGGAACGCCAACGTACAATTTGTCAAAAGAAATTTCACGAATACTGAGACATCTAGTAGATTCAGGCAAACACTCCATCAAATCCCCAACACAATTTCTGGACCAAATTAAGGATATTCAAATCGACAACGACGAACTCATGATATCCTTCGACGTAACAGCACTGTTCACCTCAATTCAACAACAGTTAGCAAAAGAAACTATATCCCTGCTGCTCAACAACGACACATATCTCACTAAATACACGACGCTTCAAATTCAAAGTCTACTGGAACTCATTGATTTATGCCTAACAACATATTTTCAAATCAACAACAAAATCTACGAACAAAAGAAAGGGACACCCATGGGATCACCAATATCAGGACTGATCGCAGAGGCAGTGATGCAAAGACTAGAAGCCACGATATTACCAGTGATCAAGCCAAAAATTTGGATTCGCTATGTAGACGACACCTTCGTCATCGTCAAAAAGAATGAACTGGAAAACACATACAAACTGATCAACAACGTTTTCAATGACATAAAGTTCACAATGGAACAGGATTCAAACAACCAACTAGCATTCTTGGATATATTGATCACTAGAACTGACACAGGAAAACTGGAAACTCAAGTATATAGGAAACCGACACATACAGATCAAATTCTCAACTACAACAGCAACAACCCAAGAGCTCACAAAATCAACTGCGTACACACATTGTTCAAGAGGGCGAGGACACACTGCAGCACACTGGAAGCACGAAAAAATGAAGAGAAATACCTGAACGACGTATTTCAAAAGAACGGCTACCCAATCAACTTCATCGAAAAGCACCAACGGCACACAGCATCAGAACCCAAGTCAAGCACAAAAATCAACAAAAGGATCACCCTACCATACATACAAGAAATATCAGAAGCCGCAACGAGACTGCTGAAAACCTTCGGGATAGGTGTGGCACACAAACCAACAAAATCACTACAATCAATCCTATGCAAACCAAAGGATGAAATAACAAAGGAAAACAAATCAAACATCATATACAAAATAAATTGTACCAACTGCGACAAACACTACATCGGACTAAGTGGACGCCCTCCACCTACGCTTACATGAACATCAATTAGCAGTCAAACGCCATGATATCTCTTCACTTATATCAATACACGTGGATAACTACGGACACTCATTCGATTGGGAAAATGTAGAAATCTTAGACAGAGGAAACTCCAAAAACACCAGAGAATTTTTAGAAGCCTGGCACTCAGGTCAATCAGCAATCAACAAGCATATTGAAATCAATCCAATTTATCAACCAATCAGGAAAATCATGCATAAATATAGGAACAAAAATCAAACCAATGGGAGACACAACCAAAACAAAGAAGTAAACAATGATAAATTTAAGGTCAACAAGAACCAATCAACATCGAGGTGCACAGAACAAGCTTTGAGACACATATGGAGAAATTCAAACACTTCACTTCTATCTGAAATTTGTGCTGATGATGTCGTTCAAAAGAACGACGAAAGCTCCACGACCAAACCATCCGTCTCAGAGAACAAAACTCCACCAAAATTATTGGATCAATTTCTATTATTAACTTTAATTCTATAACCTTATAGTAGTTACTTGCATATTTGATTGATGATGTCATAATGAAAATAACGAAAGATCACCCATTCATCCCCTTTTTATTAACTAAGATCAGTCCTTGAAATAAAAAGAAAACTCAACGGTCTCCATAAATCCTCTATACTAATAATAATCACCTACCTACTCGTAATCAACTATGACATGTGATTCTAGTAGTGCTTGCGAAAAACCGTAACCAGCATAATTCAACTGCATTAAGTTTAATACTGATATCCACTGAAGATAATCAAGGATAGTCATACAATATGGCGAGTAGATTGAGACTGCTGACCCAGTTATCACTTGATCAAAAGTTCAGGGTTGTATCCCTAGTTGCCCGGTTGCTGATATGTATTAGTGAGGAGCCCCATATTCGGACAAAGCTATTGAACTCCCTATATCGAAATAAATGAGACTGAGATCAAAATACTATCTACCGATTAATAGTTTTGGTCTATTGATCAATATGTTTAACTTCCAATCACTGGTAAGTATTTCTGAATTCCTCTCCATCTACTTCTGTTCTGATGGTTGGAATGTATAATTGACCTGCATGCAAACAATACATACAGGGTCACTTACATTAACCTATACTTAATAAGTGAGTTACAATAAAGTTAAAACTAAGCAACTAACTATTCTATTTAAATTGAATTGTGGCCAGTATTTGAAGTTAAAAGGAACATTTTGTTCTATATGCAACTCATCAGCTATGTATCTGCGTTCTAACGTTTAGTTTCACACTAAGACTTAAATGCAGTACCTTTTACCTAAATCTCTGACTGATTCTCTGTTGAACCACTCATAGTCATTAATTTTTTCATTCTACACTTGGTTTGGCTCAGCTTAATTATCTTAACTAATAGTTGAGGAAGTTGGATGACATGGATTAGAATCGGTTGTAGTAACCAACAGTAGGAGTACATGAAAAAAGGTAAAGAGTAGATGATTCATAGGACTAAGCTAGATTTAAAGAGTGTGGATATCTTCATTTGTGATGTTAGTGCATCAAAAGCCAGTAATTGATAACACTGGATGGCGTGGTTTAGAAACAATTTTAATAATGTTTATGTTTATTGACATCCGAGATGTTCTAGTAATGTGAAGTCGGTCTGCTAAGATTGTACAAAGTTTAAATTTACTTTTTGGCTACCAAGAAATATCAGCTTCAAATCAAAGTTTATTTGTTGAAGACTTTATATACTGAAATTAGTAGACGTTCATCGTAGTGAATAAATTGTAAAGTTAAACTACACTTGCCATCCAAAATCAAAGGAGGAATGGACCATATTTCATGACTAAAGTATACCAGTAATGAAGATATAATCAATTATGTACATAACCTTAAAGAACTACAACGGAATACAAATTGAAAGCTTAATTTTCCTACATTCAAAAACACACTTTATCACTAAACTCTTATTGTTTAAATGAAATAGTATACAGGGTTAGGTAATTATAATTTACCAACGATATAGAGTGATGGTTAACTCATATAAAAATCCGATTGAAAGTTGAAAACTTGAATCAATGATATAAAGATACCATGATTCTGCTTTAGACTCTATGTAGTAATGTATGTACAGTTAAATAGTCTTAAGTTATGATAAATTAGTTATTCAATGCTTCCTGTACACTAATTATTGTTAATTGATGTTAGTTAGTGAATAAATATATACGCTTATATTGAAGAAATCTTTACAGAATCCCTTCATTGAATAAGATATTATTATTTAGCATCAACTATACTCTGGTTAGTGTTTTTAGTGAGTTAGTTCTCTAAGGGATGGGGTAGCTAACCCCATATCCAACCCTCCTTCTTTACCTGAGCTTGGGATCGGCAGCTGAGTGGTAAATTAGGAAAAGATAATGGAAATGGATAGGACATACATATGATATACATATGTATGAGTGAATCAACCACGTATAAAATAAAAGGTCCTGAGTTTTCAGTCCCAGAGTGAAGATCAACTGTGAGATTCAGGTACATCCAGCTAACGAGTCTCAAATAGGACGAAATGGCGCGCGTCCTGGATTCCACTACTAGCCACTATCTATATTTGCTCAGAATATTTTTTGGAACAACACATATAAGCGAACAATTGTTTTCAATTAGATCGTTATCAGGCTTTACTTTAATATACATGATTATTTATACGAAAATTTTAAACCATTTAAGACAATATAAGGCGATAATAATAAAAATGAAATAGAATAAGTCACTACACACAATAAGTAAAATTACAAGTTGATAGTAGGAAGAAAAGTGTACTGATAGTAGTAGGAATAATAAAATACAATAACAAAAGTCTTATCAATAGTTAAACGTTGGAAATAGAAAGTCAAACAAACGTGGGTAAATAGAATAGGAATAGTCAACACCAAAACATTAACATCATTACGTAATAAGATGTGTGTAAATAATCAGATAGTGATGTAATAAAAAAGTCGGAGATTTCGACTGTTCGTAAGAAACCTTTATACATGGAAGTGCAATTCAACGGGGATGTGGCTAGTGACACTGTGAAATATAGGTTAACTAAAGTAATCACCAGGATATTCTATACAGCCAATCTCGCGTTGACCTTCTCTTGTCGACCAGCGATGTCTACTCAAACGAAGGATAAGTTACCTGAGCTGGCCTCTTCTATGTGCATTTACAAATCCAGCTGCTCCTGTGGAGATAGCTATATAGGGCGTACTGCTAGGCAACTTAACCAACGAATGAGTGAACATCTACCAACTTGGTACATAAAGGTCCAAATAAAAGCGATTCGCAGTTCTATCTTGGCACATCTTATTGATAGCGGTCATGCAGTAGATAAATCGAAATCATTTCGAGTTATCTATCGCATACCTCCATCATTCCCCAACGGAGTTCGTTCCCGCCTCCTACATATAGCTGAAGCCATTGGAATTCGTACATATAACCCCAATTTATGTGTACAGAGGAAATTACTAACCCCCCTAACCCTTCCATGGCCAGTTATAACTTAACTAACGATGTATCTTTGTTTTAATTATTTTTAGATTTTTTATTATTATCATTATTTATTTAATTCTATTTTGTTATCATTCACCTTGTATTCTTTACTATCTGATTACTTGCACACATCTTATTACGTAATGATGTTAATGTTTTGGTGTTGACTATTCCTATTCTATTTACCCACGTTTGTTTGACTTTCTATTTCCAACGTTTAACTATTGATAAGACTTTTGTTATTGTATTTTATTATTCTTACTACTATCAGTACACTTTTCTTCCTACTATCAACTTGTAATTTTACTTATTATGTGTAGTGACTTATTCTATTTCATTGTTATTATTGACTCATATTGTCTTGAATGGTTTAACATTTTCGTATAAATATTCATGTATATTAAAGTAAAGCCTGATGATGATTTAATTGAAAACAATACTGTTCGCTTATATGTGTTGTTCTAATTTTCACAATGGGAATCTTTAATATTCTAGAACATTTTTTGGTTTATAAAGTCTACTAAATGTTTTATATGATCTAAAATATGATGTTTACTAAAGTTTTTGATTAGAAAAACTAATTGTTTCGGTCATGCAATCTAAGTTTGATGGTATTTTCTAAAACACTGTTGAAGCATTAAAATTCATTAGTCTTCGAACTATCAGGTTGATTTCACTCTAGATTAACACGAAAAAGGAAATTGTGACATGACTGCTTTGAAATAAATCAACCATAAAACTATTTAGTGCAGAGCTTTTCAAATGAAAACAGTAACTAAGTTAAAATGTAATCCAGAAATGTGTACTAAAAAGCCAAAAGTTTGGTGTATCCACTTTCTTTTAGGGACTAATGAGATTGATATATATACACACATGACCCTAATTATTCATATTATAAAGTATAGAACATTATTAGAGCAAAGTTTTGTTGCTTAGTTATGTATATATGTATATATCAACAAATTTAATGAGATAATCTTTGAAAGATTATCAAAACTTTTAATAAGCAAACATAACAATCCATTCATATACACAAACGTATATTTCAATTAAGAGAAATAGTTAAAGCATATCGTCAATGACAGCTGATATTATACAGATTTTGCTATGGCCTACTGATAAGATGAGTAACCATTATTAGATTTAAAATATTTCTTAAAACTTTTATAAATCAATGATTATTCTAAAAATCTTGAAATATAACTAAATATATGTTTCCGATTTGCTGGTTCATAGTGATCTTCGTTAGTCTAGTAAGAAAATATGATGTATGAATTTGCTTAAACTGATAACATAGTTATTGAATACTTTTACTTTATTTATACCTGTTACTCCTCATGGAGGAGCATAGGCCGCTCACCAGCATTATCCATTCAACCCTGTCCTGGGCAATCCTTTCCAGTTCTTTCCAGTTGGTATTCATTCTTTTCATATCTGATCCTATTTTTCAATGCAATTTGTTCTTTGGCCTTCCACTTTTCCGATTCCTTTCAGGATTTCAAGTTAGAGCTTGCCTGGCGATGCAGCTCGATGATTTGCGTGATGTATGTCGTATCCATTTCCATAATCTTTTCTTAATTTTCTTCTTTAGCTGGAAGCTGGTTTGTTCTCTCCCACAGAATGCTGTTGCTGATTGTGTGTGTGGCCAACCGATAATGAGTATCTTACATAGACAATTGTTTATAAATACTTGTACCTTCTTGATGATGGTTGTAGTAGTTCTCCAAGTTTCAGCTCCATAGTTATTGAATAGTGTTATTAAATGATTGTGATACTATAACATAAACCAACCCATGTTATAAAATTTTGGTCTCTAGTTTTTAGTACCACAACATGATCTTTGGCAGGTATAAAGCTTTGAGGTTTTTAAATACACAAAAATGGATTTCGTATAAAAATAAAAACACATTTAAATGTATCATAAGACACTTGCAAAATACAGAACTTTATATGAAAGTACGCCCCATATATTTTTACACGATAAACTTTTATTATATGTGAACAAGTTCAGTGAACTATATGAAACTAGACTGATTTCCAACAAAGTAGTCACTGATTTTCTAGTCAATATTAAAACTGACAGTCACTGTATTAAACTTTTTGTAACAAAAATTTATTTTTATACTCAGTTTTGTTTGGACAGATGGAAAAACGCTAAGAATTTTGTCCGAGAAACTGTGATTTAAGTTTATAAGACACAAGACATACCTTGGTGTTTTAAGATATACATTAATCTCCGGGTCTTAGTTTGAACTATATAACAAGCACTTTCGGTAATTTTACTGATAGCTCTTATTAAGTACTATCAAGATGTGATCAATTTTAACGTTTGACCACTTATACACAAATTTCAAACGGAAATGTGGAGCCTTAGTAACACTGGATATTTCGCGGTTTATGAGAAGTAATATAAATGTACAACTCAAGTTTTAGGAACTTTCATATTACTTACAGACTTTCAAAGCAATAACAAGCTAAATACTTAACTTGTAGAAAATAATACTTATCATCTTTTCCATCATTTTAGTACGACAGTAAACCCCATCAAAACAGCGAAACAAAATACTTCATGACATGATTACATTTTATGCACACTATCAGCATGACTAATGAATTAAACCGAAAATACAATATACGAATAATTTGGCACTGCAGTAACTTACAAAAATGAGTATATATGTTTATAAGTGCTAAAAATGTCATGCAATATTAAATAAACATTTATATATTTCTATATAATAGAGAGAATTTCATCCATATCTCATTAAAGCACATTAAGATTATAAGAAAAAACGTTATAAGTAACAAGTTACACACAC
The DNA here is from genome assembly GCF_000699445.3 of Schistosoma haematobium. Taxonomy (NCBI): domain Eukaryota; kingdom Metazoa; phylum Platyhelminthes; class Trematoda; order Strigeidida; family Schistosomatidae; genus Schistosoma; species Schistosoma haematobium. The sequence goes on from NC_067200.1 coordinate 1,035,803, forward strand.
ATGAAAGTAAAATTTTGCAATATAGTAATAAACGACCGGCATTCGACCGCAAAACGATGATACATAATAAATAAGAAACTTGTAGAATCGTACAAACTAATGTCATTTAGGTTATAACGGAGTTTCAATAAAATTAAGTCATACGAACTATAACATGTCACTAAAAATTGACAATGTTTTAAAGTGTCAATTGACTCACGTAAAATCTGAGCACATAATCTGTGCTTTAAAGTATGTGTCATAATTTAATCTAAACAGCCATAATGTTGATTGGAATCTTTAGTTTGTTGCATTATTGGATCTATATAGGGAAACGATAAAGCTTTTGTTTTCAGTGATATAAGTGATAGAGTCTTGGTGGAGACTGAGAAAACAGAACATTACATCAGATTTTCTCCATGTTATATAGTCCCTCCACCAGTCGATTACCGTCAAGATATATCCTGTATTTATCCCAATAATTAAGACAGATAGGTTTAATTTAAAAGATATATTAGATATCATTCAAACAGATCTACCAGTAGTAGACTAATTTATAATTTTCCACTAAAGCAAATACATACAGTCGTAAGTTTTAGTTGCAATTGACATCCTAAAACCACATCAAACCGCTTTTTAGAGCAGAATTAGTTAAAATTCTAAAATTATTCCTGAAAATATTTACAAAAAAACCAACAAGAACCTCGTCCTCACAAATTGTTTAAATAAGTTGGACCATATATTCGGATACAGACAAGACACTGCAACATTTCGGAGTCCATGTTTATTTTGAATGCTACACAAGCTCTTAATAGGATAGATGTAGCATTGCTTCCTTGGGCTTAAACATTTACAAACGATCAAATTAATAACTATTAGGGAAGTTGCCGTGACTAATCTTTCTATAGAAGTATATAATTATAAATAAAGTCTATGAATTTCATACAGTCACTTATCCAGTTACACACAAGCATAAATCTTTCAATCAACCTCAATATAAAACAAACCATTTGAAAGTGATATTTGTGAACAATATGTTACATCACGGAAGTAGTATAACGAGTAATACATTTTAGGTAGTATCAAGAATCAAACTGACTTTCTCTGCTTTTGATTTATGACTGCTTGGGTGGTAAATGGTTAAAGTGTAACAAAGAAATAATTTCGTTTGCAAGATTATACTACATATCAATACAAGCGCACTGGAAAGTAATTTTATAGCATAATATCTTGACGTTAATTCCTAATTAAAGGGAACATCTTAAATAAAGAAATCGTGAATAATCATAAATGAACACGCATTTCCATACAGGTCTATAATTTTCAGTAATTTTCTATCTATATGTTGAGCAATAAATTGGCCAGCCTCAGAAAAATAAAAGCCAAAACTGTTATACCTATAATTAGACTTAAAACCGGTTAACAAATATATATGCATAAAAATATAGGTGTGAGAACCCATCTAAATTATTTTTTCGGTTAGGTCACTAAAAACCAAAATTGCTTTCCTTAACAAAAAGACCCCAGAAACAATTCAATATGCTAACCACTGAAAATTTTCTATCATATAAAACAAATATATGTAAGAAAAATATACTATTTTGTAAATTCCCTTTAAGTTCTGTAAATGTACATCCACATAATTAGTCTTATAACAAGTCAGGTTTGAATCAAAGTAGATCGTTTAAAATTATGACATCTAAATTTAAAATCGTGCTTATTAAAGAATAAGAAAGTTTTTAATGTTGGGATGAATAGCATGGAGTATTTAGGTAAATAAATCTACTGGTTAAATGAAGTTTTAGGATTGGTGACCAGTATAAATGTGATCAATTTAGGTTTAGCGAAATAATAATGTAACTAGAAGTCAGGAATTTACTATTGGCTCAATAAACTTTCACGACTCAGAGAACGATAGTCACAAAAACATTGATATCGATTTACGTGAAACCATAAAGCATTAAAAATGTGTACTCGTATTTGAGCATCAAACATTATATTCTAAGCTAAATGATGGATTCTGCATCAGTACAATTACAAATTTATATACTAAATATGCCGTATATGTTTGGAAAAAGGTTAATGTAATTCTGCAATTACTAAAAACACCATGAAGGTACGAAAATTAGGAAGCAGTGCATTGCTTCGTTTTTCAACAGGTTACAATTTGAAGTAAGTGATCTGTAAAAAAACAGAGTGAATTTACCTCATTTGACATCATAAGCAAATAGAGCTATTTAAAAAATCGCGTCATGCAAAACCCGCTCAGGGTCACAAAACGATGTACGCGAAACAACTAAACAACGTCAAATTCACCGCGTATCCAGCAAACTGAGAAATATAGAGTACAAGTTAAACAGTTCCAAGTCATTTAAAAGTGCTATTTTTAGGTTATTCACCGATATGAAGAGACTTGATTTCTTGACGGTATTGCTCAGGCACTTTAAATGCATAGGGTTAGTTAATAATATATTAACTAAGGTTTTTACTAGCATACATTGTCTTATGAATCCCTTTTGAGCGGATCTTCCAAACTTCGTCATAACTGTTTGTCATAAAAGTGAAACGACATTCTTCAACTCATTTATCTCTTAAAGTATATCTACTTTATTACCAGCTGATGTTGGCAGTCTGATTGCTATTAGCTAATGTCCATAGGTTGAATAAATGTTTTTTTTTATTTAATCAAATGTAGTGGAATTTTTCCGCCCATTCTTCGGGACTGTTTCAACCAACAGATTTTGTCTTATTTTACGGTTAGATATATGAAATTTTCCGAGATTATGATGCTGCTGAAACCGGCTACAACCCAGTCACTTGGATTTCTGGATCCATCAAACCGTAAAGCATTCTTAGAATGATTTTCGTTTCCGAATACCCTGAAACAGCTTCATGATACCCTTTTAAAAGTAGATTTAAACCACAAACGTTTGTAGTGTGAAACAAGTATTGACCACAGAAATGGCAGTTCGTTTAATAGGACACTCATACTCCAAAAGTAAAGGATATGAGCAGATGTGGGTAGGATGCTATCTAAGTCTATTAGTATTCTGGCACTGTTTTCGTCCTTCGTCCGACTTAAATCTTCACAACTAAAACGACTACGGAGAGTGAAAGAAATAATGTACAAGGAGAAAAACGCTAGTGAAGTTCGCAAGCTAAATAGTCTGATAAACCTAAATATTAAACGTCTCAACTCTATGTTTACTCGAAAACTCTTGTCTTGTAAAAACTCTCCAAGTATGTGGAAACTCTTTAAAGAACTTACAGGTGACAGACAGTTTAGAAGCGATAACCAGCTGAATGTTTGTGACTTAAATAAGTCTTTTGTACGTCAGTCATCTGATGTGATGCTCCCTTTATCTATAGGTTTAAAGAATAGCTGTGTTCCTAGTTTTACGGAGACTGATGTACGAAGATGTCTCCAATCGCTTGATTCATATCGATGTTTGGGACCTGATGATATCCCAAACATCCTTTTTAAAAAGTATGCTGACGTCCTATGTTATCCGTCCACGACTATCATTAACAGATATTTCTCATCTAATCTCATACCGAAAATGAGGAGAAAAATGAAGATAATCCCTGTACCCAATAAAGTACTTGGTGATAAGAATGTGAAATTAAGACCTATTGCAATAACTTCACCTTTCCTCAAAACAATGGAAAAATTATCAATACTTCCACTTGAGCTTGCGATAAAAGAGCATGTTGATCCGTATCACTTTGTTTACAGATGCAAAGGAAGCACCTTAGATGCCATTGCTGTTCTGCATCAAAATAAATTGTTGAACTTGGAAAATGATAAAAAGTAAGTTCGATGCGCTTTTTTGGAATATACTTCTGCCTTTGATTCTATACCAAAACAACGTTTACTTAGCAAGTTAGTCAGCGTCAACACTGACAGCTGGGTAATCAACTGGAGGGAACAGTACACTGTGTTGGGAGGAAAGTGTTCAGAGTTTCTACTGTCTCATGAAAGTGTACTACAAGGAGCCATTCTTTCACCTCTTCTTTTTTTCTACATGACCTGTCATCTTCCAGAGAAAACACGTCTGTGAAGTATGCAGATGATCTCACTGTATGTATACCTATCTCTTTCTCTTTACATCCCATAGAAATGAATGAGTTTTTGTATCGTATTGATTGTTGGTCTGTTGTTAATGGTCTCAGACTTAATCCATCTAAATGTCGAGCTGTTAACTTTAGCATAAGACATGAACGGAATCTAAACACCATTTTGAGATCCCATAATGCTTGTACCTTCGGAGGCTCTTTCATAAACACAGTGTCGAAGGTCAGTTATCTTAGTGTTACCTCTTCTTCTTATCTCTCTTGGTCTTCTCACGTTTTGTTGTTATCGAAGAAGGTTTTCCGTCTGACTTTTGGGGTTACTTGTCATTTACTCCTACAGTTTGTTAATTCATGCATATTACTTATTATTCTTTACTGTTCTCCATTATTCTTTCCCAGGCTTTTCTGAGAAAGACTTTGTTGTAATGAGGAAAGTGCTGAAGGCAGTTAGCAAGATGTGTGGTGAATCTTTCGAGGTCATAATTAATGTGATTGTGGATAGACATCTAAAATCATGCCAACTCCTATCTTTCTCCTTGTGTATCTTCTGGTAGAACGAGACGTAATTATATCAAAATCCATGCACGCAAGCAAAAGTATAAAAGTTCTATAATACCTTACCTAGCAAATGTATTTTGTGACGAACAGGTTGTTAGAGTTAACCTAGTCAATAATCTGTATTTTTAAACATGCCTCTAATTTGAAAAATCGTACAGTTTTTCGGTTTCTCTCTTAGCTTTTTTCCATTCTTTTTTGTTTTTCGTGAAACTTGTTGAACTATCTTGTGCTGAGAATATTATGTTGTACCAAAATATAATACTGAATAAAGCCATTATTAATAATAAAAGTAATGAAATTTTAAGATTGAGCAAATCTTCAGATATCCCCGGCTGGACAATCAGTTGTACCGACTCACTCTTTTAGTCAAATATGTGGGATTCTGGTTGCTATTTGTTAAGTCCGTAATCATTTTGCCAGGTAAATGGTCTAATACCGCATATGGCGGATCACTGTCTAGATAAGCCGGTCTTAGTCCGTATATACCTATTGTTTTTGCGTCTCTGTAATCTTGTGCAACGAAATATTTAGGTGTTTGAGATAGTTTTAGATGGCTCTTCGAATGAAGGGACAAGTGGTGCTTTTACTTTGTTACACTCGATCAATATATGTGTTTAAGCGCTGTTAATGGGTACTAGCCTATGATGTCCGAGTATTTGGTGTCCAGACAGTGTTGGACCTAGAATGGAAGAGCCTGTTTCAGTCCTTTTCTTGAGGCGCCTAAATTTCTGATGTGGTCGCCAGCTGAAATTCGGCAGTGACCTATGAACTATGATGGTAACTTACCACTCCTTGGAAAGACCTCTGAATAATTTGATCGTCTGGTAACGACAGACCGTTCATTATCTGACGTCCTGAAACAGGGATAAAGATTTATTTTCAACAATTATAAGTTACATGAAACATGCAAATTTACAGACATGATCAAATGGTTAGAAATGTTGCGTCATTTATGACGCTTGTCCATTTTCTTTAGCGTGTAATAAAGATACTTCTAATGAGGAATCAGGATAACAAAATATTGGTGCACAAATAGGCAGTTGTTGAATTAAAACTGAATTTTACTGTGTAGAAGATGGAGTGCCATATGGATGCTTCTTCACAAAAATGAACTGCTGGTTGTACGTACTGCAGGCGTCATGAATTTTACAAAACGCAGAATTTTGCGCATATTTTCGTGTTACCTAACACTAGTCTTCAGGTGGCTGCTATAACGGCCTTTATTGATGCAAGAATTTATACTGGAAATACGAAGCTAGAAGTACTTTGGAGTCACGTTCTGGAAACGTAATTTGGGTTTTGCATTTTGATGATGTAATTGACGTTTACTGATGTGACAATCTGAGTATTGTTTTCTTTCATTATGATAATTCGCATCAAATTGTCCTTTCCTTCCGTCTAGGACTGATCATTTGAGAGGACATTCGAAAAAAGTTCAAAAACCGAAATCAAATCCCTTAAGTCCGGAACTTCGTTTCTCGCACGATTAGCGAAGTATTGGAATTCTGTACCAGGACACATATTATCAGCACCTTCTGTTGATATGTGCAAAACCAGATTGCATCTCCACAATGTTACAAATTGCAGGGATTAAAATAGGTCCATAAAACTCATATCATTATTACTGAAGACTGAAAAGTGACAGGACCACTGATGCCATGTGTTACTAAGTCATGGTGATTAAAATTAATACCAATAGTTACGATTCCTTGAAGGATAACTTGTACAATATTATTGTTGATGATATGCAAGCAGAGTATTATCTCATATTAAAATATTCATAGATCACTTAATGTTCGCTTATACTTGAGAATTTAGGATCTTCAAGAGTATCGTCGAACTTTTAGCCTCAGAAACATTTACGTTCGTGGTATACTCCAGTACAAACATCGCCAAGTAGTAATGATAAGAATGTGTTGTGATTTGAATTTCGAAATATATGATGTTCATCTAACTATAACAAGAAAAATAACCAAGACATAGGAAGTAGCTGAATGTACTTAAATGTCTCATAAAGTATAATATACTTTCGTCATTCCTCCGGTTCATTTGCCTATGAAATATACACATACTAACTTAGTCTGACTTTGTAATATTAATAATCTAATAATGCAAGTGAATTATTGTACCTGTTCAGATGGCTTATCGACAAATTATGGTTCACTTTTCTAAAATGGTTTCTCGAAAAGGTGATTAGTGGCCCCAAATTAACATATTTAGGTGCTTTGCATGATTGTTGTGAACCAAGTGTATCTTTGGCAGCGCTAGTTTGAGTTCACTGCCAGCTTATGTAGTGTTCTATAGTCTTCTGGAAGTCTATTTAATTCATGAATAAAACGGCTTATTGTCTATTTCTGATACAATTCAACTGATAGCACATTCCAGATGACAGAAAACGTGTCTAGAAATAATTCTTGTCCAACAGTATATCTACAACCTTTTATTCGACCAACCTGGTTAGATGTCTCAGTTTATAATTCAGAAAATCAGTGAAACCAAACACTTAATCTGCAAAATACGGTATCTGGTGTAAAAGTTACGTACTAAACCCTGCTAGATTTCGTGGAGGACCATAGGCCGCCCAACGACGTCCACCCGTTGAACTCTGTCCTGGGTAATCTTTTCCAGTTGCTCCCAGTTACTATTCTTCTCTTTCACATCTGCTTTCGATTCTCGACGTAGTGTGCTCCTTGGTCTTCCTCTTTTCCGTATCGTTTCAGGATTTCAAGTTAGCGTTTGCCTTTTGATGCAGTTTGGTGATTTCCGTAATTCATGTCCTATCTACCTCTACCATGTTTCCCTAACCTCCTCTTCAGGTTGAAGCTGGCTTGTTCTCTCCCACAGTAGGTGGTTGCTGATGGTATCCGATTAACAGAAATTTAGTATCTTGCGTAGACAATACTTTGCAAACACTTTTACCTTTCTGGTGTTTGTGTAAGTTCTCTGCTGTTTACAGTAAATCTGCCCTGATGTTCGTATTGAAGGTCCTGACTTTGATATTGGCTGAGAGACCGTTGTGTTTGAATTCTATAAGTTCTTCAACTGTGAGACTGCGGCTCTTGCTTTGCCAATCCTTGCCTTTACGTCTGCATCCGATTCTCTTTGTTTGTCGACGATGCCTAATGAACAGATACGCGAGTTCTCACTTCTATTAAAGCTCTTCCATCATGTGTGGTTGGTTTATTGTCCCCCCCCCGTTGTATTTGAAGATCTTCTGAAAGATTATCTGAGATGTAAAATCATATCAGAGAACTAGAGGCGTCTTGATTACAGTGTTCAAACTACTTAGTGATAAACTTGCACCTGATATGGCCTCATTTTTCTCATCTTTCAAAACAGAGAATTCGCGTCGACAATCCAAAGACTTTCACAAGCCAAGAACAAATTATCTGCCAGCTGATTATCGACTTTCCCATCGAATCATCAACGATTGGAATTCATTACCTCAGCAAGTGATTGAGGATCCATCCATCGACTCTTACAAAAGAAAGTTGGATCAACTGTGAGACCATCATTTTCAGGACTAACACAGGCGATCAAGTCTCCTGTCCTTTCCAAACAAACTGTTTTACTCTCGCAGTTTCGTTTTTCTTACTGAGTAGTGAATTACTCGAATTATTTAAAACACCACGTATTATCATCACCTCCTGTTGATACGTTCAAAGTAATGTTAGACCCCCACAGTGTTATAAATTGTAGGGATAATTATGGGCCGACAGACCTGCTATCTTTAATACTAAAGACTAAGACGATTACTACGTGTTTTTCATAGAGCATATTTCGAAATTTAAATGGTTCAAATGGTTCAAATGGTTATGGACGGAATAGAAGAAGCTTTCGCTTAACAGGCTTCCGTGTCTAGTAGCAGGGGATCACCAAATCCTCCAGGCAGGAACCTAGGTATGTTAACAATAAAAGAGGAAACGAAATTGGTAAATCATAGTGTGATAATGTCCTTGGTCCTTAAGAATAGGTCAAGTTGAAGGACTCCTGAGAAGTCACTTGGACTAGCTAGGCCGACAGCGAATTCCAGCTTTTGACAACTCTTAAGGAGTAGAAGTTGTGTCTACATCCCGTCTTGCTATGTTGAGTTTCCAGTTTCTGGGTGTTACCCCTTAGGTTATTATTCGAACTAAGCTTGAGTAGGTGTTTAAGAGGATGTCCAGAAGTGTTAAGAATACTATAAGCCATTAATAAATCACCTCTAAGACGCCTATACTCTAATGGGTAAAGGTCTAGTGAATGGAGGCGTTCTTCGTAAGGCTTAGATTTGAGTCCGCGAACTGATTTCGTGGCTCGCCATTAGATACGCTCCAAAGTGACCTTGATCTTTTGGAGTGAGGGGGGAGTACTATACTTCCGTACTCTAAATGGGGAAGGATAAAACTATTGAAGATTGTATGGGAAGTTCATCCGTCAAACTGGCCAAAAATGCGCTTCAATGTTACCAGTGCAAGGTTTGCTCGGAAGGCATTTTTGACACAGCGTAAGACTTTAAATCATGGGGCACCAGGACTCTTAATTCTTTTTCGACTGGGATACTTCCAGAGAGGAGTTTCCCAAGTTATAACTGTAGTCTGCAACATGTCGCAGATGAACTACTTTACACTTTGAAGTGTTAAAGGTAAGTCCATTATCATCTGTCCGACTCTGAAGTCGAGTCAGATCCTCCTGAAGTGCCTGTCAGTCGTCTTGGTTGCGTATCTCTCTCCAAAGTTTCACGTCGTCGGCAAAAAGTAATAAGTCTGACGTTAGTTGTTGAGGAAGATCATTTATGTAGATCAAGAAGAGAAGAGGCCCTAATACTGAGCCCTGGGGGACTCCACTAGGACATTCTATAGCCTGAGATAAAGTGAAATTAACCCTAACCTTAAAGTGTCGATTTTCTAGGTATGAAGTGAGCCAATCGATTAGAGGTGGTTTGATACCTAGTCGTTTAAGCTCATTGATAAGACACAAGTGGTTAACTTTATCAAAAGCTTTTGAGAAATCATGGTAAATGATTTCAACCTTCCTCTTGTGATCGAGGATGCTTGTCCATCTGTCCACCGCAGTCAGCAGGTTGGTTATACAAGAGTAACCCTTCCTGAAACCATGCTGTTGCGGTGAGAAGAAATTTAAGGACAGTAGATAGTCGTTTAAACCGTCGCATATCAGGGACTCCATGAGTTTTGAAGGTAATGACAGAAGAGCCACCGGCCGACAACTTGAAGGTTCATTGCGTCGACCCCCTTTGAAACTCTAAGTTTGGCTTGACGAAGAGAGGCTGCATAACGGAATAAGGTTTTAGGATTAGAGGCAAATTTGTCCAAAAGCTTTGTCTGGCACTGTAGCCTATCTTCTCTGATAGCCTTCGTGCATATGTTCCTGATATGTTTATATTACCTGTACGCTCGTCGTTGTCGGTTCGTTTGTATTCCGCCCAACAGTGCCTTTTGCGGCTTAGCAGGCGAAGGGTACGGTTCTTGATTACTGTAGGTGGCTTGCAGCTTTTGGGAACCGTTTGAGGAACTGAATGGTTTGTAGCACATAAGAGCGTGTGCAGTAAGAAGTCCCAACGACCGTCCACGTCAATTTGGAAGTGAACATCCCAAACCACCTGTTGTAGATAGTCGTGTAGAGCTGGCACATTCAACCGTTTAAAATTCCAACGCAAGTTATTGTTGGGATACCTTAGCTTAGTTTTGCTGACAAAACTGAAGGCTATGACGGCATGATCCCTTTTTACCAGGGGAGCCAGGATTGAGAGGTTGACAACAAGGAATTCTTCGTTTGTGAACACACAGTCTAAGCGCGATGGTGCCTGACTGTTTCTCTAACGAGTTGCCGACCTCACATTTTCGTATAACCACAATTCATCGATGAGGTTGAAGAACCGAGCTTCAATTGAGTTGTCGCCTCCAGTATACGTGTGTTCCGCGAAGTTGACTCTAGGGAGATTAAAGTCCCGTAGAATCAGGATGTGTGTGAAACCGAGACGGATAGAGCGGGATAGTCCTTCGAGCATACGAATATCGTACTCGATGTCGGCAGTTGGCTTCCTGTAAATGACTCCGAATAGACACCTCGAAGTACTAGAAAATTTTACAGAGCACCATATGGATTCCTCAAGATTGTTAAACTCGAGGTTGTGAACTTGGTGCACCTCCAAGCAAGAGCTTATGTATATGGCTACTCCGCCTCCAATTCCTGTTGTTCTGTCGTTGCGGAACAAAGTCATCCCAGGTAATGCTAACTCTTGGTCCGAGAACTGAGAACATATCCAGGTTTCAGATATTCCTATCAGGTGGGCTTTATTAGCGTTGCAAATTTCACGTAATTCATCCAGTTTGTTTGGTAGACTCGAGGGTTTCGTATATAAGCAGTTTATGCTTTCAATTTGGAACGCGTGAGCTTCATCCTGTTTTTCTGTATGAGCCTTATATGAATAGACAGGTAGCCCACCTCTGTGAGGTTTACCGAGATGGTAGGCTCTGTCCTTTACACGTTTTTTTATCGTTTAGACAATCCACAAGTGGAATGATCAGCTCCAACTTGCCATTGTGCTTGGTCCTGGCTTCATATGGCCTGTCCGGGTGCATGTGGATTCCAGGTGGCAATCGACGTCTGTTGGCACGAAATGCTTCCAGAACTGCAGCCGCCATGTGGGAAGATGGGAAGGTTATCTTCATTAGACGGGGTCTAAGATCGCCGTCCTTCTTGGCTAGTCTCGTCACATGCTGAGTCAGTATGTGTTTGAGCCTCAAGGACTGTTTGATGAATTTCCATTCCCTGATGTCAGAATTTGATTGAGTAGGGTCTGCATTTTCCGGTATACTTTGCACAATTATGTTTCTTCCGCGGAAAAACTTCTCGCGAGATTCTTTAGGGATGTTTTGTATGATATTGCTCTCAGAGAACGAGAGCTCTTAATTAACACACCCATTATAAACGTTTAAAAAAGCTGACTGACATGCTTTTCCTTCCTTTGACTCTCAGAACTGATTCTTGTTTATTTCTGTCAGTTGTTGAGGTCACATCCAGTCCACCACCAACAAATATCTGACATGCCGTGCTACAACTTCAAGAGTATCACGGTGGTACCATCATCCAAAGACTTTATTGACATCGTCTTGTCAAAAACTCAAAGGAAAACTCCGACTGTGATTCATCCGCAATATGCAATTGGACGTATTAGACATTTTTATATGCGTAAAGTCAAAACGTGTCAGCAGTTTTACCATGATAAACTTCAAACAATTCTCACAGAATTCCCTAAAGTGGAGGTAGCTAAGCAATTTTTCCAAATAAGGTTTAGAATATACATCCATTCTATGCAGATCTCATAAACGTTTTATATTCCAAAGATCACTACAAACTTGCATTAAGTCAGCTTAATACTGCCAAGAATTTGATTGATGGGTAATATTTTTTACTTTCATGTATTATTCTCAGCATCGGTCGAGACCAGGTGAAGATATTAAAGTATGCAGAATCCCTATATCAATGTAAAACCCTCAAACGAGCTGCTCTAGGAAGGCAAGTTAAATAAATTACAATTAACCAAAGGTTAGGATGTGTACAGTAATCAAGAGACAAGCAGATAACTTGAAATTCTTGGAAGATACACGACAACACATGTCTAGGTTACCAAGCATTGATCCGGATACTCGCACTATCATTCTATGTGGTTTCCCGAATGTTGGAAAGTCGAGCTTTATAAATAAGGTAAGTTAGCAAGTCTGGTATCCTCTTTTGCCAGTATTATTATGTATTCTCGAGCCGCTTGTGTATTTATGATCTCGTTCCCATGTTTTATGCTTCACTAACTCATGTAAACTACTTCCACATTGATTTCAGACAAGCAAACTACTCTCAGAAAAAAACGAACGAGAAAAAGCTAGGGGAATCACTAAATCGTCTTAAAAAAGTAGATGTCACATTGCTTTAAATAATATTTTTTATGCTGAACATTTTACTGACCAGTTACAATAAATCCAGAGATTCATTTACAAATTGTAATTTGTCAAGTTTCCCTGAGTGAACTGATCTGTCTAAATGATTATAATTCCGGGTCTATATATCTCACTGACAAAAATCAAATGATAATAACTTGATTCCCAGTCAATTCAACCAACCAACAGTGTAACCGACCATTCCCAGTTGCGTAGAAATAATTACATTTTCAATTCCATGAAGATTTGTCTTTTTAGGTATTTCACACTAAATTCATCGCCACCATATTAAGAGTATAGATTTCGTGTGGCGAAAAGCAACAAACGACGAGACTAGCGTAATACCAACCAGTGTTTATCCATAATGTTGGATGCTTTGCAAAACTATAATTATGGTATATAAGGTTAAATGTAATCAATTGACACCAATATGGAATCTCTGCTCATCATACTATTATCTGTTATTCATAATTTCCACAAAAAGTTCCATTTACTGGGACAAAACTACTTACTAAACCAAAGGTGATTATAGGTTTTATCTATTTAAATCCTTTTAGTTATAGTGACTTCAGATGCCCTCAATATGTCACTCAGTCAGCTACAACGTAGGATCAGGCACATATATGCATCGGTCCAAGTTGCCATACCTCAATAGCACAAGATGGACACCGGATTCATAAAAGTAGTTAGTTCAGAGGTGATAATATATAAAAGAAAGGTTTCATACAAGCATATAGTACAGGAAGACAGAATTAGTTCGTAGAAAAAGATATAAAGCGATTTTAATCTCTTAGTTTAAGGGAAGACAGAGAGTGTATACACCGACGCCATTGTGATCGATTCTGAGCCATGTCACCAAGAGTCCCCGACCATAGGTTACGATAGTCACACGGACCCCAATCAAGTAGTCTGCATCTACCAACATGGTTAAGACTAGAAGTTAGTGACTTCAATGACTGATGCCACGTTTTGGTTTGACCGCCCCTAACTTTCTTCCAACGATCCCCAAAACTAGTCAGCATTGAGTATCGTGGTAATCGGTGTCCAGGCCTACGTAGCACGTGGCCCAACCATTTCAGTCGATGAAGATTCCCAAAATCAACTGATTTACCATCAGAACGGACTGTCGCGTAGTATACTCGTCCGTATATTGATAGTAGGATATCTCGCCTTCGTCATAGGTGACGTAAGTTGGCAAAAGCCAAGCGAGCTTTTTGAATCCGTGCTGAGATTTCGTCAAACACCAACCTATTAGGGCTGGTCAAACTTCCAGCCCTTAATATAAGTGGTTATCTCTGCTAGCGATTAAGCTTCATTTACATGTATATGGCTTTTGATTACATGTAAAACTATCGTTCTAGTAACCATACACGACTAGAGTGGAGTTTTTGTGTGGAAAATAATCTCTAGATGAGGATTTGAAACTCGAATAGTATAAGAACTTTCAAGTATTCTCTTTACATGGCACATTTTAATGCTAAACAGCTGCGTCGGTAATATTAGAATTGACACAGTAGAACAAAATTCAACTTGACACTAGTTTAGCCAGTCTTTTACACGTTTGAAAAATTTAGACGTTCTTTCATATTGACGTACTTACCAAATAAATTCATGTGTATACATCGAAATGTGATATATATTTACCTTCATTTCTTCATTCAGATAACTCGAGCTGATGTAGATGTTCAGCCGTTTCCGTTTACAACTAAATCTTTATTTGTTGGACACACGGATTATAAAAATTTACGATGGCAAGTAATTGATACACCTGGTGTATTGAATAGACCCTTGGACGAACATAACACGATCGAGATGCTATCCATTACAGCACTTGCACATCTACAGGCTGCTGTAATATATATCATGGATTTGTCTGAACAATGTGGATATACTATACAACAACAATTAACGCTGTTCCAAAACTTGAGACCTCTTTTCCGTAACAAACCTCTTGTAATAGCCGCTAATAAAGTAAGCTTGCAACCTCCAAATAATTGATGTGTTGTTACACCACTCTATATAATTGTATCATCAAAATCCACTATTGTTACATTTGCAACTTCTTAATTAATTGTAACCTAATCCTAATGATTGTCGATCCTTATCTATAAATTCGAATCCTTCACTTGTGTCAATCCCTAGGATAAGATGACAGTGGTTTCAGTTTACTGAATTGTTAAAAACTAACAATAAACCCATAGTAGTTATTCGTGTAGACTCAGACAGACCCATGTTTTTAAAGCAGTTTCCGTTAGGAAGCTAATGAGTACCACAAATGAGTTCCATAAAAGTTCTGTCAGTCTAACCTATCCATTCTTTAAACTGCAAGTAATTACAGCTGACTTTTAGAACTTTGATGGATGGAAACAATGACGATCTAAGTTAGATTACTTGGACTGCAGTTCAAGAAGTTCAGATGATATTCATTACAACTTTGCACTTAGGTCACTAAATTTTCAGATAAGTCATGTAATATATTGATGTGAAAAGTCAAAACGATTTTCTCGTCTGTTGTGTATTTTTTATTGTACTCAACCGAAGTAGATATGTCAACCTAAATCCCGTCTAATGCTAAAAAATCCCATTGCGGGCAAGTGATAAGCAGAAGTTTCTTGTCAACAGCATCCAACTGTATACCATCAAAACAATGCTATCGTTCATCACTTACTTGTAAACCTATGATCAGGTTATTCTGTTTGAAATTTCGTTTATAAATATAACTGGGTTCGGTTCAAAAATTTTACTTCTATATTTGTCCATACTTTTCTCACTTATTTTTTAGTATCTCCGCACTCTTTTTGGCTATGCTCAAGACTGGAAAACAAAGTTTACTTATGTTTATGCAGAGTCTTTGAAAATTCTATCATAGTCACCTGTTGTATTATGTTATCCTAACTTATCCTCACCAAAGGGGTTAATTACTGAACATAGGTAACACATGCCCCAAAAACCTTAACTAATAAAGCTCTAAAACCGTATGAACTAATTTATCAGTGTAACCTATAAATGTACTCTTAACAGCAGTATTTTTTTACTTAGCAGTAACTCCGCGTCCAAACAAACTTTCGAAAAACTAACTGAATGTTTACAACTATATCTTGATTTTTCACACCCTTGACTTAATACAAAACGAACAATTGTGCAGCATATTCGCCCTTCGGTGTCCACAAAAACTTTGCTAACGACAGATGGTGTATGTCGGTAAGTGGGTCCAGTTCTGTGTCACTGTCTCCAGTACGCATAACTACGTTACTTGCGTAACCCAAGTAGATTTAACCTGATTGACTGAGAAGTAAGCGACGTGACAATCCAGATAGATGGTGGTTCGACAATAGAAATCTCCAATCTTGTTAACCACCTAACTATGTTTTGCTTCGAAGATCAGTTCTGTACTCATTTATGGTACAGTAACTTTTGCATCGAAGCTATATCAAATTTGATTAGGTTTTTTCCTAACCAAAACAGTGGCCACCTCGTCACCACTTCTAAAACATACCGTTATACATCGAATCAGTTTCGTCCTTTCTCACTGTCTTCACCAGACAAAACTACATATGAAGGAGCATCTGGCATTTCAGCTCATTGTCACGATAACAAAATGAATCCATAGACAATCAGACAAATACTAGGTATTTCCTTCGACATCAATGACAACGTTGAATAAAAAAGAAAAAAGCAAGCAACTCTAACAGATACCAAATAACAACGTTTGGATAGTGATTCTTTAATATTCCAATGCATTATTGCTATCACTTCCGCTGAACCTTGCCATCGATACCAATTATAGGTTACGATTCAAAATTATAACCTTAGTGGTCGCGAATCTTTTTATTTAATGTTACAACTGGTGTTCAATTTGAATCCGTTACCTACTATTATGTTGACGTTTCTGCATGGAATATTATTTAGCTTACATGCCCCATCATACTCATGATGAACTTTAGGTCAATAAAATAAACTGGTTGGAATTTCTGACTACTTAACTTTGTCTTGCTTCATCGGTCAGTTCTATACCCTCATTTGGTACAGTAACTTTTGCTTGGAAGCTGTATTAAATTGACGAGGTATTTGTTCCTAACCAAAACACAGAACTTATATCTTAGTTTTTAATCATCTCATCAATCTTCTTTTGAAATAACAATGATAGATTTATTCATCTCGAAAGTGATGTTGCCGAATTTAAAACCTCTCTCATCTTCGATGTTCTTGTCGATATTTTTCTCAATCTAGCAGTATTCACGATCACTACTTCAATTGATTTCCACGTTAGGGCACCGCAGATTTCGCTTTCTGAAAAACACCATCCATGTTTCAGTGCTCCAGTCGTACTTCACGTTAATTTGTTTACCTTTCCTTTTGTACAAACGCAATAATGTACGTTTGTGCAGTCATTTATTAAAAAGATGTTCCTCGATCTATTTTTGTGTTTCCACTTACAATGAAGGGCTTGACGGGAGAGATTTAAAGTTTCAAATCTTGCAGAGTAATTAACATGCGTTGTTGTCTCATACTGGGGATAAACAGCTTTCCACTGCTTCCTCGCTCTTAATAGTTATGTACTTAAAGTCAGTACGTGATGTAAACCATAAACTAATAATCTCTATACACGTGCATTAATATAAACCAGACATTTATTAGTGACCAATTTCTAGAAGAAATTCCCAGAATTTCGGTAAAAAGAAGTGATTAGTAGTAAAGTTCAATTATATATGGCAAGATAAGTATCTTTCAATCTTCGTCATACAAATAAAGTCGTAAATTGAACATGACATTTAAGTGCATAGAAAATAAGTGTTGTACTAACAGATGCTTAAGGTAGGTTTCTCTGTATTATGTTTATTTGAATGAACCACTCACAAACTCAGTCTTCATTAGGAGTAAACCACATACTTTCTAGTAAATGGATAATTTTGTATTCCAAATAATCTTAACACGTTTCCATGTAATGGTGGCTTATTGATATTTTTCTAAAATGAAGCTAATGACTAACTGGTTTCATTCATTAAAAACATTTTAAAGAATCGTAAGAACTTTAATAACTTCCAATTCACTCTTTCCAGGTTGATATCAAACCATTTGAAGCATTATCTGAGGAAGATAAACAATCAATTAATGGTATTGTCCAGTGGCATACTGATAGACAGATCAGAGATCCGGATCGACCGATCTTTGTAGAAATGTCCACCGTTACTGAGGTTGGTTTAGTAACTGTTCGTTCAGTTGCATGTGATGACTTGTTAGCTCAACGTGTACAAGCAAAAATTCGAGCTGCTGCTCTGCCAGGCAGTAATGTTGATATCTCTAATCGATTGTATATAGCTAAACCGAAACCAGACGGAAACAAGGTAATGTCATACTTTTTTTGCAGGTGAATAGTTATATTACATGCTGTTTTTGTGGTTTTATATGCTTCTACATCTAACACTTGTCACTTGATAAAACATCACTGTCCCAGTTCACGGGATATACCGCATCTATGTGTTGGGATTCAATTCCATCTTGTGTGATTTTGACGTCCAAGTAAAATCATTAGCCTTCTTACAAAAGTATATCTCAAAAATCCGTATAAAAACCTGGACTTATTTACCGTGTTGTATCATAATTTGTGCAACTAGACAAAATAAAACCTCAAGATTGACTTCACTCAACTGCCTCACTATCGTCACAGATATTGATAATGAGCCATATCCGACAACATCTGAAGTCATTAGGTTTCACGACCTTTAATACTCCGGCGAGTCACAGCTTAGGCAATGCTAATCTCACGCAGTAGCTCAGTCGTTAGGGTGTTCAACTTCCGACCACAGTCACAATTTCAAACCACATCCCACTTGGTTTTGACCAATCGGGCAGTATCGTTAACCTTTATACTTACTGAAAGCAAAGTACACAAATCCGTACATGGTAATTGAGTTGAGTTAATCAATCTCAAACATTTCAAACATATCACCACAAACGAAGGCTGTTACGTAATGAAATCGGGCAAAACTTGCGTAAGGACCGAAAAGCCTGGTGGTCGGGGCGTGCTAATGAGCTGAAAGCATCAGCTGCATCCGGTAACTACCGGAAGCTCTTCCAATTCATCCAAGCCACTAGCAGCAAGAAGTCTGGTGTGAGCGAAACAGTCTGCGAGGATGACGGGATGCCAATCACTAACATCCATCGACGTCTTGGACAATGGGCAGAATTCTTCGAAGGGCAGGTCAACTGGTCTGCTGCTCCGGCAACATCGGTCGGACTGTCCTGCCCCTCATTCCCGGTGACGACTGATCCACCAAATGAGGCGGAAGCCCGCAAAGAACTCCAACTCTTGAAGCGCTACAAATCACCGGGCCCAGATGACTTGCCTCCAACTCTTTTTAGAGATGGTGGTGACTTTCTTGCTAAGAACTGACAACGTTGTTTACAAAGATCTGGGGACTAGAAAGCGTACCAACGTCATGAATTGAGTCGATAGTTGTCCCTATCTTTAAAAAGGGTTCACGTCGTTCCTGTAACAACTATCGGGGGATAAGTCTACTTCCGATTGCGTCCAAGATATTGCCTTCCGTCATACTTCGTAGGTTGTTCAAAACCCAAGAAAGATTGACTCGCGAGGAGCAGGCTGGGTTTCGTTCTGGTCGAGGATGTATTGATCATATCTTCACCCTCCGCCAAATGTAAGAACACCGTCATAATTATCACAGGCCAACAATCGTAGTGTTTCTTGACATTAGGGCTGCCTTCGATTCGTTGGACAGGACTGTTCTCTGGGATTGTCTATTGAAGAAGGGTGTGTCCGAGAAGTTTATAAACATCCTAAAGGCCCTATATAAAAACACCTCAGGTAGAGTGAGAGCATACAACCACCTTTCTTCATTGTTCTACTCAAGCAGTGGGGTTAGACAGGGTTGCCCAATCTCACCATTCCTCTTTGCCATCGATGACTTCTCAATTTTAAGTATGTGCGATAATCCTAAAGCCATGCAATCCGCACTTAATCAGTTAGCAATCAATGTCCGTAGATACGGTATGTGCTTTGCACCTTCGAAGTGCAAAGTACTTCTACAAGATCGGCAGTATTCTAATCCTGTACTCGCCCTGGATGGTGAGCAGATAGAAGTTCGTGTATCTAGATAGCTGCACAAGTGCTGGTGGTGGCGTAAGTGGTGATGTCAGTGCACGTATAGTGAAAGCCAGAGCCAATCTGGGACATCTTTGGCACCTTCGTGATGTCAGTCTGGCTGTAAAAGGTCGAATCTACAACGCGTCGGTGAGAGCAGTTCTGCTCTGTGCTTGTGAAACCTGGTCTCTCTGAGTTGAGGATGTTAGATGACTCTGTGTGCTTGATCATCGTTGTCTCCGAAGGATTGCTGACATCTAATGGCAACACTATGTTAGTAATGCAGAGGTTCGGCATCGTGTGTTCGGGCACAGAGACGATAATGCAATTAGTGTCACCATCTTGAAACACCGACTTCGGTGGCCTGAACATGTTTTACGAATGTCGTCCCAGAGAATTCCACGTCGTGCATTATTTGCCGACGCTGGGACTGGTTGGAAAAAGCGGAGAGGTAGTCAGTGTATGACATGGTGTCGAGGCATGAAATAAAGCTGCAAAGGGCTGGCTCCTGTTGGTCCTTCGCGACTCCTTGACTGGGTGCGACACGGTGGCTAGAGACGTTATCAGATGTGGCTCAGAATAGAAGCTAGTGGCGATCCTGCTGTAACCTTCTTTTACTTTCTTCATAAAAAGTGGTTGTATCTTCTTTAACTAAAAGAGTTCTTCTGGTTGTACCTTTCCGTTTCCCCCATTATTATTATTATTATTGTTAGTAGTAGTAGTACACTACCTTACACTAATCTATGGTCGTAAATGTTCTTTTTTTTCTTTTACGCTCCTTACCTTATTTTTTTTACTCTTCCTATTCTCGTTGTTTTGTGTAGCGCATATATTTGGTGCCCTCTTGTACCAATATTTATGTGTTCAAATAAAATAAATATCAAGAGCTGTTATTTAAATGTTAATATTTTTCACACAGTCCTAGTTATAACTGTCCGATGACATTTTTTTTCTACATTCACCCTGATCGATGCAATTTTCTTACAAATTTATTTTAATATAGACAGACGCACCATCTCGTCCACCGATAATCCCCGACGGTGTTCTAGATAAACAAAGGAGACGTATGCTAAAACGTCTTCGTATTGCTAATTCACTCCAACCTAGCTCGCAACTTGAAGACGAAGATGAAGACTCATCGAAACGTTGTCGAACATTGCGTGATCGTGAACCAGAAGCTGATCCTGATGAAGGCTTCATATTGAATTTAAGAGAGCATTGGCGTATAAAATGTCCTGAAGAGGCAAATGATATAATCCCTGAGATTTTGAATGGACATAACTTGATCGACCTATTCGATCCTGAAATTGAGGAGAAACTGAATGCTCTGGAAGAACAAGAGGCTGCTTTCGAAAATGCAGGGTTTTACGATGAATCTGAACTACTGAAGCAGGAAAATGACCCAGAAATGAAAAAAATCAAAGAAACCGCAGCGAGGTAAGACGTTTTACATATTCTATTGAAACTATATATGTAACCGTTAGTAACTTCAGCTAGATTTGAAAGAGAAGAAGCTTGATTTTTTTGTATGTTGATATTGTTGACCTGTCAAACTGTTATATCTTCATGATCAGTATTTTAATAGTAATAAAGTGAGAAGCTACTAAACCCAGCAGCATGAAATTTAAAAATATACCATCCAAATGCATCAACGCTTAAAAGTGAGATTAATTCAGATTTTTTGTCCTACTTTCTGTCTATGCGTTAGCCTATTCGTGTCACATGTTTGGTGTGACTGCACCATGAACCATAGTAAACCTTTTGACTAGAATGAATTATCTTCTTTGTGATCAATTTTTTTCTTCGTAAGCTTTGTTGTGTTATATCTGGCTTAAGTGCATGTAATCGTCTCTATTATAGGATAAGAGAAGCACGAGCATTGCGTGTTTTGGAATCACGAGCTCGTAAGCAAGTACGTAGACCTCAAGTACCTCGAAGTGCCCGTTCAGTCAGTGTACATAAAATACATCAGGAGCTGGGTGAGCTTGGTTTAGAAGTGGATATGCATGAACAAGTAAGTCAGCGTTTCTTTATTTCTCTCTTTCAATCAACTCTTAGAAGTATAGTTATATAAATTTTCGAAGGGATTTTAGCTGTTTAAATCACATACTTTCTCAACAATCTGGTCGGAATTTTCCACAGATAGAGGACTTGTTGCTTATATTGAATAGCTTTTTCACATTTCGTACGTTTAGTCGACAAAATAACCTTAAGTATTTGTTCTTCTTGATAATTTTTAGGGCGAACGTGGTCGTTCACTAAAGAGAGCTGCTAGAGCACGGAACTCAGCACCAAATCTGCACCGTGAGGCTTCAATTGCACGTGCGTCTGTGTCGCGATCTAGATCTGGTTTACGTGATGAAAAAATGCATGATACCGTTAAACGCATGTCCAAAATTGCTCAACGTAAGGTGGTAACATTAGCACGGAAAGGAGAAGGAGATCGTCATATTCCAACACTAAAGCCAAAACATCTGTTTTCAGGCAAACGAGGGACTGGGAAAACTGATCGTCGTTAATTTATTCTTTTTGAGTGATTTTATAACAAGATATTTTTAAAAAAAAATCACTGGTTTGTTTTCAGAACAATTTGTACGCATATGATAAATATAATATCGTGGTTTTCAATGCAAGGATAAAATTTACCGTGTTGACAAAACAAGAATCCGATTTTCACGCATTTGACATCTGTGATCACTTATAAGTTTTTAAACGTTATCTCATCTAAAAGTTTGGTGTAATGATTAACAGTTCCACCGCGAGCTGCATTCCAAACACCGATTTCTCCTGATGGTTTATAAACCATTGAAAGACCACATATAGGTTCACAATTCACTCCAGTAAGCTCCAGACTAGTAGGGATTTGTGCATCACTATGTGCTGTTGCTGGATCATACGGATAAACAAGAGTTCGTCCGTCATTTCGGCTAACAACAAGCAATAGATATTGACAATTAGGTCGCCTACATACACGTATTTGTTGAACAGCACCTTTTTCATCTATTTCAAAGAATTAAACAAATATTCAATGGCACAGCATTATGAAATTTTTAGGATTAAATATTATTGGCAATTATTATTATCCTACTTAGGTTTTTTTTTGACGTAACTCAATTTCAAAAAGGTTGGTAACTTTCTTAAATATCAACTTACGAGTTAACTGCCATAACGGTTGTTTTGTTTGACGTATATCCCATGAGGCAAGTTCTCCTTGCTGGCCACCGGCAAAAATTCCATAGTCCATAAAGCTAGAAACACAACTTCTAGGTACATCGATGAATTGGATTTCTTTTGAAAACGGTATCGGTATATCTTCAGGAAAAGCACATGCTTCGACCGATCCACTGGCACTCGGTAATGTACACTGAGCAACACAACCTTTCTGACGAGCACCCAGCTCATATAAACGAACTGATGCATTAGTACCGGTCCCAACAGCAATCAAGGCATCCGATGTAGCAACTTCTTGGGCTGTTGTTGAAGATGTCTCTTGAACTGTTAAGAAATAAATCAACATGTAAACAATGCATCTGAATTTAGATGTATATATATATATATATATCAGGGGAAGCACAAAATATAGTGGGCAGCTTGGATGCAACTAGACGATTTGGACTTCTATCACATACACAACAACAAATGTAAGTGAAGACAGCCAGTGGAGCAGTAGTCCTCAACATACACAAAGGAAAAGGCCAAATCTTGAGATACGACACAGCGAACACAACCACACTTGATGGAGAAGCTCTAGAAGAGGAGTAAAAGTATACGTACATGAAAATCATCGATAAACAAGGCGGACCCGATGCAGACGTAAATGCAAGGGCCGCATTCCTACAGTTGAAGAACATATAGAACTCAAAACAACTATCTGTCAGCTAATTTCAAAGTCAGGATCTTCAATATGAACGTCAAGACAGTTTTACTGTACGAAGCTGAAACGTAGATTACTACAACTATCGCCAAAAGGTGCAAGTAATTATAAACAGTTTTCTGCGCACGATACTCAATATCCATTGACCGGATACCATCAGTAACAGCCTACTATGAGAGAGAATAAGCCGGCTTTAACCTGAAGAAGAAGTTAGAGAAACACGTTCGAGGTAGATAGGACATGCATTACGAAAATCATGAAACTGTACCACGAGGCAAACGCTAACTTGAAACTCTGAAGGAATACGAAAAAAAGAAGACCAAGGAACACACAACTTTGAGAATCGAAAGCAGATATGAAAATGATGAATAGCAACTGGAAATGATACTTTAGTCTGACATGTATGCATGATGAGGAATGGTGATGCACAACCTAAATGTGAAATATATTTTGCTATTAGAATATTTGCAGTTGTTACTGTCTTTATTCAAAAAGGTTTTAATATTACAATATAATTAAAATAAACAACCCATAACTTGCCTTCATACCAGGAATCTGGGTTGATGAGATCAGCTGTTTGAATCGGTAAACTAGGATGTTTTCGGATTGCTAAACATGTTATTTCTTCGAGAACCGTTGAAGAAACAGTATGTGGCTTAACAGCACTAAGGGTTACTGGGATTGCTGATATACAAGTCTAAATGGAATAAGTGAGAATATACAACGCAATAGAATTAATATTTTTAACTTCCTAATTTCAGAAGTTTAGCTATTTTGAAATTGTCTTTTTGAATCTAAGCGGATTTGAACGTTTATTTTCTATATGGGTGTTTTTGGATTAATTACATCCATTTTAAAATTTCTGTTCGAAAAAAACCAGAGGTTTGACCATTTGTTAGTTGCTATATAGTTGTATACAAACTACAGGATGATAACTTGCAACAATGTTAATATACCTTGATAATTAAGTAAATTTCCATGCATCCAACACTTGTATGAGGATTAGCGATAATCAGTGTGAGTGAAACACGATTTGTAGCCAATGAGTTATCATCAACATAGAATCTGGCATTTGTTTAAACTGACCTTAAGTATCATACTGCAATAGGGCGATGAGATGAAACTGACAAGAATATCAAGTGAGACAGGAACAATGTGGTAGTAATAATAGTGAAAAAGACTGAGGATTGAAACTAGGGAAGTGTAAAGAGATATATGAAGCAATAATGGGATTCAAATCTGAAAAAAGATAATGAGTGTATGCATCAGGGCCATTATTAACGATTTTACATTATATTGATCAAAGTCCTCAACTACTGATCACGCTGGCCCCATCCAGTTACTTTTCATTTATTTACATGATTCAGATAAACAGTTAGGGACTTTATGGACTGATGCTATGTCGTCTCCAGCTTTCCTACAACTTACTCCTACACTAGAAAGCAATGCCCGTCGGAGTAAGAGGTGACTAAACATACGTAATACATGTATTGGCTATTTTGATTAGTAAGGATTCATAAACTCATCAACCGATTTGCCTAGTATCTATGCATAACGTCAGTACTGCTAGCTCAAAATACGTCCTACACCCCGTAAATTAATAGTACCAACTCAAGTAATTAAACTGCTAAGTTATGTATTTAAATATGTATTTCTTTATTTGGAATTTTAAAGCGAATATTTTCTGTGGACCAAACCAAGGTTTATCTAAAAAAGACTGTTTCGGTGAACTTCAGTTTTTCCTATTGTCTGATGTATACTCTAGATTTAGAAAGGTTGAAAGATATGATGTTTCTGCACTTCATATTAGTGCATATTGACTGATAAACAATATCTCGAATAGCACAGTCTATATGTTTTGCAATAACAGGTAAATACTATGAATTCCAAAAAGTAGTATACAACTAGCCAGGAAATATTTGTTGTTAGACTTCATGAAAACATGTAACTCAAATCCATGTCAACTAACTAGTACTCTGTTGTTGAGAATGAGAATCTTCATCGACTGTCTGAGAAATGTTTTGCTTGTACTCGAAACCCGTCTATCACAACGTACTGTCGAC
The DNA here is from genome assembly GCF_000699445.3 of Schistosoma haematobium. Lineage (NCBI taxonomy): Eukaryota > Metazoa > Platyhelminthes > Trematoda > Strigeidida > Schistosomatidae > Schistosoma > Schistosoma haematobium. The sequence goes on from NC_067200.1 coordinate 1,061,387, forward strand.
CATATAATTCAAAACGGGAAATAGGGGCTGCCAAACCATAACCAGGGATCACTTTAAAAAGTAAATAACCATAGGTCTGAGCCATGTTAGTAGATCTAAACTAGCTAGATGGGGTCTACGCGATAACCGCAACCAGTGACTGAAGATGGATAACACTGCTGGTTACTATGACCCAAATGCTTTCAGACTTCAACTTCCGCCTATTCAAATTTCAACAACACAAAACTTTTTCACTACGTCTTGTCGGATCATACCGTTAGTGACTAGTGTTACTATTATTTCGACACTTCAGTTACTCATTATGTTAATCTCATCTTGTGCTGATTTCGTACGGCATCTTCCACTGACATGAGGCTCTTTGTTAATTACGGTTGGCTGACCATTGAGCTATTTAGCCTGATGATGAAATAGATTTATTTCTCTGTGTAACACTTTTAAGAGGAATTCAACGATTATTTTTAGATCATGGTGTTGCACAAAATGCCTTGGGGAAGTCTCGCACAAGTCTCATAACACTCCAAAATACAACGTTCTAGCCTTCCATAGCAAAGAAAACGATAATCGTTTTACTATTCAGTCAGTCAGTCAGTAACAACGTAGAACTTCGTACGTACGTACATCAGTTCGAGTTGCCACACCACATTAGCACAGAGATGCAGTGGTCGATTCAAATCCCGTAGTGGTAGAGGTAATAAGAGTATAAGCAGTAATCGGAAAGATTAGTGTTTGGAGATGTTATTTAAAGAGTATAATACAGTGAAATAAACTTGGGAAGAGAAAAAAAAGAGACAAGGGGGAATCAGGAGATCAAAATTTGGGAGAACACAAAGAGTGGATGCACCTGCGCCATTGCAAGCGATTTTGAGCCATGTCATTCAAGGTCCCTAACCATCGGTTGCTATCATCTCGCGGTCCCCAACCAGGTAGTCTACACCTACCGACACGACTCAGTCCATTTGTCAATGACTTCATGGACTTGTGCCATGTTTTGGTCTGGCCGCCCCTAGATTTCTTCCAATCTACTCCTATACCACTGAACATCGCACGTCAAGGCAGTCGGTCGTTGGACATACGTAACACGTGTCTCAGCCATCTCAACTAATGAAGTTTCACTACGTCATCAATCGATTTGCCATCCTTACCTAGTACCCGTTTCTTAACAATTGAATTACTTACTCGGTGTTCTCAGGATATACGAGCAATATTTCGAAGACACCTATGATCAAATACTAGTAACCTACGAATATCCTCTACTCTTACCGACCATGTTTCACTGCCATAAAGTAGGACGGAACGAACTGCTGTGCAGTAAACCCGTCCTTTGTTTGATAGACGGATATCTCGCCTACGCCATAAATGACGCAAGTTGGCAAAAGCTAATCGAGCCTTCTGTATCCGTGCTGAGATTTCGTCACACAGACCACAAGGGCTGATGAGACTTCCAAGATAAGTGATGCGATCGACACGCTCAATTGCTTCACTCCCTATCATTAGTTCGGGTGTCGATGCAACCCAATCCCGAAGCAACATTTTGCATTTCGAGGGAGAGAATCACATCTCGAACATGCTTGCATTGTTGCTTAGAGTGGTCAGAAGACTCTGCATTTTGTCAGCGTCTTCGCCAAATAAAACTGTGTCATCAGCATATTCTAAGTCAACAAGTGAACCTCCCGGTAGAAGTTCAACCCCTGGAAATTTAGATGAGGAGAGTGTTATCTCTAAAAGTACGTCGACCACAAAGTTGAACAAGAATGGAGAGAGTGGACAGCCCTGACGAACACCAATTGAGGTAATCAATTCTGATGACAGTTCGCCATAAGCTCTCACTCTACCAGTTGTGTTCGAGTAGAGAACTTTTATAAGTTAATGTACTTCTTTGGTTCTCCTTTCAGTGACAAACACTGCCACAAAACCTCTCGAACAACAGGGTCGAATGCCGCCTTAAGGTCGAGAAATACTGCGATTGTGGGGCGTCTTAATGTGTGTCTGTGTTCTGGGACCTGACGTAGTGTGAATATTTGGTCTATACAACCACGTCCAGGTCGAAAACCAGCCTGATTTTCTCTAGTCTGTTCTTCACGAGCTTTGATTAGGCGTCAAAGTATTAATGAAGCTAATATTTTAGACACTATATTAGTCAAACTGATTCCTCTGTGATTGTCACAAGATGACTTTTGTCCTTTCTTAAAGACTGGCACAATCAGTGATTGAGACCAGTCAGATGGGATTACGTCCAGTTCCCAAATTCTACCTAAGACCTCAGTTAATCTCATTGCTAATACTGAACCACCATCCTTAAAAATCTCAGGAGTAAATTTGTCAGGGCCTGCTGCTCTCCCTCGCTTCAGATTTCCTATGGCTTATTCAACTTCGTAAAGAGACGGAGGACCTACATTGACTTGCCACTCAGGTTGACTAGAGATCGTGGGAAATCGAAGTGTGGCTGAAGGCCAGTTGAACTGATCCCTGAAGTGTTCTGCCCATCGATCGAATCTCCTGGATTGAGAGTGTATAATATGTCCATCTTTCTCTGAGAGTCTTTCGCCAACAATCGGTTTCCGTAACAAGTCTGAACAATTGTCTGCTATTACCTATTGCCGCTGCCTTTTCCATCTCTTTTGCTTTCGCTACCCACCTCTGTTCACGATCATTGGGTAGACTTCTTGTCAGCTTGCGCTTAAGCTGACTCCGCTCTTCACTATGTTCAGAGCCAGGTGGAATGAGTTTCCGTGCATCTATCAGTGCGATAGATGCTTCTGAGATCTAGTATCGTTCCCTAACCTTACGGGTTACCGTACTAGCAGATATCACTGCTGTTTCCACAGCTTTACGCATATCATTCCATGCTGCCTCGAGGTGGGCATCACATACACGGCTGCCTAACTGTTTTTTTAGTTGTTCCTGAAATATACTCTTAGCTTGACTATCATTAAGTAGGGCCCTAAGAGGTTCACTTGCAGCGTCTTTCCTACATCCAGTAAGACGCAGACAGATACGCGCTCGTACTAGAGCGTGATCTGAATCTAAGCATGTGCTCCAGAATGAGCGACAGTCTTCTATCGAGCCCCTACATCGGTGGCTGATAGCGATGTGATCTATTTGGGTCCAACGCTGGGACGAATTAGGGGGTCTCCATGTTAAAAGATGTTTTTCCTTATGCTTAAAGTTAGTATTTGCAAGAAAGAGGCGGTTATCCGAGCATAGCTACAACAGACGGTCGCCATTATCTGTTCTTTGAGCCACGACTCCATAAGATCCACCTAGGTGTCTTTCCCTATCGCTTAGTTCACCTACTTGAGCATTAAAGTCACCGGCCACTATTACTACATCCGAGCGCCTAGCTTTAAGAGGAGATTGGAGAGTTTTCTGTAAAACTCATCTTTTACATCATCTGAGCTGCAGTCAGTGGGAGAATAGGCAGAAACGACGAAGAGGCAACGACGAGTGTCCCTATCTTTTCGGATCCTTACAGTTCCGTTCAGTCGGACAGCGCACAAACGACTGTCTACTGGGATCCACTCTAAGAGAGCTAGTTCTGCCCTAGGACTCAATGCTATGCCTACGCCGGCGAGGCCACGGGAAGCAGGATCAGGGCTTCCAGATACACGAAGTGTGAATCGAGTCGGTTCTTTATTTTGGCATGGTGAGGTCAGATGAATGACGCTACTAGGATGCTGTATGCGCGTTTCGGAGACGCAGCACACATCGATGGCGCGGGATTCTAAAGTCCTAGCTAAGGAAGCATGTTGTCCTATTTGGCACAGTGTTCGGACGTTAAAAGCTCCTACATGTAGTTTAGAGCGTGGTTTCAGGAGACCAGGAATAGCGTTCCGCGTACTCGAATCGTTTGCCCTAGCGATGCGAGGTGGTAAAGAAACGTGAGGAGGGTTAGTCATGGAAATAAGAAAGGTATTAGGAGGTGTAGGAAGGATTTGAATGTGACCAACTTGGTTTCGTGCGCTGTTACGGGTATGAGGGCTGATATCACTTCCCGGTTGCCCACACCGTGGAAGGGTATTTCTTGAGGAACCGAAAATGAAATTGGATTAGTGTTGGTCTTGATGACCTGGGAGCGTGACCACAGAGCCCAAGGGACAGCTGCTTGAGGCCGGTCGCGCACGGCCCTTTTGTGGAAGGTTTTTAGTGAGTTAGCTCCGTTCTTCAAAGGGCCTTACCGCCGGAGACGGAAATCCGTGAGGTGTGACATTTTTAGGGTCGACCTTTTCTAACCTCACCCCTTCTTGTGGGAAGGCAGCATCGCTGCAGATGCTCGTTGTCCGAGGGAAACACCTTAATGTTGTCACACCCCTCTACAATTAGCAGTACGACTTCGCCCTCAGACCCTGAGTTGTTGCTTTTAGTCTTACCGTTCTCCAATCGACCTTCCTGGCATGGTAGAACCTACAGGAACATATGTTCCAGCCAATAGCGTTTTACTATTACGTGCAATTAAAAACTCATTTGATATGGAATTTAGTGCTTACAACTTCTGCTATTTCCCTTATTTCTAGCTATTCGTACGAAAGTTTAAAGTGGATGAAAAAACCTTGGACTTGTATTCATTCAAATTTAATTTACTTACTTGTGTCGCCACATCCCATAGCCTTAACCAACCTAGTCGATCTATAGAAGCAATATTACGACCACGATCTATGATGGCCGTGTCTAGGATACCAGTCCTATGACCTCCTGGTTCATTTTTATTATTAGAATTACTGCAATTTAAACCAAGAGTGGCTGCACAACGACCAGTAATGAGACACCAAATTTTCAACTGCATATCACTGCCTGCTGTGAGTGCAACTAGCCCAGATGGAAAAAATTTGCAGGTATATACATCTCCGACATGACCTTCGAGAGAACGCTGGAAAAAAAGGGATTGAAAAAAAACTTAACTGAAGCCACCAGTGAGAAAATAAAGTTGTCGACCAAAATCGTAGCAAACGGAACCAGGCATAAAATATGTACTTATCCTAATTGCTACATTTTATATAAATAAAAGAAAACATAGAACTATGAAACAAAACTAATTCCACAAGATAAATGGAGTCCATAAATGTAAAGTAGGAAACGACGAGTTACAAGAAGATAGTGAATATACGTATCCCTGAGTCATTACGATAGGTTTAAATGTAACCCAAGGTCTTCATATATGTAAAATATATCTACTATATGTGAAAGAGTCACATCACTACAAACCTGAAAGTCGAGTTACGCAAAGGCGATTAAGCATACTGAGTCCACTGTAACGGACGTAAGAGAGACATTTTTTGACTGCAGATTACAGAAATCAAACCTTTTACCACGAAAAACTGAGAAGTAGGCTACGGAAGATAAAATGACGCTTTCCTAAATAACGAAAACCAGTACTGATATCCAAAATATGTTCACCTTTTTCGAAAGAACAATTTACTATTTATGTAAATCAGGAGGAAATCACAGTCGATTTCCGGGTGTATTTGAAAATGTGTTAAAGATAAATTTGTAAGCTATTGTAAAGATGTCAATGAGTCTCCCAGATATAAGTTCCGAAAAGAAAACTCTAAACAGTTTTGTTGAGTTCGAGACAGTCTTGCAATCAAATAAAGTTCATGACATACATCAAGCATGATGGTGGTTAAGGGTAGAATCGTAGTTAAGATATCCTAGATATGACTGAAACCAAGCTAACTCCTCAGTTTCTTCTCCGTCTTCAGTAATAAGGATAGTAGGTTGATGAACCTGTGTTAATCCTGACACATTGCTTTCCAATGAAGGTCCAGCTTTTCCTTGAAAATATTCACTGATGGGGCTGATACCACCTGTTCGGGTAAGGAGTTCCAATCATTGACTACTCGATGAGAAAAACGGGACCCCACTTTAAGTTTATTAGATCGTGGTTTATGAACCTTCTTGCTATGACCTCGGAGATTATTAGTGCTGGAGGGAGCAAAAAGATAAGACATATTAACACCCGAATCATAATTAAAGATACGAAATGCCAGTATAAGGTCACCTCGTGTCACACGATACGACAAGGGGAAAAGGTTTGGGCGTTTGAAACGCTCATCGTAAGGGAGTCTAGAAAGACCCTTCACTAATTTCGTTCCCACACGCTCAAGGGAGTTAGTATCCTTTATCAGACACGGGCTAGCTGCCTGGATACAGTACTCTAAATGTGGTCTTACATATATGGGATATAAAATTCGAAACGCTCAGTGAAGTGACCACAACGCACGAAAACCTTTGACAGCGGCAGCTTTGCAATGCGTAGTTGTTTTTAAATCATGACTTATTACTACTCCTAAGAAGTTTCCTATCCATTCATGTACAGTACCTATTATTCCGAAGCTCGTGAGCTTCTGCATTGTACATTGTACAAGTGCACACTAAATAACGGTAGATAAAAGATCGCTATCGAAACCACTACCTGGAGCTGTAAGCTCTATCCAGTTGATATGAGGTGCGTTGAAGTCCCCAATGATGAGACAACATTCTGCCATACTCCAAGAACAGATGTGTCTTAGGATAAATTAACCAGCAAGACAAAACGGGCTACGGTATAATCCCCCTATAGTCACTAACCCATTTCTAGATTTAATCTTACAACATGCAACCTCACATGTGCCACTGATATGAGCCTCCGATATGGTTGATTGTATACAAAAGTGATCCCTAACGTATAATATTATACTTCCCCCTTTGCGACTTGAAACTATCACTTCTAATACAGATATAGCCTGCAATAATGAGAGAACCGTCTATATCTATTGTGAACCAAGTTTCTGTAACAACGATTATATCAGGACATCATTCTTCCACCATCAGATTTAACTCGGACGTTTTATTTCTAAGACTACGAGCGTTCGTGTAGCACACACTTAAGGTGTTTTGGCAATCAATCGTTCTACCCATACAGGCCTCGGAAGCATTGGCTTCCAAGACCTGACTACCCGAAAACCCTTAATGGTAAGGTTATTTTCGCCATTTAGCTTGCGAGTTCTCAATTCTGTAAGAGCATTCTTCCACTTGATTCGATCCTCAAGCGGCTAATATGGTCGAATATGGATATTTGAGTAACGAGTTTTAGTGCGTTTTTCAATAATATATCTCTTTCTTCAAAACTCCCGAGAATCAGCTTCAGGATTCTTCTTGGTTGGGTCTCGCCTCCAACCCATTTACCAAGTCGTATTACTTTTGTAATATATACCCCTGAAACCTCTTCAGGTAGTAGATTTCTTACCACAGACTCCACTAACTACAGGTCATGTGCATGTCTTCTAGCAGGGTCGTTGTCTTTCGATTCCTCTAGATTCTAAATAATTTAATTATGAAGGGGTTTAGCTTCCTTTGAAATTGTGTTAACAGCTTTCGACTCTGATGTTAGATCCTGTATATTAACTACTGGTATCTTACGATTAGTTTTTATTGTAACAGAGTCTTGGGAGTCGAGCGAGTGACTGACAACAATGTTAGACGAAGCTTTACTTTGGGACTTTGGCGGATTGGTTTGAGAGTCCACCAAGGACTTATCAAGTGAATAGTCATTAGTTTTAGCTGTCTTTCCTACTCTTCTGCGTTTTCGCGTAATCCATTTTCCATCAGTCGAAACATCTACATTAGAACAAATCGGGACAGTAATTGTCTTATCTGGACCACTAGTCGCAGCTGTAGCAATATGGCCACCAACGTTTAATGAGATGTCACTCACTGATCGTTTCAGGGGAGAACGTTTAACTGCGGGTTGCACAGGTAGATGTCTGGCTTGCGCCGTGACAGCACTTACAACACTAACGCGATCTTCACCATCATTACCAATGTTACCAGTACGGCCCTCATCAACCTTCTTATTAGCCAGCATCAAGAGGATAAGTAATATTTTGCTCGCGCAACAAAAACTACAAAGCCAATGAGAGTTGAGCTTTGAGCACCTTTTATATGCAGTGGGGCTTAACCGAGTGCACATCTTATGGAACCACTTATTACACTCATCACATTGCATCCCTTCCTCCACGGGGACTAAAGCAATATGGTTGTCCACATTTATGAGTAGAGCTAGCCATCTTGAGAACCAACTACAACGGTGACACAAACAGGATATGTAAAAGAATTCTCAAACCTTAACTAAATAAATCAAGTAAAAGTCGACCAAGTATGCTTCGACGCAATAAATACACAAAAGAAAAATCAAAACACTCAATACAATATCACTTTAACTGGAGTAGATGCAATTAAAGTGTAAACAGTAGTTTTGATGTGTAATTTACGATTAAAACAGTTAATTAACTCAACGAGAAACAATACCACTGTCCTTTTCAGATAGTGCGGGAATGTTCTCAAGCAGTTTGTGGAACCCGAATACGACGGTGGTTTACATATTTGGTGAAACTGATGACAGATATACCTCGTGATATTCACATACATTATGTGGTCTAATTTTGACGGTACATTCAACAATGACTTCAACTCTGCGACAGAAAGCAGAGGACAGGTCATGTTTGGATTTTGATGCGATATTGACTCATCCACTTGGCTAAATAGCGTTTTGGCATTCCAGCTGATATCGGTCAGTGATGAAATCCCCAAATTTAATTCTTAAATCAAAGCTCCAAAACATAATTCGGATTAATAACATTTTTTGACCTCATTAGATAGATGGGCTTTTCAAGGTCACCTGAGCGTTTCGCAAAGGTCGTTCACAAATTCCAGTCTTTCTGATATATTTTAATCACAGTATTTTAGCTGGTGCCTTGTATGAGATTATACTTCGCTTTTTATAATCACCAAGGACCAAGCCGTACCTGCAGGTACTACGAAACACAGCAAAAGAGTTGGGGTTCATACTTTATCTAAGCTACAGTTCTGTAGAAGTGAAATATTCATAGCAAAACAACAACAAGACCAGTACATACCCGAATATTTCCCGTTATAGTTTCATACAAGTTTACAGATGACCCAGTGAAAGAAGCAATAAAATGTTCACCACTTGCACTAACATCAAAAGAAGATACATGAGGACGAGGCTGAGGATTACAGGTTACTGAATTATGACCTGAATTTCTAGAAATACCGCTCGAAACGTCGAAGGAGGAATCTGGACACTGAAAAAATTTGTTGATGACTGGGTTTTCTGACGATAGTTTTAAGAGCTTCTAAAAAACAATTCGTTTGACAAATTAGCATTACAGGTGTAACCAAATCGCAAAAAACATTTTCGTTATCCGGTACCAACGAAAACCCTCTGTTCTCCAGTTTGTGATACTTGGTAGAAACTTACAAATTAGCGGCTCATAAGACTCACCAGTGTCATACTGATGAAACCATATGTATTTTTCATTTTCACTATCAGTTACAAAAAATAATGTCCATTTACCTTAAAGCCTTATCCCAGTTTGGTTGAATTCTAAAACCTGTTTGTAACATTTACCGTAACGGTAACGTTCAAACCAGACACTTAATGATGCTGTAGGTCGTTAGAATTCAAATGGTTCAAATGGTTGTTGACGGAATAGAAGAAGCTTTCTCTTAACAGGCTTCCGTGTATAGTAGCAGAGAATCACCAAATCCTCCAGTCAGGAACCTAGGTATGTTAACAATAAAAGAGAAAATAGGAATTGGTAATTCAACCGCGCTATTTAAAAAGGACAGTGGTATTTTTCCTCGCTGAATAAATTTGTTTGTTTTGACCGTTTAATACGTATCAAGACTACTGTTTTCACTTTAATTGAATTTATTTCAGTTAAAGTATTCGACTAGAGTATCGTTTTTACTGTTTTGTCGTTGGTACTCTTGAGTATCTTTTTTTCAACTGTATCTGTTAGTACTTTTGGTCCTAGCAATCTACAGCTCTTCACTTTTTGGTCATTGATTATTTTTTTGTTTTTGTTTCTGAGTATCATCGCATCTTGAAAAAGAACCCCTCCTAAATGACCGGACAGTGTAAAAAAAGCAGTTGTCAACGTCAGGGTTGTCGTTATCCTGTTGAAAGCGGCATGCAGTGCGACGAGTGCAAAGGCTGATACCACGAAGTTTGCACGAACTTAACGCCTGCTGCTTTCAAGCGGTTCAGTAAGAAGGGTTGTGTGTGGCTTTGTCAACAGTGCTGCTCGGATGCAAACAGCTTACTAACCGAGGCCATCTCACTGGTTGATGCTGCAAAGAAGTGTTTTAACAAGCATAGTCGGAACGCGTCAAACAGCACTCGATCTGTCGATACGCAAATCAACGTGAAGGAAACTAGGGTTAGTCCGGTGATAGATGACTCACGCCCGTCAAAGAAGGAAAAGCAGTCTCCAAAGTGGCCTGCCTTAAACCAAAGCTCAAGAAAAGTAGGGTCTTCTGTCCCCCTTCTCCCAGATGGGATCCAACGGGAAACACCTAGAAGCCGCAATCGCAAGGCTCGATCGGTTTCAAACGGTAAACATAACACGACCTCTCAGGTCTTCGACAACCCCCCAAAACCCAACACTAGGTTTGACGCAACTGATATTGCTTCTACCAGCACCGTTGACGAATTGGTAAAGGTTGTAAGGAAGAAAAGTAGGGATATAAAAGGGAAACCTGCCCCCGTAAAAGTGGTTGAAAAATTGAAAGCTGATCATAGCGACAGATCAGCTATTTTTCAAAGAATCAAGGAGAGCGATAGCTCTGAACCGAAAGCTCGTTTTGAGCATGACATTGTACTGATTAGGCAGCTGCTTAATCAACTCATGCCTCAAAATATGACCGTGGTCACCTTGCTAAAGGTGTACAGATTAGAGAGTCTAGCGGACTCGAAACCAAATCATTCCAGACTGCTTAAAGTAGTACTCAGCTCTTCGAACGAACGTGACCTAATTTTACAAAATGGACACAAATTAAAAGGTTCAGGAGTCTTTATCTGAAAGGACCTACCGTTGGCAAACTTTGTTAAAAGACGGGAAGCCGAGAAAGAACTACAACATAGGTTAGACGCTGGCGAAAAGGACCTGAAAATTGTAAATTTTCGGGTTGTAAGGCTTAGACAGAGAATGATGCCGAAGCCACTCTAGGTGAAGCACGAAGGCACTTAAACAGGCTTCGGATCTGTTACACCAATGCACGAAGCTTACTTAATAAGCGATCGGAACTAGGTGTACAGATTGACTCTACAAAGCCAGACATAATCGCAGCAACAGAAACCTGGCTGACACAGGCTATAGATAGTATAGAACATGATTTCGAGGGCTTTACGTTAGTAAGGGCCGACAGAACACAAAAGCGCAAAGGAGGGGGAGTAGCTCTATTCATTAGGAATGCTATCCCATTTACCATTATTGATAGTGTATCCCATGAGAGTGTGACGTGTGAATTAGTTAGTTGCCGCTTGCAATGCAAGGGACAAGAGCTGCTGATTGGTTTGGTCTATCGCAGTCCAAGCTGTGAGGCAAATGAGATCCTGTTAAGCAGTTTCAATACTTGGTCTAAAAGTGGTCGATGTCTAATCCTAGGGGACTTCAATGCACCTATGGTAGACTGGGAAAAACTGCCAACTAAATTGTCGGAGAATTCTTTCGAGCTGGAACTAGTTGATGGGATTATCACATGTGCTCTAGTGCAACATGTGAAAGAAGCGACAAGGTACGATCCGGACACTGAATCATCCTTATTAGATCTTATACTGTCTCACTATGAGGATGATGTTGCGAACCTCCATCATATGCCACCCTTAGGTAAAAGTGACCACACAGTTTTAACTTTTGACTTCTATATACCTGCCTGTCATGAGGACGCGTCAGTCCATTCCAGACCCAACGTCTGGAAAGCAAACATACCAGACATCATGCACTCAGCATCGTTAATGGATTGGACAATGGACCCAGAATCCTCCATTGAAACGGCTTGGGACGCATTTCGAAATTCATACTTAAAAGTTACCACACGTCACATCCCTTGGACTATACCAAAGGTGCCGAAAAACTCACCACCATGCTTCAATAGGGAGGTCCGTATCCTTCTCCGTAAGAAAAGGAAAATGTGGGATAGATTTAGGTTACTGGGGACTGATGAGTCAAAATCTCAGTATCGAAAGGCTCGGAACACTTGTGCCTCGACCCTCCGTAAGTCTAGAAAATTGTACGGAGAAAAACTTGTTAAGGAATCCATAGAATGTCCTAAACGCTTGTATTCCTATGTAAACCAAAGGACAAGGAGAAAATGAAATATTCCTGCTCTATGGGGAGATAGTACTGCTTCATCATTAGTGGAGGACGACTTTGGTAAGGCTCAAGCGTTCTCGATCTACCATAGAAGCACCCTCCTCGTCAGCGTATACAGATCCCCCATACATACACTGGATAGCGTGACCATTAAAGAACTCGATGTCTTTGGACTACTAAATAAGCTTGACATAAGTAAATCCACGGGGCCCGATGAATTACATCCTAGGCTACTGAAGGAATCATCTAACTTCGTTGCAAGCCCTTTAAGTACATGCTTTAACCTATCCGTTACGCATGGTCGCTTACCGAAAGATTGGAAAAACGCCATAGTAAGTCCTGTCTTCAAAACAGGCACGAAACACAAACCTGAGAACTACCGCCCCGTAAGCCTAACTAGTGTGGTTGTTAAAATCTTAGAAAAGATTATTCGGAAGAAGATGTTTAAGTATCTCGATAAAAACCGGATCCTCTCGGAGAAGCAGCACGGCTTCAGAATAGGTTATTCTTGTCTCACCAACTTATTAGTGGCTCGTGAAAGCTGGTGTGCTCTTAAGAACCAAAAGCTACCTGTAGATGTCGCCTTCATTGATTTCAGTAAAGCTTTTGATAAAGTTCCGCACAACCGGCTGTTATATAAGTTAAGAAAAGTCGGGATTGGAGGCAATTTATTGATGTGGATAAAAGACTTCTTAGTTGGGCGTCAACAAAGAGTTCGGGTGAACTCAAAGTTATCTAGCTGGGAAACTGTGCTTAGTGGAGTGCCCCATGGTACAGTTTGGGGCCAGTGCTATTCCTCTTGTATGTAAATGACCTTCCTCGTCTCCTATCATCATCAGTCTTGCTATCTTGACGATGTCAAGATATGGAAAGCGATACGATGTAAGAGTGATAGCTTAGAACTTCAAAACGACCTGAAGAAGTTATCTGAATGGTCTCAAACATGGCAGTTGCCGATAAATACATCCAAGTGTGTTGTGATTCATATCGGTCATCAAGGCACAGATACATGCATGATGAATAACACTGAGCTACCTGTCTTCCAGACATATAATGACTTAGAAGTTATCGTTAGTCAAGACTTAAAGACTTCTGCACACTGCCGTGCAATAGCCGCCAAAAGTTTTAGAACGTCATGGTCAATACGTAGGGCTTTTAGTCATGTCAACGCTAAGACATTTTTGACTTTGTATACAGTGTCCGTTCGTCCTAAACTTGAGTACTGCATACAAGCGGCTAGCCCCTGCTTAAAAAAGACAGTGAGCTTCTGGAAAAGGTTCAGAGAACGGCGACTAAGCCGGTTCCCGGAATAGCAAAGCTTCCGTATGAATCTCGACTGGCCAAGCTGAACCTTTTCCCGTTGTCATATCGCAGAACTAGAGGCGACTTGATTACAGTCTACAGATTGCTTAGTGATAAATTTGCAACTAACATGCTCTCATTTTTCTTGTCTTCCAAAACAGAGAATTTACGAGGACACTCCAAAAAAGTTCACAAGCCGAGAACAAATTACTTGTCAGCTGACTATCGACTTTCCCATCGAATCATCAACGAGTGATATTTACTAACTCAGCACGTGGTTGAGGCTCCATCCGTCGACTCTATCAAAAGAATGTTGAATCAACTGAGAGACCACCATTGTCAAGACTTACATAGGCCATAGAGCATCCTGTCCTTCCCAAACTGAAACTGAAATCATATTATGATGCTGTTCTTGGTCCTTAAGAATGGGTCAAGTTACCTGTGCAAGGACTCCTGGGAAGTTGCTTGAACTAACTCGGCCGGCAGAGCGTTTCAGCATTTGACAAATCTTACGGAGTAAAAGTTATGTCTACAATCCGTTATGCTATGTTGTGTCTCCAGTTTCTGGTTGTTACCCCTTAGTTTAGTGTTCGAACTAAGCTTAAGTAGGTGTGTAAGAAGATGTCCAGAAGTATTAGGGATACTGTAAGCCATCAAAAGGTCACTTCTAAGACGCCTATACTCTAATGGGTAAAAGTCTAGTGAATAGAGGTGCTCTTCGTAATGTTTAAATTTGAGTCCTCGAACTGATTTCGTGGCTCGCCTTTGGATACGCTCCAAAGTGTCCTTGTCCTTTTAGAGCGAGGGGGAAAGTACTGTGTTTCCGTACTCTAAATGGGGGCGGATGAAACTATTGAAGATTGTATGAAAAGTTTTTCCATCAAACTGTCCAAAAATGCGCTTCAATGTTACCAGTGCAAGGTTTGCTCGGAAGGCATTTTTGACACAGCGTAAGACTTTAAATCATGGGGCACCAGGACTCTTAATTCTTTTTCGACTGTGATACTTCCAGAGAGGAGTTTCCCAAGTTATAACTGTAGTCTGCAACATGTCGCAGATGAACTACTTTACACTTTGAAGTGTTAAAGGTAAGTCCATTATCATCTGTCCGACTCTGAAGTCGAGTCAGATCCTCCTGAAGTGCCTGTCAGTCGTCTTGGTTGCGTATTATTATTATTATTATTATTATTATTCACAAACATCTTATGGGTACATAAGTGTTGTGAAGAAACCATTTCGGGTTTCTTCAGAAAATGCAATAATACACAATTTTCAATAATGTTAGCATTATACTTGCCATATTTAAAAAATAAAATATTTAAAAAAAATTTAGAATAATAATAGTAGAATATTAATAATAATAAATCGGGTCTGTGTAACTGAGAAGAATATTGAATTGAGTTTAAAGAAGGAAATGGAGAAAATAAGGGAATAGAAATAAAGGAGACGTGAAATAAGCAAACAGTCTAATAGGCGTGTTTATGAACAGAGAAGAAGAAAAAACGACCATGTGTGTATCGTTAAATTAGTAACAAAAAATAATTTATCATTGTAGTAAGATATGACACTAGAATAAATGTTTGTGCAGTTATAGTTTAGAGTGATGCTATGAAAGTCACAATTAAGTGAAAAGGATAATAAAATATCACTCTGTATGAGTCATATATGCATAGTGAAGATAAAACGAATCAGAGAAGCTAATTAAAGTGTAACACAAGTTATTGTTTTAATTACAAACTTCGTAATCTTGAGAATAAGATTTATTTAGAAAGAAAGAAGAGAAAGAAAAGAAGTGAACACCTAGTGAAAAGGTTCATCCATGATAAGAATAATAATTGTGTAATGAATATCTCTCTCCAAAGTTTCACGTCGTCGGCAAAAAGTATTAAGTCTGACGTTAGTTGTTGAGGAAGATCATTTATGTAGATCAAGAAGAGAAGAGGCCCTAATACTGAGCCCTGGGGGACTCCACTAGGACATTCTATAGCCTGAGATAAAGTGAAATTAACCCTAACCTTAAAGTGTCGATTTTCTAGGTATGAAGTGAGCCAATCGATTAGAGGTGGTTTGATACCTAGTCGTTTAAGCTCATTGATAAGACACAAGTGGTTAACTTTATCAAAAGCTTTTGAGAAATCATGGTAAATGATTTCAACCTTCCTCTTGTGATCGAGGATGCTTGTCCATCTGTCCACCGCAGTCAGCAGGTTGGTTATACAAGAGTAACCCTTCCTGAAACCATGCTGTTGCGGTGAGAAGAAATTTAAGGACAGTAGATAGTCGTTTAAACCATCGCATATCAGGGACTCCATGAGTTTTGAAGGTAATGACAGAAGAGCCACCGGCCGACAACTTGAAGGTTCATTGCGTCGACCCCCTTTGAAAATTGGTGTGATGTGAACCAACTTCCAATTTTCCGGTAGTTTGCCTCGGCTTAGCGAGTGTGAGAAATTCACGCTAAGCGGCGTTGACAGGATTGTGGTTTCTTCCCTCAGTATGGCAGAACGGACCATATCCGGGCCAGGAGAAGTGTCAATTCTTAAGTGCTGCAGTTTCCGGAACACCAAGTCAGCGCTTAGGTCCACTTCGGAAAGTCCTTTGGAGTTGCAGATGAAGCTTTCATCAGTATAGTTGATGTGGGTCGGTTGAAATGTCCGAGAGTATTGTTCAGCCAGAAGGTGAGCCGTATCACCGTCGCCGTTGGTCGGGCCATTAAGACCTAGCAGTTAGGAAACTCTAAGTTTGGCTTGACGAAGAGAGGCTGCATAACGGAATAAGGTTTTAGGATTAGAGGCAAATTTGTCCAAAAGCTTTGTCTGGCACTGTAGCCTATCTTCTCTGATAGCCTTCGTGCATATGTTCCTGATATGTTTATATTACCTGTACGCTCGTCGTTGTCGGTTCGTTTGTATTCCGCCCAACAGTGCCTTTTGCGGCTTAGCAGGCGAAGGGTACGGTTCTTGATTACTGTAGGTGGCTTACAGCTTTTGGGAACCGTTTGAGGAACTGAATGGTTTGTAGCACATAAGAGCGTGTGCAGTAAGAAGTTCCAGTGACCGTCCACATCGAGTTGGGGGTGAACATCCCAAACCACCTGTTGTAAATAGTCGTGTAGAGCTGGCACATTCAGCCGTTTAAAATTCCAACGCAAGTTATTGTTGGGATACCTTAGCTTAGTTTTGCTGACAAAACTGAAGGCTATGACGGCATGATCCCTTTTTACCAGGGGAGCCAGGATTGAGAGGTTGACAACAAGGAATTCTTCGTTTGTGAACACACAGTCTAAGCGCGATGGTGCCTGACTGTTTCTCTAACGAGTTGCCGACCTCACATTTTCGTATAACCACAATTCATCGATGAGGTTGAAGAACCGAGCTTCAATTGAGTTGTCGCCTCCAGTATACGTGTGTTCCGCGAAGTTGACTCTAGGGAGATTAAAGTCCCGTAGAATCAGGATGTGTGTGAAACCGAGACGGATAGAGCGGGATAGTCCTTCGAGCATACGAATATCGTACTCGATGTCGGCAGTTGGCTTCCTGTAAATGACTCCGAATAGACACCTCGAAGTACTAGAAAATTTTACAGAGCACCATATGGATTCCTCAAGATTGTTAAACTCGAGGTTGTGAACTTGGTGCACCTCCAAGCAAGAGCTTATGTATATGGCTACTCCGCCTCCAATTCCTGTTGTTCTGTCGTTGCGGAACAAAGTCATCCCAGGTAATGCTAACTCTTGGTCCGAGAACTGAGAACATATCCAGGTTTCAGATATTCCTATCAGGTGGGCTTTATTAGCGTTGCAAATTTCACGTAATTCATCCAGTTTGTTTGGTAGACTCGAGGGTTTCGTATATAAGCAGTTTATGCTTTCAATTTGGAACGCGTGAGCTTCATCTTGTTTGTCTGTATGAGCTATACGTGAATGGACAGGTTGCCTACCTATATGAGATATTTCGAGGTGGTAGGCCCTGTCCATTACAAGTTTTTTTATCGTTTAGACAATCCACAAGTGGAATAATCAGCTCCAACTTGCCTTTGTGCTTGGTCCTGGCTTCATATGGCCTGTCCGGGTGCATGTGGATTCCAGGTGGCAATCGACGTCTGTTGGCACGAAATGCTTCCAGAACTGCAGCCGCCATGTGGGAAGATGGGAAGGTTATCTTCATTAGACGGGGTCTAAGATCGCCGTCCTTCTTGGCTAGTCTCGTCACATGCTGAGTCAGTATGTGTTTGAGCCTCAAGGACTGTTTGATGAATTTCCATTCCCTGATGTCAGAATTTGATTGAGTAGCGTCCGTATTTTCCGGTATACCTTGCACAATTATGTTTCTTCCGCGGAAAAACTTCTCGCAAGATTCTTTATGGGTGTTTCGCATGATATTGCACGCAGAGTACGGTATGTCGGGCAATATTCTTACGTTACCATCGGATTTCAGCAGGTGACTGGCTAGCAAGACATCCTCTACGTCGGTTGCATTCTTAAGTGTTACTCGGAGAAGCCTTGGGTGATTTAGATGCTTAGAATCTTTTCCTCGAGTGAGCCGCGTGATCGTTAAAGGCTCTATTTTAGGATGTTAGAGCTTCTTGTTTTATTCACCCCAGAGCATCCTATCATTTTTGTTCTGCAGACTGAGAGGAAGGTCAGGATTGTCAATGAGGTTCATGATTATGAGAGAATCGTCACAAGCTGTTGTTAATTTACCAGGTTTTCCGATGGGTTCAGGTTTAATGCCTTGTTGTTTGGAGGTCGGAGCACGTTTATGAATCCTAGGCTCCTTGATGACCGGACGGGCATTCTTGGGGGTAGACTGTGCGACCAAATCACCAGTTGATTTCCGTACAATAGCTGGGATGTTCAACTTAGACGGTGACGCCTGGCCCTTTTTAGTTCTTTTGACATGGCTCCAATCACCTACAGAGCTTTGGGGAACCACTGTCGTGTTCAAGGACCTTGAGCTGAGACCAGAGTTTACTGAGGGAGTCGAGTGCCTTCGACGTAATGATGGTGCTGAGTTTCAACGTGTCATCATTAGTGCTAGAGCATGCACCATCGATGGTAGACCTTTCGACATCCCTATTTTTGTTTTCGTTGTGCGCTCTTATTTGTCTACTCGTTTTATTATTATTATCATTATTGTTCACAAACATCTTATGGGTATATAAGTGTTGTGAAGAAACCATTTCGGGTTTCTTCAAAAAAATGCAATAATACACAATTTTCAATAATGTTGGCATGATACTTGCCATATTTAAAATGGAATCCAGTAATTATACTAGAATATTAATAATAGTAAATAGGGTCTGTGTAATTGAGAAGAATATTGAATTGAGTGTAAAGAAGGAAATCGGGAAAATAAGGGAATAGAAATAAAAGTGACGTGAAATGCGCAAATAGTTTAATATGCGTGTTTATGAACACAGAACGACTATGTATATATCGTCAGATTAGTAACAAAAATTATTAAGAAAAAATAACTTATTGTCGCAGAAAGATGTGACGCTAGTATAAATGTTTTTGTAGTTATAGTTTGGAGTGATGCTACGAAAGTCTCAATTAAATGAAAAGGATGACGAAATATTCATTTGTATGTGTCATACATACATAGTGAAGATGAAACGAGTCTGAGAAGTTAATTTAAGTGTAACACAAGTTCTTGTCTTAATTACAAACTTCGTAATCTTGAGAATAATATTCATTTGGACAGAAAGAAGAGAAAAAAAAGAAGTAAACACTTGGTGAAAAGGTTCATCCATGATGGCTGTCTTTTCCTAAGTTTGATGACAACTTACTCTGCAGGCCTGTCAGTAGGACAATGATGTTACCCAGCGAGACTACAGCATCCGTGCTGCACATAACACATTCCCAGTTATTATCCGACTTGCTGAGTCTGTTGTAAACAGTTGCTGTGAGATCTGTGCACGCTTCGTGGAACCAACCTTTGCAGTTGTCGCATTGCATGCCAGATGTAACAGCAAAACGGCATTCAGGTCGTTTGCATGAAATTTTCATGACTATCTTGACGAAAACTGTGCTATGGATTCTAGCAAAATCCTAAGACCGTAAAAAATACACTGAAAACGGACAAAAATGAATAAAGGCGGATGAGATAAACTGAAGTAGCCTTCACGTGAAAAACTGAGAAAAGCGATTAGTAGGCTGAAGCAAAACCACAGTTAAATATTAAATTGGGTGAAACTCAAAAAAACGTAATCTACCAAACGTATAGCTCAGGATAGATTTCTTTTATCAGAAATGGTACTTTTGTTTCTTAAAAACACAGCAAAAGTTTCATAATTGCAAATCACGTTAGGACTAAACTTCTCGTTCGAAAAGCGCGCTAATCCCTCTTTCAGCCCCCTTGAGATATAGAACGGGTGACTTCATCCTGCACCATCCATATAGCCTTAAATATTCCAAACGGACATAAGGTTGGGATTTCTGGAAGCTCCCACCTTCAATGGACCTATCCTTAACCATCAGCTGCACATTCACAACGCAACTTTCATGAAGCGCGACAACTGTGATACTGACTAAAACCATTTACATTCATATTTTATAAATTATCAACCCAGCGGAGTAATTTACTACAGTGGATATTGTATCGTTTGTGACAATTTGATCTTGCCTGTAAACTGGCATGCCTTATGTAACAAACTGTTATTTTGAGAATAAATTATTATTACTACTTGCAACATAAGTTGCGGCCAACTTAGCGATACCAATCCTTTGATGGCAGTCACTTCGTTGGCCACTGAAATGTAAGGTAAGATTGGCGCAGACTAGGGGATGATCAGAGTCTAGATAGGTATTCCAGAAGGAGCGGCAGTCTTGTACACAACCACGCCAGCGGTAGCTGATCGCGATGCGATCAATCTGAGTCCAGGCCTGAGATGCAGAGGGAGGACTCAGGTGGCACATCGGCGATGACTGTGCCGAAAGTAAGTGCTAGCCAGAAACAGGTTGTGGTCTTTGCACAGTTGCATCAGACGGTCCCCGTTATCTGTCTTGCGACTAACAAGTCCTCATCGGCCAGCTAAAAGACTCTCTTCTGTGCCTTGACGCCCGACCTGAGCATTCAAGTCTCCGGCTAGTACTACAATATCTGTCGAACTCAATTTCTGGCGAAGACTAGTTAACTGGTGGTAGAATTCATCCTTTATTGCATCCGGGCTGAAATCTGTCAGGGCATAGGCGGAGTTGACAGTTTGGTCAATATACGTCACTCCATAGTGCAGTAAGGAGTGAATGTTGTGATCTGCGTTCTTTCTTATGCGTTTCACCAGAAGACGACTTAATACTTGGTCTTTCGATGCAGCAGTGAGCGCAGTATGTTCGTCTACCTGTTTATGTTTGTTTAGTTGACTATGTACTCCGTCAAGTACAGAGTATGTCTGGTGCAGGGCACTTAAGACTTTTGATATATAGTACGTCCTTCTCAGTTTTCGCAGTTTAGACCTCGTCTTTTGAATTATATAGGGAGTAATTGCTTTAAAAGCCATTTTAGAGGGTACAGCAGTGTCTAGTGCAAATTTGGTGGTGGTACTGAATATTTCTAATGTTTCTATGAGGTTATCACTGGTAAAGAAACTGCTCTGGTCAGAGTGCTTTATTAAAAATCAAAAGTTTTCCCAGTCCGCGCTTGCATAGTCCTTATGTTGGAAAGGCGTAGTTAATGTCTTTAATTTGTTGCACATGGCAAGAATGGGAAGGTGCAGAGGACTATTTTATGATCGCTATTGTGAAACTTTTCGCCAAGCACCACTGATGTTGGTGTGACATCATGTCAGAATATCAAGTCAAGAACGTTGTGATTTCGTGTATGCAGGTGTACATGTTGTTGCCAACCATGCATGTGTAATGACCTAAGTATGCTTACAAAGCAAAATAGGCCAGAATGTGTCATCCAGTTAATGGTGGGAGGGTTGAAATCACCACACACAATTAAGTAATCCTGAGCAAATGACTCACTTATAATGGTGTAAGTTAAACTAGGAGTGTTAGGAGCCCGATATATGCATCCGATTAGTATTTTACATTCATGAGTGTGCACAGTAAGCCATATCGAATCAAATAGTTTGCTGAGGACGTTGTCGCTATAGATTTCCGCTCTCAAATGTTTTGATACATAAACAAGACAGCCACCACCCATCTTGATGACTCGATCGCAGTGGAATATCTCGTAGGTGTTTATTTGCAGATATGTGTCTGTGGTATCGGAGGACAGCCAACTTTCCGTTATAAAAACAAGTGAGTGGGTTGTTTAAAAGTAATAGTGTGCGTAGGTGAGTCATCTTACTTTGTGCAGATCGAGCGTCGATTAACATAAGTGCCAGGTTGTCTGGTAGAAGGGTATGATGTAAACCCAGTGGATATTCTGTTTTGCCATGAGAAAAAGAAGAATTGAGAGTGTTGACTCCATATTAATTAGCGTTTAGTTTATTACCAATAGGGTTAATGCGAGAAAGGTAGTAGGGTGTTGTTTTGATGAAAGAAGTATGTTTAAGACGTTGGTAAAGCTGCTTCAAGTCACCATCGAGTCCAGTGAACGGCCAGCCTTTGGTGACGCATGTCATCTCTCTCTTTATGATAGAGTCGTTCTTGGATGCAGATTGTATTTCAACCGCTGAGACTGGCAAAGTACGAATCGCTGTTGTCAAGTAATATTGCGCGTGGTCCTCTGTCATTAGGGAGGTAATAATTGCATCTTCACCGGCCATGTGGTGTTCGCTGATAAGTCATGACAAGGCGTCAGCCTGACTAAACTGTTGGGTGCGCCGGTACTGTATATCAAAATCATAACCCGAAAGTACCAAAGTTCATCACTGAAGGTGGTTTGCAGAATGAGCTGGAACAACAGATTTCGAACCGAAAATTGTGAGAAGAAGCTTGTGATTGGTGAGAGAAGTAATTCCTCGACCGTACAAGAATTTATGGAAACGGCTTACTGCGAACACAAGGGCAAGAGGCTCTTTCTCCATTTGACTGTACATTCTTTTCGCTGAAGGTAATGTGCGAGATGCTTGCATAATATCTTTCTCTGTTGCTTCCGGTAACTGAAGCCAGATGAAAGCAACGAGTTCAAAAGCTGATGGGTCTGCAGCGACAATAATAGGCATGGACGGATCGTTTTGTGTCAGTAATAGTTCAGAGCTTATGATTGTTTTCATCTTGCGATATCCAGCTTCATATTCTTTTGTCCAGTTCCAGCTGGTAATTTTATTCAGAAGATGACTCAGCCGGGCGCGTATGTCACGCATCAACGTAACAAAAGCTGAGTAGTAGCTAATTAATCCCACGAATGATCGTAGCCCAGAGATATTAGTGAGAGTCGGCATCAGTTTTATAGCTCGTGTGTTTTCAGGATCTAGTCTGAGACCTGAGGCATCAACGGTGTATCCTAATTGTTTAACTGACTTCAAAAGAAGCCAGCATTTTTCTGGAAGTAATCGGAATTCGCTATCGCTGATGCGTTGTAGTACAGCTGTCGTGCGCTCTCAAAGCTGTTCTAACGATATGGAAACAGTTCAGATGTCATCGAGATAAATGACGACCCCCAGGATACCCGATAGAATGGTACCCATTAGATGCCGAAACATAGCTGTAGCTGTTCTAACACCGAATGTTAGGCGTTTGTATTGAAACAAGCCACGATGAGTATTTATGGTAAGTAACTCTCTCGAATCCTCAGCCATTTTCACTTGTAGATAGGCGTCAGCGAGATCAAGCTTTGCAAAGAACTACCCACCATTTAACAACGTGAACAAATCTGCAGCGAGTGGCAGTGGGTAATGGTGCTGATCGAGAGCCGCGTTAAGACCTGTGGAAAAATCTGCTCATATTCGGATTGTGCCATTAACCTTCTTAATAATCACAATGGGTGCTGCCCATGCAGAATAAGAAACAGGTGTAATAACTCCCTGTAACTGAATGAGGTTAAGTTATTCGTCAACTTTCGATAATGCTGCCTACGGCACTGGTCTACTTGGACAAAAGACAGGTTTGTCTCCAGATGTTAACTCAATTGTTGCTTTCATAGCAGTGCACTGACTCAATACAGGCTGGAAAATGGTTGAAAACTCCGTCACTAGTCCTTCAGGTTCATGAGGTTGTTTCACCAGATGACATACGGTACTTAACGGAACGTCAGCTAAATGTAGCACGTCAAACCAGTCTAAACCAAGTAGATTAGGATCAGCTGGTGTGATGTAACATACCTCGGTAAACGTCGAATCGTGAAAAGACACTTTACAATCTAGTTGTCTCAACAAACGTGGATAGTTGCCGCATGCAGTTAAAGATTTCTGTATTGTTGGCACCGTGCGTGGTCTCCCCATTGTGATCCATTATTTTCGTGAGAGAATTGTTACGTCAGATGCAATGTCTATTCGCAGTCTAAAGAGGCACCCATTAATATTAAAGGTAGTATATTTCCTCTCGACTGGTGTTGAGTTCTAACAGCTTGTTATTAGACTCAGCGAATTCGTGTTAGATCTAGGCGTAGGTTTTCTGGTACATCTTTTATTATTATTATTATTATTATTATTAATGGCTTTATTCAATATTATATTTTGGTACAATATAGAATTCTCAGCACAGGGTATTTCAACAAGTTACTTACTGAAAAACGAACAAAAAGGCAGTAGCCAATACAAAAAGAAATAAAAAAAAATTTTTTTTTAAAAAAATTTAAAAAAAAACAAACAAAAAACTGTGCAAACTTTTTAAAATTAAAGACATGTTAAGAATGTAAGTTATTGACTAGGTTAACTCTAACAACCTGTTCGTCACAGAGTATATTTGCTAGGTAAGGTATTATAGAACTTTTATACTTTTCCTTACGTGCATGGATTTTAATGTAATTACGTCTCGTTCTACCAGAAGATATACAAGGAGAAAGATAAGAGTGAAGGGGATGGCTAGTATCTGATAAAATAACACCTGCCAGGAGTTTGCATGATTTTAAATGTCTATCCACAACCATATTAATTATGGCCCCGAAAGATTCACCACACATCTTGCTAACTGCCTTCAGCACTCTTTGCAATACAGCAAAGTCTTTTCTTAAAAGCCCGGGAAAGAATAATGGAGAACAGTAAAGAATAATAGGTAAAATGCAAGAATTGACAAATTGTAAGAGTAAATAACGAGTAATCCCAAGAGCATGCAATCTCTTTATGTAGTAGGTCAGACGGAAAACCTTCTTCGATAACGATAAAACGTGGGAAGACCAAGACAGATCAGAGGAAAAGGTGACACCAAGATAATTGACCTTCGACACTGAGTTTATCAAAGAGTCTCCGATGGCACAAGCATTATGGGATTTCAAAAAAGTGTTTATATTCCGTTCATGTCTCATGCTAAAGTTAACAGCTTGACATTTAGACGGATTAAGTATGAGACCATTACCAACAGACCAACAATCAATACGAGACAAAAACTCATTCATTTCTATGGGATGTAAAGAGGAAGATATAGGCATACAAACAGTGAGATCATCCGCATACTTCACAAAAGTGTTTTCTGTGGAAGATGGCAGGTCATGCATAAAAAAAGAGAATAGAAGAGGTGAAAGAACAGCTCCTTGTGGTACACCTTCCTGAGACAGTAGAGACTCCGAACACTTTCCTCCAAACACAGTGTACTGTTCCCTTCCAGAGAGGTAGGAACATAGCCAGTTGGTTATCCAGCTGTCAGTGTTGACGCTGATTAACTTGTTAAGTAAACGTTGTCTTGGTATAGAATCAAAAGCTGAAGTATAGTCCAGAAAAGCACAACGAACATACTTCTTACCCTTTTCTAAGTTGAACATTATGTTGTGGTGCAGAACTGCAACAGCATCTAAAGTGCTTCTTTTGCGCCTGTATGCAAACTGGTATGGGTCAGTATGCTCTTTTATCGCAAGCTGAAGTGGAAGTATTAATAATTTTTCCATGGTTTTGAGGAAGGGTGAAGTTATTGCAATAGGTCTTAATTTTACATTCTTATCACCAGATGCTTTCTTGGGTACAGGAATTATCTTCATCTTTCTCCACATTTTCGGTATGAGATTAGATGAGAAGGATCTGTTAAATATAGTTGTGAACGGATGACACAGAACGTCAGCACATTTTTTAAAAAGGATGTTTGGGATACCATCAGGTCCCAAACATCGAGATGAATTAAGCGACCGGAGACATCCTCGTACATCAGTTTCAGTGAAAGTAAGAACACAGCTATTTTTTAAACCCGTGGATAGAGGGAGCATCACATCAGATGACTGACGAACAAAAGACTTATTTAAGTCACAAACATTCAGCTGGTTATCGCTTCTAAACTGTCTGTCACCTGTAAGTTCTTTAAAGAGTTTCCACATACTTGGAGAGTTTTTGCAAGATAAAAGCTTTTGAGTAAACATACAGTTGAGACGTCTAATCTCTAGGTTTATTAGACCATTTAGCTTACGAACTTCATTAGAGTTCTTCTCCTTGTACATTTTTTCTTTCATCCTTCGTAGTCGTTTTAGTTGTGTAGATGTAAATCGATCAAAACTTACAAAAATGGTTTTAGTAGGACAGCAAATATCAAAACAGAATTTAAGGTAACAAGTGATAACATCAGTAATGTTTTCGAGTGAGTCATCTGTAAATAATTCCCAGTTAGTCGTATGAAACATGCTTTTCAGATTTCGGATATTTTCTTCTGAGTAATTCCTATATTTGACTTTCTTGGTTTGACGTAAGAGTGTACTCTTCTCATGCTTTCCATATACTTTAGGTAGAACACGAATTATACAGTGATCTGAGCTAGACAATGGAGCACGTTTACGAGTCGCATATATACCCACATCATTAATGAAGACAAAGTCTAGATAAGCATCCAAACGGGTAGGAAAATCCACTACATTTTGGTGACCTAGTGACGTAAGGAAGCTACAGTCACATGAACTGAAGTCACCACATACAACTGAAAGTGAATCACTGAAGGCAGTGAGAGCGAACTCAGTGAATTCATCAGCAAAAACAGATAGTGCAGATGATGTGCAATCTGGAGTCACGTAGATATTGGTAACATAAACATATTTGTATTTATTTAGATGTTTTGGACGACATCTTAGAGTTAGACAGTCGATAAAGTCATTTGAAAACTTGAAACACACAAACGAAGATCGACACCAGTTTATGTTTACAAACGTAGCTACACCGCCACCACACCTCTTTTTATTGTTCGATCGATCCTGACGATAAATTTTAAAATCACGTAGTGATACAAGGCAGTCATCCTGTAAATCATTCAACCAAGATTCTTGAATTGTGATGACACCACAATTACGATACGTATTTTGACTAAGTAGGAATTGGAGATAGTCCACTTTGTTGATTAATGATCGGCAGTTAGAATTAAGCAGCTCGGGAATTGGCATACGATTAATGTTCATTCTCTTTAACGAATATTGCCAACCACCACGATGCCTTTTATAGTACTTTTTCGTAACTTGTGCAGCGAAAGGTCGTAGGCTTTTCATAAAAGCGCCTGAATAGGTTATGCGATTAATGGACATAATTATAAGTCAAAACAAATAAAAACAGATAACTTGTTGAAATAATCAGATGGCAGAAACAGGTAGCCCAGATATTCAAGCAGGCCGCCAGTTTAATGACCCATGGCATTACATTTGCTGCACCGATGTTGTTTACATGGACAGTTTCCAACAAAATGCCATGCGCCGCAGTGCCAGCA
Organism: Schistosoma haematobium; assembly: GCF_000699445.3. Taxonomy (NCBI): domain Eukaryota; kingdom Metazoa; phylum Platyhelminthes; class Trematoda; order Strigeidida; family Schistosomatidae; genus Schistosoma; species Schistosoma haematobium. Next base: position 1,088,561 of record NC_067200.1, read on the forward strand.
TGGGGCGTTAGCATTCTCGTTTGACGATACACACATGTGTGAGAAAACCAGCATCTCCGTTCATAGTGAGCTTCAAACATCGATCGCGCGCTTTGAATAGTGAAGAGTTGTTTCCGAATTGTTGGTTCAGTGACTGGACAGTGTCCGAGAATGAGCAATCGCGTGAGTTTAGAGGCAGAATTAGGTTGCAATACCTGCCTGTCTCAATAAGACCCAACTTTCGAAGCAGAAAGCGGGCCTTTCAAGCATCATCCAGATTAGAATAGTCTAATTTGAATAAGTCTTCTTAACGTCGAAACCACATATCAAACATGACATCGGATTCCGAATCGAAGATACTGTTGGTGATACCATCAACTGATGGTGCAGTAATAGTGGGATTAGAACTGCTTGGATGAGTATTAGAGGTAAGCTGTGTGTCTGCTAACATCTGAATAAGTTTCATTTTCTGGTCGACTAATAATTCAAGCTTAGAAGGATCCATGTTTCCAGAGCCATTAAAATAAAGAACCGAAGATAAATGTTAGACCACCATTTTACACCTTGAAGCATTGGACAGCCATTTCGTCCTAGTATGAGAATAGTCAACTGTGCATATTCACAGTCCTGCGTTAAGGACTCGAACTCAGGACCTTCGGTATCGCGCTTAATCTTTAAATCTCAAACCCTGAGCCCAACTTCAATTCACTGCGACAGCTGGGATAAAGGATGTATTTTAGTATGCACATTTACCAATTAATTTTAAGCTGTAGAAACTATCGACTGAATTCTATAAGTTTAAACCGTGGTAACTACTTATGAGTCAAGGGAATATATTTTAGGGAAAAACCTGCCTGTCTGGTGTAACAATCAGCATGACAAGCAAGATAAGCATGAGATAAATTTTGGTGGACGAAATTAGACTTAGTGAGTGATCTTGAAATATTGTTTGTGACCCGATAAAAATAAATCTATTATAAGTGTTTCCAATGCCTCAGAAGGTAATGCTTAATTCTCATATTGCAAATTTGAGAAATATTCAGGTGTGTGCTACTGGTATGGATGGATATATGCAGTTGGCGTCATCAATTAAAGGTGAAGTACTTGTCAGCAGGAGGTTAAAGAGAAAGAAAGAGGACAAGAACAGTGAATCATTGTTCCGGAATTAAAGGGACTGTGAAATCTGAGACGATTGATTGATATGTTACAAATTATGTATTTACAGTATGGTTTTGAAATAATAATGAAATGTGTAATTTTGTGTTCAAATAAATTCGACAGTGCATATTTGTGTACGCGTTCATAACAACATTATTTCTGATCACGCGAGGAGTATTAGTTACGTCAAGATTGAGGGTACACTTTAATGACTTTTACCAATCACCATAAAACCTGAATTCAAGGTTCCTTCAAACACTGAAAATTGTCTAATGTATCTCTCTAATGAAATTATCTGAAAATGTGAATTTGAAATTTTCGAGACACGTCATACTTGGAATGTTTTATAAATATTCAACTACGAATGCTTCCTTACAAAAAATTCCATTTCATTTCTGTTGAAAAATGAAGAGATATCTCAATATCATATGACATGTGAAGGTGTAATCGAACTCACGTGAAATTTGATTAATTCTACTCAACGATGATCACCTGCATACTTACGCCTGTTGCCCTCAATCGAGTAATGCCCACCGACCAGCATTCTGCAACCCGATTTGACCTTGGCTTTTCTTTATATTCCGGTCATGTCTGTCCTCGTTTCTTGTTTTATTGTGTTATTTGGTCTTCCTATTCTCCTTTGGTCTTGAAGAGTTTAAGTGAAGGTTTGCATTGTCACGCATTTGCATGCTTTCCTCAACGTGCGTCCTATCCACTTCTAGCGCTTTTTTCTTCGTTGGAATCTGGTTTCTTTTCTCCCGTAGTATGTGGTTGCTGATCAACTGATTTTGCGTGGACAACTGTTAATAAATACTTGTATCTTCTGTATGACGGCTTTCGTACTTCTCCAGGTCTTTGCAGCATACAGAAGAACTGTCTAGATATTTGTATTGAAATTTCTGACTTTGGTGTTGGTTGACAATAGTTTTGAGTTCCAGATGTTCAACGGTTGTAAATATGTTGCGTTCCTTCATTTGATGGTGGACTAAAACGGATTGTACTGTTCGTTTGCGCTGCTCGATATCGGATGAGTTCACTGAGGCTGGTCAATTCAAGAGTTCTTCACTGTCCTCCGGTTGTTCTGGTTTACGATAATTTCTAGAGAGCTTCTTATTTATATCATACGATGGACTAATGTTTCATTCTGCTGAAGCCTACATTGATAGAACCTCAACATAATTTCGTTTGTAGACTCTGAGACTCCTCTTTACTTGCTTGTTTGCCTCTGTCTATTCAGTATGTGCTTTGAATTTCTATGTCCTTGTACGACTGATATTGATTGCTGCCTTCTTGCTCCTCCTTTTCTTGAATCCTACTCAGTGTATCAACAGTGATGCAATCCCTGTAATGATACTTCTTGTGGCCGGGAATCTCGTGACTAGTTGAAGTGATTGCCTCCTTCTTCCCTTTTTAGTTAATCTTTAAGGCTTTTTACTCTCTATTGAAAAGAACGCGAAAGGCCAGGAATCTATTGCCGAGGGCTATCTTGAATTTGTTGAGTTTGTCGTTATCTCGAAGAAAGGCCGCGTTAAACGTTTGTAATGTTGTCCGCTTTGATGTCCAGTCTTTCTTGATATTCAGCTTCATCTTGGCGACCAGCAGATGATGATCTGAGGCTATAGCAGTCCGTCGCATGGTTTTCACATCTTCCATCGTCCTCCTGAACATTATTTTGATGCAGATATGGTCAAGTGGGTTCTGTGTAGTGTGATCCGATGAAATCCATATGGCTTTGTATTTGCACTTATTTAGGTGTATGATGCCGCCATTGACCAGTCTATTGAACGCACAAATATTTGCAAATCTCACACCACCTTAGTTCATTTTTCTACTAGTCCATGTCGTCCCATGATATCTTCATACCCGGTGATGTTCAATTTAAACTAGGCATTTGAACTACTCTTCAGAATAGTCAAGTCCCTCGTAGAAATTTCTCAAGGATTGACTGTAACCTATTGTATAATTAGTCAATAAATTCATCATTGTAATCGTCGGTAGCCCCATAGCATTGGATGAAGTTCATTGTAATGCTCTCTTTTCTTGTTTTGAAGGAGGCTTTGATGATCCTAGGAAAATGAGATTACCATAAGTGCTTTTTGTGCTTGTCGGGATTGCATCAGTGCAACTGCTAGTGTATGTGGAGCATTCTGATCTCCATGGCAGGAGTATTACAGCAGAACTCTTGACGCTTTCTTTTCACTTCGTCGGCGATTCGGATGATTCTCGCGGTCTCCTACGTTGTGCGAAAATTCCACGAACCTGAACTAACAGTCGCTTGAATGTTGGAAGAGGCATCAGCCTCGTGAATACAAAAGGTCCTCAGGTTTCATCATGAGATGTAATAACTCTTCTGAATGAAGAAATACTAAATATCAAGGAAGATTTCAAATGGAATAAATTACCTTTTATGATCAGCGATTTTCAAAAACTTCCGCTACTACGAGATAGGTTCACTAACCCCATGTTGAAACCTTCAAATTTATATGGGGGTGGGATAGGAAGTAACACCAGAGGGACTCCAGACAGAGATACTTCACGACAATATCCAGGCGTATTCAATGCTCAAAATAAACATACATTTTGTCAACATTAGAATGTCTTCACAGGAACTTATAGACAAATCTGTTAGTACGTTTATCATATAACTTGCCGACTATACAATGTCTAATGATACCAGATGAAGGCAAACCAACATTCACTGAATTATATATGAAACGACTATGAATAAAAATAAATGTGAATCGTGCAGTCAATACAGTTTCATGTGAACTACAGTGTTCTGTATTAAGGCGACCGAAATCCGATGTTAGTTCGCAGACGCTGCACCGTATATGTCAACGCATTCCCTGAAGTGTTCTCTTGGTTTAATTAATATTCTATGATAAAGAGACTACAATCAGCATGATCCACCACAGTCTCATTTTGTTCATGAAAATGTGGTAATCCTCTACAAAAACGAGCGTATCACTTATACTTTCTCTGTGTGTAGGTGATTGTAAGTCACACAAACACACTATCATAAAGCGATGTTTTTTTGTTTGAAATAAGATTGATATTACACCCACTATACATTAAAGAGAACATAGAATACCATATTATTTAATCAATGAGATAGAATGCGTTGATAAACAGCAACAAAGTATAATCATTGATATTTCTGTAAACAACTGAGGTCAACAGACATATGTTACGACATTTAAAGTCACCAATAAATAAATTGGAAAATGATCCACTCGTCTGTCAGTGACAACTGCGTCTGTTGGCGTATCTCTCTGAGACAGCCAATCTACACTCAAACTGAAGGTGCACAATTCACCAAGAATATAAAGTAGGAACTAGCGTTGTGTACGATTTATCCCGATTTGCGCAACAACATGACAGGCACTGTCGGAAACATTTGCGGACATTTTCGGACATTTCATCTTTCAGTTGAAATTAAAAGACCAGGTAACGCTGACCAAGTGCTAGACAAGAGGATTTTGCTCGTTCGACGAAAAACGAGCATGTCATCAGACATCAAGACTGACACACCGAACGTGGTAATAGGAGATGTACTGCAACAGTTGGTAAAGAAAACGTTGGAACCGCATTCAAATTTCTCAAAGAGATTAAACTCTAATCAGACTATGAATATCATGTACGGAAGAGAGTATCTAGCAATCGCTAAGCAGCAAAATTCAGGTCTGTTTTGAATTGTGCTCTTGGAAATAAACCTATTGGATATTCCGAAATTTTTACTACTCATCCGCCGTGCATTTTCAGTACTGCTCTTTTGATCTCCTAAATGGCCGGGAACTAACTTGGAGTTGTCTCAGACGATCGTTGGTAGTAGACGCTATAGTGACAAAAATGCGTTTGAACACAAATCACATCTGACAATGTGCACATCTTACTAGAAACGTCAAGTAGTGTGTAAAATTGTCCCTTATTCGTCAGCAGCAACCATACTTGAAAGGTTATAATCTAACCAATCGTTCAGCTCTCATAGTGCAAGATGTTAAATAAAATCATGAATAATGAAATTCTCGTATTTATCAAATGTATCTTCGGTGGCACAAAATTGTAGGTTGATAACTGCAGTAGCAGAAGGTTCACTAACCCCATGTTCAACCCTTCAAATTTATATGGGGTGGGATAGGAAGTAACACCAGAGGGACTCCAGACAGAGATACTTCACGACAATATCCAGGCGTATTCAATGCTCAAAATAAACATACATTTTGTCAACATTAGAATGTCTTCACAGGAACTTATAGACAAATCTGTTAGTACGTTTATCATATAACTTGCCGACTATACAATGTCTAATGATACCAGATGAAGGCAAACCAACATTCACTGAATTATATATGAAACGACTATGAATAAAAATAAATGTGAATCGTGCAGTCAATACAGTTTCATGTGAACTACAGTGTTCTGTATTAAGGCGACCGAAATCCGATGTTAGTTCGCAGACGCTGCACCGTATATGTCAACGCATTCCCTGAAGTGTTCTCTTGGTTTAATTAATATTCTATGATAAAGAGACTACAATCAGCATGATCCACCACAGTCTCATTTTGTTCATGAAAATGTGGTAATCCTCTACAAAAACGAGCGTATCACTTATACTTTCTCTGTGTGTAGGTGATTGTAAGTCACACAAACACACTATCATAAAGCAATGTTTTTTGTTCGAAATAAGATTGATATTACACCCACTATACATTAAAGAGAACATAGAATACCATATTATTTAATCAATGAGATAGAATGCGTTGATAAACAACAACAAAGTATAATCATTGATATTTCTGTAAACAACTGAGGTCAACAGACATATGTTACGACATTTAAAGTCACCAATAAATAAATTGGAAAATGATCCACTCGTCTGTCAGTGACAACTGCGTCTGTTGGCGTATCTCTGAGACAGCCAATCTACACTCAAACTGAAGGTGCACAATTCACCAAGAATATAAAGTAGGAACTAGCGTTGTGTACGATTTATCCCGATTTGCGCAACAACATGACAGGCACTGTCGGAAACATTTGCGGACATTTTCGGACATTTCATCTTTCAGTTGAAATTAAAAGACCAGGTAACGCTGACCAAGTGCTAGACAAGAGGATTTTGCTCGTCCGACGAAAAACGAGCATGTCATCAGACATCAAGACTGACACACCGAACGTGGTAATAGGAGATGTACTGCAACAGTTGGTAAAGAAAACGTTGGAACCGCATTCAAATTTCTCAAAGAGATTAAACTCTAATCAGACTATGAATATCATGTACGGAAGAGAGTCTCTAGCAATCGCTAAGCAGCAAAATTCAGGTCTGTTTTGAATTGTGCTCTTGGAAATAAACCTATTGGATATTCCGAAATTTTTACTACTCATCCGCCGTGCATTTTCAGTACTGCTCTTTTGATCTCCTAAATGGCCGGGAACTAACTTGGAGTTGTCTCAGACGATCGTTGGTAGTAGACGCTATAGTGACAAAAATGCGTTTGAACACAAATCACATCTGACAATGTGCACATCTTACTAGAAACGTCAAGTAGTGTGTAAAATTGTCCCTTATTCGTCAGCAGCAACCATACTTGAAAGGTTATAATCTAACCAATCGTTCAGCTCTCATAGTGCAAGATGTTAAATAAAATCATGAATAATGAAATTCTCGTATTTATCAAATGTATCTTCGGTGGCACAAAATTGTAGGTTGATAACTGCAGTAGCAGAAGGTTCACTAACCCCATGTTCAACCCTTCAAATTTATATGGGGGTGGGATAGGAAGTAACACCAGAGGGACTCCAGACAGAGATACTTCACGACAATATCCAGGCGTATTCAATGCTCAAAATAAACATACATTTTGTCAACATTAGAATGTCTTCACAGGAACTTATAGACAAATCTGTTAGTACGTTTATCATATAACTTTCCGACTATACAATGTCTAATGATACCAGATGAAGGCAAACCAACATTCACTGAATTATATATGAAACGACTATGAATAAAAATAAATGTGAATCGTGCAGTCAATACAGTTTCATGTGAACTACAGTGTTCTGTATTAAGGCGACCGAAATCCGATGTTAGTTCGCAGACGCTGCACCGTATATGTCAACGCATTCCCTGAAGTGTTCTCTTGGTTTAATTAATATTCTATGATAAAGAGACTACAATCAGCATGATCCACCACAGTCTCATTTTGTTCATGAAAATGTGGTAATCCTCTACAAAAACGAGCGTATCACTTATACTTTCTCTGTGTGTAGGTGATTGTAAGTCACACAAACACACTATCATAAAGCAATGTTTTTTGTTCGAAATAAGATTGATATTACACCCACTATACATTAAAGAGAACATAGAATACCATATTATTTAATCAATGAGATAGAATGCGTTGATAAACAACAACAAAGTATAATCATTGATATTTCTGTAAACAACTGAGGTCAACAGACATATGTTACGACATTTAAAGTCACCAATAAATAAATTGGAAAATGATCCACTCGTCTGTCAGTGACAACTGCGTCTGTTGGCGTATCTCTCTGAGACAGCCAATCTACACTCAAACTGAAGGTGCACAATTCACCAAGAATATAAAGTAGGAACTAGCGTTGTGTACGATTTATCCCGATTTGCGCAACAACATGACAGGCACTGTCGGAAACATTTTGCGGACATTTTCGGACATTTCATCTTTCAGTTGAAATTAAAAGACCAGGTAACGCTGACCAAGTGCTAGACAAGAGGATTTTGCTCGCCCGACGAAAAACGAGCATGTCATCAGACATCAAGACTGACACACCGAACGTGGTAATAGGAGATGTACTGCAACAGTTGGTAAAGAAAACGTTGGAACCGCATTCAAATTTCTCAAAGAGATTAAACTCTAATCAGACTATGAATATCATGTACGGAAGAGAGTCTCTAGCAATCGCTAAGCAGCAAAATTCAGGTCTGTTTTGAATTGTGCTCTTGGAAATAAACCTATTGGATATTCCGAAATTTTTACTACTCATCCGCCGTGCATTTTCAGTACTGCTCTTTTGATCTCCTAAATGGCCGGGAACTAACTTGGAGTTGTCTCAGACGATCGTTGGTAGTAGACGCTATAGTGACAAAAATGCGTTTGAACACAAATCACATCTGACAATGTGCACATCTTACTAGAAACGTCAAGTAGTGTGTAAAATTGTCCCTTATTCGTCAGCAGCAACCATACTTGAAAGGTTATAATCTAACCAATCGTTCAGCTCTCATAGTGCAAGATGTTAAATAAAATCATGAATAATGAAATTCTCGTATTTATCAAATGTATCTTCGGTGGCACAAAATTGTAGGTTGATAACTGCAGTAGCAGAAGGTTCACTAACCCCATGTTCAACCCTTCAAATTTATATGGGGGTGGGATAGGAAGTAACACCAGAGGGACTCCAGACAGAGATACTTCACGACAATATCCAGGCGTATTCAATGCTCAAAATAAACATACATTTTGTCAACATTAGAATGTCTTCACAGGAACTTATAGACAAATCTGTTAGTACGTTTATCATATAACTTTCCGACTATACAATGTCTAATGATACCAGATGAAGGCAAACCAACATTCACTGAATTATATATGAAACGACTATGAATAAAAATAAATGTGAATCGTGCAGTCAATACAGTTTCATGTGAACTACAGTGTTCTGTATTAAGGCGACCGAAATCCGATGTTAGTTCGCAGACGCTGCACCGTATATGTCAACGCATTCCCTGAAGTGTTCTCTTGGTTTAATTAATATTCTATGATAAAGAGACTACAATCAGCATGATCCACCACAGTCTCATTTTGTTCATGAAAATGTGGTAATCCTCTACAAAAACGAGCGTATCACTTATACTTTCTCTGTGTGTAGGTGATTGTAAGTCACACAAACACACTATCATAAAGCGATGTTTTTTGTTTGAAATAAGATTGATATTACACCCACTATACATTAAAGAGAACATAGAATACCATATTATTTAATCAATGAGATAGAATGCGTTGATAAACAACAACAAAGTATAATCATTGATATTTCTGTAAACAACTGAGGTCAACAGACATATGTTACGACATTTAAAGTCACCAATAAATAAATTGGAAAATGATCCACTCGTCTGTCAGTGACAACTGCGTCTGTTGGCGTATCTCTCTGAGACAGCCAATCTACACTCAAACTGAAGGTGCACAATTCACCAAGAATATAAAGTAGGAACTAGCGTTGTGTACGATTTATCCCGATTTGCGCAACAACATGACAGGCACTGTCGGAAACATTTTGCGGACATTTTCGGACATTTCATCTTTCAGTTGAAATTAAAAGACCAGGTAACGCTGACCAAGTGCTAGACAAGAGGATTTTGCTCGTCCGACGAAAAACGAGCATGTCATCAGACATCAAGACTGACACACCGAACGTGGTAATAGGAGATGTACTGCAACAGTTGGTAAAGAAAACGTTGGAACCGCATTCAAATTTCTCAAAGAGATTAAACTCTAATCAGACTATGAATATCATGTACGGAAGAGAGTCTCTAGCAATCGCTAAGCAGCAAAATTCAGGTCTGTTTTGAATTGTGCTCTTGGAAATAAACCTATTGGATATTCCGAAATTTTTACTACTCATCCGCCGTGCATTTTCAGTACTGCTCTTTTGATCTCCTAAATGGCCGGGAACTAACTTGGAGTTGTCTCAGACGATCGTTGGTAGTAGACGCTATAGTGACAAAAATGCGTTTGAACACAAATCACATCTGACAATGTGCACATCTTACTAGAAACGTCAAGTAGTGTGTAAAATTGTCCCTTATTCGTCAGCAGCAACCATACTTGAAAGGTTATAATCTAACCAATCGTTCAGCTCTCATAGTGCAAGATGTTAAATAAAATCATGAATAATGAAATTCTCGTATTTATCAAATGTATCTTCGGTGGCACAAAATTGTAGGTTGATAACTGCAGTAGCAGAAGGTTCACTAACCCCATGTTCAACCCTTCAAATTTATATGGGGGTGGGATAGGAAGTAACACCAGAGGGACTCCAGACAGAGATACTTCACGACAATATCCAGGCGTATTCAATGCTCAAAATAAACATACATTTTGTCAACATTAGAATGTCTTCACAGGAACTTATAGACAAATCTGTTAGTACGTTTATCATATAACTTTCCGACTATACAATGTCTAATGATACCAGATGAAGGCAAACCAACATTCACTGAATTATATATGAAACGACTATGAATAAAAATAAATGTGAATCGTGCAGTCAATACAGTTTCATGTGAACTACAGTGTTCTGTATTAAGGCGACCGAAATCCGATGTTAGTTCGCAGACGCTGCACCGTATATGTCAACGCATTCCCTGAAGTGTTCTCTTGGTTTAATTAATATTCTATGATAAAGAGACTACAATCAGCATGATCCACCACAGTCTCATTTTGTTCATGAAAATGTGGTAATCCTCTACAAAAACGAGCGTATCACTTATACTTTCTCTGTGTGTAGGTGATTGTAAGTCACACAAACACACTATCATAAAGCAATGTTTTTTGTTCGAAATAAGATTGATATTACACCCACTATACATTAAAGAGAACATAGAATACCATATTATTTAATCAATGAGATAGAATGCGTTGATAAACAACAACAAAGTATAATCATTGATATTTCTGTAAACAACTGAGGTCAACAGACATATGTTACGACATTTAAAGTCACCAATAAATAAATTGGAAAATGATCCACTCGTCTGTCAGTGACAACTGCGTCTGTTGGCGTATCTCTCTGAGACAGCCAATCTACACTCAAACTGAAGGTGCACAATTCACCAAGAATATAAAGTAGGAACTAGCGTTGTGTACGATTTATCCCGATTTGCGCAACAACATGACAGGCACTGTCGGAAACATTTTGCGGACATTTTCGGACATTTCATCTTTCAGTTGAAATTAAAAGACCAGGTAACGCTGACCAAGTGCTAGACAAGAGGATTTTGCTCGTCCGACGAAAAACGAGCATGTCATCAGACATCAAGACTGACACACCGAACGTGGTAATAGGAGATGTACTGCAACAGTTGGTAAAGAAAACGTTGGAACCGCATTCAAATTTCTCAAAGAGATTAAACTCTAATCAGACTATGAATATCATGTACGGAAGAGAGTCTCTAGCAATCGCTAAGCAGCAAAATTCAGGTCTGTTTTGAATTGTGCTCTTGGAAATAAACCTATTGGATATTCCGAAATTTTTACTACTCATCCGCCGTGCATTTTCAGTACTGCTCTTTTGATCTCCTAAATGGCCGGGAACTAACTTGGAGTTGTCTCAGACGATCGTTGGTAGTAGACGCTATAGTGACAAAAATGCGTTTGAACACAAATCACATCTGACAATGTGCACATCTTACTAGAAACGTCAAGTAGTGTGTAAAATTGTCCCTTATTCGTCAGCAGCAACCATACTTGAAAGGTTATAATCTAACCAATCGTTCAGCTCTCATAGTGCAAGATGTTAAATAAAATCATGAATAATGAAATTCTCGTATTTATCAAATGTATCTTCGGTGGCACAAAATTGTAGGTTGATAACTGCAGTAGCAGAAGGTTCACTAACCCCATGTTCAACCCTTCAAATTTATATGGGGGTGGGATAGGAAGTAACACCAGAGGGACTCCAGACAGAGATACTTCACGACAATATCCAGGCGTATTCAATGCTCAAAATAAACATACATTTTGTCAACATTAGAATGTCTTCACAGGAACTTATAGACAAATCTGTTAGTACGTTTATCATATAACTTTCCGACTATACAATGTCTAATGATACCAGATGAAGGCAAACCAACATTCACTGAATTATATATGAAACGACTATGAATAAAAATAAATGTGAATCGTGCAGTCAATACAGTTTCATGTGAACTACAGTGTTCTGTATTAAGGCGACCGAAATCCGATGTTAGTTCGCAGACGCTGCACCGTATATGTCAACGCATTCCCTGAAGTGTTCTCTTGGTTTAATTAATATTCTATGATAAAGAGACTACAATCAGCATGATCCACCACAGTCTCATTTTGTTCATGAAAATGTGGTAATCCTCTACAAAAACGAGCGTATCACTTATACTTTCTCTGTGTGTAGGTGATTGTAAGTCACACAAACACACTATCATAAAGCAATGTTTTTGTTCGAAATAAGATTGATATTACACCCACTATACATTAAAGAGAACATAGAATACCATATTATTTAATCAATGAGATAGAATGCGTTGATAAACAACAACAAAGTATAATCATTGATATTTCTGTAAACAACTGAGGTCAACAGACATATGTTACGACATTTAAAGTCACCAATAAATAAATTGGAAAATGATCCACTCGTCTGTCAGTGACAACTGCGTCTGTTGGCGTATCTCTCTGAGACAGCCAATCTACACTCAAACTGAAGGTGCACAATTCACCAAGAATATAAAGTAGGAACTAGCGTTGTGTACGATTTATCCCGATTTGCGCAACAACATGACAGGCACTGTCGGAAACATTTTGCGGACATTTTCGGACATTTCATCTTTCAGTTGAAATTAAAAGACCAGGTAACGCTGACCAAGTGCTAGACAAGAGGATTTTGCTCGTCCGACGAAAAACGAGCATGTCATCAGACATCAAGACTGACACACCGAACGTGGTAATAGGAGATGTACTGCAACAGTTGGTAAAGAAAACGTTGGAACCGCATTCAAATTTCTCAAAGAGATTAAACTCTAATCAGACTATGAATATCATGTACGGAAGAGAGTCTCTAGCAATCGCTAAGCAGCAAAATTCAGGTCTGTTTTGAATTGTGCTCTTGGAAATAAACCTATTGGATATTCCGAAATTTTTACTACTCATCCGCCGTGCATTTTCAGTACTGCTCTTTTGATCTCCTAAATGGCCGGGAACTAACTTGGAGTTGTCTCAGACGATCGTTGGTAGTAGACGCTATAGTGACAAAAATGCGTTTGAACACAAATCACATCTGACAATGTGCACATCTTACTAGAAACGTCAAGTAGTGTGTAAAATTGTCCCTTATTCGTCAGCAGCAACCATACTTGAAAGGTTATAATCTAACCAATCGTTCAGCTCTCATAGTGCAAGATGTTAAATAAAATCATGAATAATGAAATTCTCGTATTTATCAAATGTATCTTCGGTGGCACAAAATTGTAGGTTGATAACTGCAGTAGCAGAAGGTTCACTAACCCCATGTTCAACCCTTCAAATTTATATGGGGGTGGGATAGGAAGTAACACCAGAGGGACTCCAGACAGAGATACTTCACGACAATATCCAGGCGTATTCAATGCTCAAAATAAACATACATTTTGTCAACATTAGAATGTCTTCACAGGAACTTATAGACAAATCTGTTAGTACGTTTATCATATAACTTTCCGACTATACAATGTCTAATGATACCAGATGAAGGCAAACCAACATTCACTGAATTATATATGAAACGACTATGAATAAAAATAAATGTGAATCGTGCAGTCAATACAGTTTCATGTGAACTACAGTGTTCTGTATTAAGGCGACCGAAATCCGATGTTAGTTCGCAGACGCTGCACCGTATATGTCAACGCATTCCCTGAAGTGTTCTCTTGGTTTAATTAATATTCTATGATAAAGAGACTACAATCAGCATGATCCACCACAGTCTCATTTTGTTCATGAAAATGTGGTAATCCTCTACAAAAACGAGCGTATCACTTATACTTTCTCTGTGTGTAGGTGATTGTAAGTCACACAAACACACTATCATAAAGCAATGTTTTTTGTTCGAAATAAGATTGATATTACACCCACTATACATTAAAGAGAACATAGAATACCATATTATTTAATCAATGAGATAGAATGCGTTGATAAACAACAACAAAGTATAATCATTGATATTTCTGTAAACAACTGAGGTCAACAGACATATGTTACGACATTTAAAGTCACCAATAAATAAATTGGAAAATGATCCACTCGTCTGTCAGTGACAACTGCGTCTGTTGGCGTATCTCTCTGAGACAGCCAATCTACACTCAAACTGAAGGTGCACAATTCACCAAGAATATAAAGTAGGAACTAGCGTTGTGTACGATTTATCCCGATTTGCGCAACAACATGACAGGCACTGTCGGAAACATTTGCGGACATTTTCGGACATTTCATCTTTCAGTTGAAATTAAAAGACCAGGTAACGCTGACCAAGTGCTAGACAAGAGGATTTTGCTCGTCCGACGAAAAACGAGCATGTCATCAGACATCAAGACTGACACACCGAACGTGGTAATAGGAGATGTACTGCAACAGTTGGTAAAGAAAACGTTGGAACCGCATTCAAATTTCTCAAAGAGATTAAACTCTAATCAGACTATGAATATCATGTACGGAAGAGAGTCTCTAGCAATCGCTAAGCAGCAAAATTCAGGTCTGTTTTGAATTGTGCTCTTGGAAATAAACCTATTGGATATTCCGAAATTTTTACTACTCATCCGCCGTGCATTTTCAGTACTGCTCTTTTGATCTCCTAAATGGCCGGGAACTAACTTGGAGTTGTCTCAGACGATCGTTGGTAGTAGACGCTATAGTGACAAAAATGCGTTTGAACACAAATCACATCTGACAATGTGCACATCTTACTAGAAACGTCAAGTAGTGTGTAAAATTGTCCCTTATTCGTCAGCAGCAACCATACTTGAAAGGTTATAATCTAACCAATCGTTCAGCTCTCATAGTGCAAGATGTTAAATAAAATCATGAATAATGAAATTCTCGTATTTATCAAATGTATCTTCGGTGGCACAAAATTGTAGGTTGATAACTGCAGTAGCAGAAGGTTCACTAACCCCATGTTCAACCCTTCAAATTTATATGGGGGTGGGATAGGAAGTAACACCAGAGGGACTCCAGACAGAGATACTTCACGACAATATCCAGGCGTATTCAATGCTCAAAATAAACATACATTTTGTCAACATTAGAATGTCTTCACAGGAACTTATAGACAAATCTGTTAGTACGTTTATCATATAACTTTCCGACTATACAATGTCTAATGATACCAGATGAAGGCAAACCAACATTCACTGAATTATATATGAAACGACTATGAATAAAAATAAATGTGAATCGTGCAGTCAATACAGTTTCATGTGAACTACAGTGTTCTGTATTAAGGCGACCGAAATCCGATGTTAGTTCGCAGACGCTGCACCGTATATGTCAACGCATTCCCTGAAGTGTTCTCTTGGTTTAATTAATATTCTATGATAAAGAGACTACAATCAGCATGATCCACCACAGTCTCATTTTGTTCATGAAAATGTGGTAATCCTCTACAAAAACGAGCGTATCACTTATACTTTCTCTGTGTGTAGGTGATTGTAAGTCACACAAACACACTATCATAAAGCAATGTTTTTGTTCGAAATAAGATTGATATTACACCCACTATACATTAAAGAGAACATAGAATACCATATTATTTAATCAATGAGATAGAATGCGTTGATAAACAACAACAAAGTATAATCATTGATATTTCTGTAAACAACTGAGGTCAACAGACATATGTTACGACATTTAAAGTCACCAATAAATAAATTGGAAAATGATCCACTCGTCTGTCAGTGACAACTGCGTCTGTTGGCGTATCTCTCTGAGACAGCCAATCTACACTCAAACTGAAGGTGCACAATTCACCAAGAATATAAAGTAGGAACTAGCGTTGTGTACGATTTATCCCGATTTGCGCAACAACATGACAGGCACTGTCGGAAACATTTTGCGGACATTTTCGGACATTTCATCTTTCAGTTGAAATTAAAAGACCAGGTAACGCTGACCAAGTGCTAGACAAGAGGATTTTGCTCGTCCGACGAAAAACGAGCATGTCATCAGACATCAAGACTGACACACCGAACGTGGTAATAGGAGATGTACTGCAACAGTTGGTAAAGAAAACGTTGGAACCGCATTCAAATTTCTCAAAGAGATTAAACTCTAATCAGACTATGAATATCATGTACGGAAGAGAGTCTCTAGCAATCGCTAAGCAGCAAAATTCAGGTCTGTTTTGAATTGTGCTCTTGGAAATAAACCTATTGGATATTCCGAAATTTTTACTACTCATCCGCCGTGCATTTTCAGTACTGCTCTTTTGATCTCCTAAATGGCCGGGAACTAACTTGGAGTTGTCTCAGACGATCGTTGGTAGTAGACGCTATAGTGACAAAAATGCGTTTGAACACAAATCACATCTGACAATGTGCACATCTTACTAGAAACGTCAAGTAGTGTGTAAAATTGTCCCTTATTCGTCAGCAGCAACCATACTTGAAAGGTTATAATCTAACCAATCGTTCAGCTCTCATAGTGCAAGATGTTAAATAAAATCATGAATAATGAAATTCTCGTATTTATCAAATGTATCTTCGGTGGCACAAAATTGTAGGTTGATAACTGCAGTAGCAGAAGGTTCACTAACCCCATGTTCAACCCTTCAAATTTATATGGGGGTGGGATAGGAAGTAACACCAGAGGGACTCCAGACAGAGATACTTCACGACAATATCCAGGCGTATTCAATGCTCAAAATAAACATACATTTTGTCAACATTAGAATGTCTTCACAGGAACTTATAGACAAATCTGTTAGTACGTTTATCATATAACTTTCCGACTATACAATGTCTAATGATACCAGATGAAGGCAAACCAACATTCACTGAATTATATATGAAACGACTATGAATAAAAATAAATGTGAATCGTGCAGTCAATACAGTTTCATGTGAACTACAGTGTTCTGTATTAAGGCGACCGAAATCCGATGTTAGTTCGCAGACGCTGCACCGTATATGTCAACGCATTCCCTGAAGTGTTCTCTTGGTTTAATTAATATTCTATGATAAAGAGACTACAATCAGCATGATCCACCACAGTCTCATTTTGTTCATGAAAATGTGGTAATCCTCTACAAAAACGAGCGTATCACTTATACTTTCTCTGTGTGTAAGTGATTGTAAGTCACACAAACACACTATCATAAAGCAATGTTTTTTGTTCGAAATAAGATTGATATTACACCCACTATACATTAAAGAGAACATAGAATACCATATTATTTAATCAATGAGATAGAATGCGTTGATAAACAACAACAAAGTATAATCATTGATATTTCTGTAAACAACTGAGGTCAACAGACATATGTTACGACATTTAAAGTCACCAATAAATAAATTGGAAAATGATCCACTCGTCTGTCAGTGACAACTGCGTCTGTTGGCGTATCTCTCTGAGACAGCCAATCTACACTCAAACTGAAGGTGCACAATTCACCAAGAATATAAAGTAGGAACTAGCGTTGTGTACGATTTATCCCGATTTGCGCAACAACATGACAGGCACTGTCGGAAACATTTTGCGGACATTTTCGGACATTTCATCTTTCAGTTGAAATTAAAAGACCAGGTAACGCTGACCAAGTGCTAGACAAGAGGATTTTGCTCGTCCGACGAAAAACGAGCATGTCATCAGACATCAAGACTGACACACCGAACGTGGTAATAGGAGATGTACTGCAACAGTTGGTAAAGAAAACGTTGGAACCGCATTCAAATTTCTCAAAGAGATTAAACTCTAATCAGACTATGAATATCATGTACGGAAGAGAGTCTCTAGCAATCGCTAAGCAGCAAAATTCAGGTCTGTTTTGAATTGTGCTCTTGGAAATAAACCTATTGGATATTCCGAAATTTTTACTACTCATCCGCCGTGCATTTTCAGTACTGCTCTTTTGATCTCCTAAATGGCCGGGAACTAACTTGGAGTTGTCTCAGACGATCGTTGGTAGTAGACGCTATAGTGACAAAAATGCGTTTGAACACAAATCACATCTGACAATGTGCACATCTTACTAGAAACGTCAAGTAGTGTGTAAAATTGTCCCTTATTCGTCAGCAGCAACCATACTTGAAAGGTTATAATCTAACCAATCGTTCAGCTCTCATAGTGCAAGATGTTAAATAAAATCATGAATAATGAAATTCTCGTATTTATCAAATGTATCTTCGGTGGCACAAAATTGTAGGTTGATAACTGCAGTAGCAGAAGGTTCACTAACCCCATGTTCAACCCTTCAAATTTATATGGGGGTGGGATAGGAAGTAACACCAGAGGGACTCCAGACAGAGATACTTCACGACAATATCCAGGCGTATTCAATGCTCAAAATAAACATACATTTTGTCAACATTAGAATGTCTTCACAGGAACTTATAGACAAATCTGTTAGTACGTTTATCATATAACTTTCCGACTATACAATGTCTAATGATACCAGATGAAGGCAAACCAACATTCACTGAATTATATATGAAACGACTATGAATAAAAATAAATGTGAATCGTGCAGTCAATACAGTTTCATGTGAACTACAGTGTTCTGTATTAAGGCGACCGAAATCCGATGTTAGTTCGCAGACGCTGCACCGTATATGTCAACGCATTCCCTGAAGTGTTCTCTTGGTTTAATTAATATTCTATGATAAAGAGACTACAATCAGCATGATCCACCACAGTCTCATTTTGTTCATGAAAATGTGGTAATCCTCTACAAAAACGAGCGTATCACTTATACTTTCTCTGTGTGTAAGTGATTGTAAGTCACACAAACACACTATCATAAAGCAATGTTTTTGTTCGAAATAAGATTGATATTACACCCACTATACATTAAAGAGAACATAGAATACCATATTATTTAATCAATGAGATAGAATGCGTTGATAAACAACAACAAAGTATAATCATTGATATTTCTGTAAACAACTGAGGTCAACAGACATATGTTACGACATTTAAAGTCACCAATAAATAAATTGGAAAATGATCCACTCGTCTGTCAGTGACAACTGCGTCTGTTGGCGTATCTCTCTGAGACAGCCAATCTACACTCAAACTGAAGGTGCACAATTCACCAAGAATATAAAGTAGGAACTAGCGTTGTGTACGATTTATCCCGATTTGCGCAACAACATGACAGGCACTGTCGGAAACATTTTGCGGACATTTTCGGACATTTCATCTTTCAGTTGAAATTAAAAGACCAGGTAACGCTGACCAAGTGCTAGACAAGAGGATTTTGCTCGTCCGACGAAAAACGAGCATGTCATCAGACATCAAGACTGACACACCGAACGTGGTAATAGGAGATGTACTGCAACAGTTGGTAAAGAAAACGTTGGAACCGCATTCAAATTTCTCAAAGAGATTAAACTCTAATCAGACTATGAATATCATGTACGGAAGAGAGTCTCTAGCAATCGCTAAGCAGCAAAATTCAGGTCTGTTTTGAATTGTGCTCTTGGAAATAAACCTATTGGATATTCCGAAATTTTTACTACTCATCCGCCGTGCATTTTCAGTACTGCTCTTTTGATCTCCTAAATGGCCGGGAACTAACTTGGAGTTGTCTCAGACGATCGTTGGTAGTAGACGCTATAGTGACAAAAATGCGTTTGAACACAAATCACATCTGACAATGTGCACATCTTACTAGAAACGTCAAGTAGTGTGTAAAATTGTCCCTTATTCGTCAGCAGCAACCATACTTGAAAGGTTATAATCTAACCAATCGTTCAGCTCTCATAGTGCAATATGTTAAATAAAATCATGAATAATGAAATTCTCGTATTTATCAAATGTATCTTCGGTGGCACAAAATTGTAGGTTGATAACTGCAGTAGCAGAAGGTTCACTAACCCCATGTTCAACCCTTCAAATTTATATGGGGGTGGGATAGGAAGTAACACCAGAGGGACTCCAGACAGAGATACTTCACGACAATATCCAGGCGTATTCAATGCTCAAAATAAACATACATTTTGTCAACATTAGAATGTCTTCACAGGAACTTATAGACAAATCTGTTAGTACGTTTATCATATAACTTTCCGACTATACAATGTCTAATGATACCAGATGAAGGCAAACCAACATTCACTGAATTATATATGAAACGACTATGAATAAAAATAAATGTGAATCGTGCAGTCAATACAGTTTCATGTGAACTACAGTGTTCTGTATTAAGGCGACCGAAATCCGATGTTAGTTCGCAGACGCTGCACCGTATATGTCAACGCATTCCCTGAAGTGTTCTCTTGGTTTAATTAATATTCTATGATAAAGAGACTACAATCAGCATGATCCACCACAGTCTCATTTTGTTCATGAAAATGTGGTAATCCTCTACAAAAACGAGCGTATCACTTATACTTTCTCTGTGTGTAGGTGATTGTAAGTCACACAAACACACTATCATAAAGCGATGTTTTTTGTTTGAAATAAGATTGATATTACACCCACTATACATTAAAGAGAACATAGAATACCATATTATTTAATCAATGAGATAGAATGCGTTGATAAACAACAACAAAGTATAATCATTGATATTTCTGTAAACAACTGAGGTCAACAGACATATGTTACGACATTTAAAGTCACCAATAAATAAATTGGAAAATGATCCACTCGTCTGTCAGTGACAACTGCGTCTGTTGGCGTATCTCTCTGAGACAGCCAATCTACACTCAAACTGAAGGTGCACAATTCACCAAGAATATAAAGTAGGAACTAGCGTTGTGTACGATTTATCCCGATTTGCGCAACAACATGACAGGCACTGTCGGAAACATTTTGCGGACATTTTCGGACATTTCATCTTTCAGTTGAAATTAAAAGACCAGGTAACGCTGACCAAGTGCTAGACAAGAGGATTTTGCTCGTCCGACGAAAAACGAGCATGTCATCAGACATCAAGACTGACACACCGAACGTGGTAATAGGAGATGTACTGCAACAGTTGGTAAAGAAAACGTTGGAACCGCATTCAAATTTCTCAAAGAGATTAAACTCTAATCAGACTATGAATATCATGTACGGAAGAGAGTCTCTAGCAATCGCTAAGCAGCAAAATTCAGGTCTGTTTTGAATTGTGCTCTTGGAAATAAACCTATTGGATATTCCGAAATTTTTACTACTCATCCGCCGTGCATTTTCAGTACTGCTCTTTTGATCTCCTAAATGGCCGGGAACTAACTTGGAGTTGTCTCAGACGATCGTTGGTAGTAGACGCTATAGTGACAAAAATGCGTTTGAACACAAATCACATCTGACAATGTGCACATCTTACTAGAAACGTCAAGTAGTGTGTAAAATTGTCCCTTATTCGTCAGCAGCAACCATACTTGAAAGGTTATAATCTAACCAATCGTTCAGCTCTTTATTTAGAAAAATTATGAGTTCTCAAGTTAGAAGCAGAGATTCTTTGGAAGTCACGAGGATTATGTCATAGGTTGTGTAGAATTGAGGAGGTACATGTCAGTTCACGGAATAAGTAAAACCCATTGGATACAAGCTGTGCAGGAAAAGATTGGATTGGTGAAATATACTGTTGTACTGTAGTATTGCGTGAAAAGTAAACAATAAGTCCAGCTCTTTTATTAATGACACTTGTGTACAATAAATTTTTGCATTCATCGATATCCATTATCTGTTATTTTGATGAAAGTGAACATGTTAATTCTGAACTAAACGTATTAATCGCTATACTCTTCCTTACTGAACATGAACTCCGTTCATACTCAATACCATTCAGGTGAATATTAACTTAAGTGTTTTTCAACCTTGAAACGTTTGCGAATGCTGCTCATATGAAAAACATTAGGTGCCGTGACACTAATGCAGAATAGCTTTGTGAAAAACGAATAATAAATAAGCTACATAATACTGAATAAATTTTAAGAACCTTGAAATATTTACTCAAGCTTTTCAAATGAAGAACTTTATGTTTCCATTTACATTAATATAGGATTGTCTTATGAGAAATTGACAGTGATTTCATGTGATTAGCTGACTATTCCAACAACTATTGCTTTTGTGGATACGATGAACTGAAAAAACTCTCAAAGTGAACTTTGATCAAGCCGTAGTGAATAAGCTACATAATAACCTAAACATACTGAGACTACCTGTAATGACAATGAATAATATTAATTTGATAATAGGCCAGACATTACTGGGACAATTTAATGTATAACTGAAAACAATTCTGATGATCGTGATTCCGCAAAATCACCCAACAAATATCGTTTATTCGACCACAGAATGTGAAACTCGTGAAAGCAATATTTTGATTACTGTCGACATCTTTTTGGAGCACAAAATTCACCATCACACTGCTAAGAACAACATTTTTCAATTATAACTAAATCATGAATAGTTTGAGCTTATTCCGCTGAAATTATTATTCATTTACGAAATTGTACACTGTTATTCATTCAACATTAATTGATACATTTCGTTTAGTGTGAACACATTAACGTCCACTTCTACCTAACTAATAAGGAACGTTTTGTCTATTTTGATCACTAAATCTATTTACAGTCAACGGTACAATGTGCCGGTCAATTGGGCCTTTTGTGACTGTTCGGAAGTTATAATCCCACATTCAACGATGATGAAGTCGTCTGACAGGATTTATGTCATGAAACATAAATTCAGATGTAAAAACCCAAATTTAGATATCCAATCAAGACAGGCTTTGTTACTTGGATTTTAACCTATCAAATCAAATCAATGCACCATTGGTAAACAGTTCACAAATAATTACGAATAAAGAAATGTTTGTTAGTGAATATATGAACACACATTTTGACCTACATATAAACCTCTCACTTGGTTTAAACCATTGCTAATCATATTCAATATAATTTTGATCAATAGGGGTCTTGGAATTTCAACAAACGGTGGATAAGCGTCACCCTTTAGAGCACAACAGTTAGAAGTATATTGCATCACGATGAGTTCATCTTCCACGATGAGTAGTTAACAATGATCATATGATTTTATGAAACGTGATGTTTCTAATGGTCAGTTTTGATCGTCGAATAAGAAAGAAGCAAACAAACACTTAAAAAATTTATATAGGCACGACAAGGTGTAGCAAAATTTATTAACGTTGTGAACAAGAAGATGAGGTGAGTGTTGACTGTGCAGTTAAAGCAAATGAGTGTGTTATATGAACTTCGATTTGTTTCAATGAAATAAGACTGTCTATTTTTATTCGAATCATTCCAGGCATAACTTTGCAACTGGCCAGTTTATACTGCTGTATTTGATCATCGTATTAATTTATAAATTCTTCAACTGCCATGACATTTGCACTAAACCTGGAAAAGTAATTTTTGAAAGTGATACATATAGATATGTAAGTAACCAGTTAGATTCCAATACACATATTCAGTCTCATAACTATTATTATTCCCAGACAATCCGCTCTAATCGATCTTTTTCAGTTGTTAGCCGCAGGTTCGAAAGATTGGTTGATGATAAAGTGAGTTGACTAAGTTTTACAATCGAGGTACTAATCCATGTGTTTGCATATAATCAGGATATTGCTCCAGAATTCCCGTTTAAGTTTTACGGTACTACAGTCATCAAATTCAGAATATTCAAAAGTGGTAAGAGAAACATTTTCATCGAACTAAAATTGTTACCGAATTTTGTTTATTCCTATTTCATTCCGTGGACCGAAGTTGCTTTAATTTCTTTAGTAAATCAGTTTGATGCTCATTCTAGGATTCAAAACGTCTACTGATATCTTATTTTGTTCAAGTAGTAAAAAGTTTAAAGCCGTACGGAATTTTTACTTTGGTCCATGAAACTCATTTTGTCTCCAGTTAAACTAAAAGTCTTTGATTCATTCTCTACAGATTGAAGGGAGCAATTTTCCACAGGTTTAATTCTAAGCTATTCTCTAGAGCGTCGAATACAGAGTCTTGGTTTGGTCAAAGTCAGAACAAGTAAGCTATTTGGCTATATAAACTTTATCTGTTTCTAAAACATAAATTAACATCGTTAGTGTGCAAACGAAACAGTACAGTCTATTAATACATGGAAAAAGAGACAATAACATACCGAACAGTAGCCAGAGAATAGGAAAAATGAGTCAATAAGCAAATATTGTTTTACAATGGACATTAAACTGTGATTGGTTAACAAAAAGATACAGTCGTACAAGGTCAAAGGGAGTTGATGTGGTGGTGGGCGTTTCCCTTTATTATTAGTGGGTTCGTTTATCGATCATATTTTACACTCCCCCCGAAACGCACACCACGTCCATTGTCCAGGGCCGTCTTCGCCGTCAGACAACCGGCTTCTTCCAGCAGGCATAGGCTTCGCACATCTCTGACGATTTCTTCGTTTGAAGTTCTCAACTTTGCCGTGCGGACTCGTCCGTCCGGGCCATAGCTTACTTGCTCGACTATAGCCTTAGGCCATAGACCTCCATTCATTTCGAAGTTACTAACGAGGACTAAGTCACCTGGTTGTAAGTTTTTGTGTACGTCCAACCATTTGTCTCTTGCTTGGAGAGTCGGTAAATATTCTTTTATCCATCTATTCCAGAATGCGGCGGTTAGTCTTTGAGCTTCCTTCCATCTTTAGTTGTATAATAACGTCTTATCCACCAAAGCATCGTCGGATGATAATGTTTTATGAATCAACAACAACTTGTTCGGAGTAAGTACCAGGATCATCTGTCATCTAAACCAGAGGTCTGTCATTCAGTATCCGTTCTGCCTCAGTTAAGAAGGTTTGCAGAGTTTCATCGGTCAACACGTTTTTGAATAAAAGCACTCTTAAGATTCTTCTAATTGATCTTATGATGCGTTCCCACACACCACCTCTATGACTTGCTCTAGGTGGGTTAAAACGCCACTCACATTCTCGTTCTTTAAGATGGTTTTCTATTTTATTAGTATTCCAGGACCGTATAATCTGTCTCAAACTGGCATCTGCACCTCGGAAGTTTGTGCCGTTATCACTAAAAATACGCTTTGGACATCCTCTTCTGACAATAAATCTTGATAACGTGCATAGAAATGAATCCGTATCTAAAGAGTAGGCCATTTCGATGTGAACGGCTCTAATAGATAAGCAGGTGAATAAACAGCCATAACGTTTCTCGACAACTCTACCACGTTTGACGTAGAACGGTCCGAAGTAATCCACACCTACTTGACTAAAGGGTGGCGAATGAGTCTCTACTCGGTATTCCGGCAACGGTGCCATTAATTGGGAACATGGTTTAGGATAAAGTCTTCTACATAAAAAGCATCGTTTTAGAACCTTCCGAACAGTAGAATATCCTCTCACAATCCAATACTCCTCACGAATACTACTCAGAGTTTGAGTAACTCCAACATGTGCGTTAATCACATGATAACGCATTATAATCATATCTGTAACAAAATGATTATTAGGAAGAATAATCGGATATTTGGTTTCAAAGGGTAAACATGATAAATGCAAACGTCCTCCCACGCGGATTTCGCCTTCAAACATAAAAGGGTTGAGATTTCTTATAGAACTTTGAAGAATTAATTTTTTTCTCCTGTTCACTTCGTCCATTGCTTCTTGACCTTTTTGCTGTCTAAAAGCGTTTTCTCCAAGCGTCAACGGTGAGCTGTTTAGAATTCTTTTTTTGGAGGGGTACGCGATACTTTGGACTAATTTAATTATGTCACTCTTCGAATTTTTGATATCCTCAGCACTTAGCGCACCTAAGGTTAGACGATTACCGTTCCTCTTGTTTAACATATTATTGATAAGCCGTCTGCAGTATGAAAATACCCTTAGAAGTCTGGACCACGACTTGCAGGTACGAAATCGATCTAGGAACTCATTATCGTGTCTTGTGAGTTTGAAATCCTCTGTCAATACATGGGCTATAGTGTTCTCAATCTTTTCTAGGTTAGGCCACTTATTTTCTTCCTCCCACAAGAATTTCGGCCCTTGTAACCACTCTCTTACCTTAGCCTTATCATTTAGTGATAATCCACAAGACGCGTGATCTGCAGGATTCAATTTACCTTTCACATATCTCCATTGGCTCGGCGTAGACAATTTGTGTATAGTTTCTTACCTTTTACTCACAAACCTTTCAAACCTTTTAGTCGTATTTTTTATGCAATGAAGCACAACTGTCGAATCGGTCCAATAAATGACTGACAAAATGGGGATACTTGACTGTTCCCTTATGTGCCTTCCAACCTTAGCACACAAAACGCAGGCTGTTAATTCCATTCTGGGTATAGTAACAAGTTTTAGAGGAGCAACCCTAGACCTAGCTAGCAGGAATGAACAATGGATCTGACCAGAAACACTTTCATAACGAATATACGCAACAACACCATACGCAAGCTCGGAGGCGTCGGCAAAACAATGAATTTGCGCAGATGATGGTTCAAACCCTGATTTCAAACATCTTGATATTCTTAAGTGGTCTAACCCTTTTAGATGTCTACACCAATTATTCCACTTTGCTTGACAATCTATGGGTAACTCGGCATCCCAGTCTACTTTCTGACGACAAGTATCTTGTAAGATCACTTTAGCTGGTAATATTATTGGGGCTACAAACCCAATTGGATCAAAGATAGATGCTACATACGATAAAACTTTCCTTCTGGTGGGGTTTCCATGAAATTCGTGAACTTTGAAACATAACTCGTCTGTTAGAACGTTCCACTCTATTCCCAGAGTTCGTTTACTTGGATTCACAGACAATAATGCTTCCTTCAGCACAGTCTTGTTCTGGAATGAACTCCAGCACTTCAACGCCATTGCTAGTCCATTTAGTTTAGTTAAATCCTTCCAAACTTAGGAGTCTTTTAAAGTGCGAATATGTCAGTTTGGCTTCTTCTATGGTATCCACACTTACCAATAAATCATCCATATAAAACTGTTCTTTAGCTGCTTGCGTAACAGCCCTGGGTAATTTATCTTGATTATCAGAAATCGTTTTCTGTAAAGCAAAGGTGGCGCAACATGGCGATGAAGTTGCCCCGAACAGATGAACTTTCATTCTATATATCTCGGGTTCCTTTTCTAAGCCTCCACCTGGCCACCACAAATATCTAAGAACATCTCGATCAGGCTGCGGGACTATTACTTGGTGGAACATGGCTTCAATGTCCGCCGTAAGTCCAACTGATCGTTGCCAGAATCTGGTGAAAACGTCTACTAAGCTATTGACTAAATCAGGCCCAGAATAAAGGTTCTTATTTAAAGACGTTCCAGCATACTGAGCTGCGCAATCGAACACTATTCTTAGCTTGTTAGGTTTCTTGGGGTGGAAAACTGGATGATGAGTAAGATACCGAATTCGCCCATCAGAGTAGTTATCGTTTACTTTTTCAGCGTAATCTCGTTCTACATACCGAGTCATGGAGTCTACATAGTCTTGGAACAACTTCTTATCCCGAATAAGTCTACCTTTCAAACAGCTAAGTCTACGTTCTGCTAATTCTCTGTTATTAGGTAACTTGTGTTTGTGCCTCCAAGGTAGAGCTATTTGATAGTGCCCGTTTAACCTTTGTACTGAATTTGATATAGCACCGAGTGCTATACGGTCTTCTACAGACATCGATATAGTACGACTAAATGGATCTTTGAATTCAGTCGAGTACAACTGTTCGAACTTATCCTCTAATTCCTCTTTAGCTGAGAGGTGGTTGAGTGCACAATTGCTTTTACAAGGTTCCCTATAGGAACCGAACAGCGTCCAACCTAACGGAGTCTTCTCGGCAAATGGTTCGTTCGGCTTTCCGGTTCTTATCTTTTTCATTTCGTGTACACTCGGTGAATTGCACCCTATCAACAGTTTGTCATTCTCATCCTCTACTCCAGGAAAACTTACGTCTTTTAAATGCGTCCAGGATTTCATTTGAGACATCGTTGGTACCGTTCTGCGCAACATAGGTAATCTCTCGACTGTCCATACGTTTGGGATTCTAAATGACGAAGACGAGTCTAAGGAGGAAACCTCTAGTTGAACCTCTTTACACTGAATTGTGGAATGGTTATCCAACGTTTTCAACGAAATCATCTTAGGCTCTCCTTCTAAATTCAACCTTTTAGCTTGATCTTCTGTAATGAGTGAGGCATCCGACCCACTATCTAAGAAGGCACAAGTCTGTGCTACCTTTTCTCCATTTCTTACCAGTACAGGCACTATTGTGAATGCTGCTTGTTTCTGTACACGCTCAACACTTTCCTCCGTACATAGCTGGGTGTTAATGTGTGCATCAATATTAGTATTCCTTGGTTCTTCCCGCAACTGGTATAACAGGGTATGGTGTTTCCAGCCACACCCTTCGACAGCACACGACCTCGGCGATCGACAGTATTTTGCTACGTGGTTTGCCTAAAGGCAAACATTACACAACTTGTGTCTAAGAACGAATTCCTTCCTTTCTCTAACATTCTTGTCTTTAAATTTTTGACATTGATCTAAGGAATGATTACTGGAGCACTCCAAACAAGATGAACTGCGTAAGAGAGAATTACCATCACTAGCACTCGCATAAGATATTCTTGCTGCATTGTTATCCGTTCTAAATTTCATTTTTAAAACACCAACATCTTTATAGCCACTATTACTACCGCGGTTGACAAGTAAGCCGTACCTAGAATTAGCAATGTCCGACTGCTCCTTCACAAAGGTCCTTGAGTGAAGGTTCTCTGCCTGTCTTAAGAATTCTACACGCAACTATAACCCATTCTCTTTGCAGGTGTAACGTTAGTTTTAAAAACATGCATTCAATAGTCTTTGTGGAATTAAGATCAGATACATAGTTCATCTGCGTGAGTGTTAGCTCACAAATATGCATCTCACGAGACAACCTTCTTAAATTATATGGATCGGTCCCTTTAATGGCAGGGATGTTCAGCATCTTATTAATAAATGCATGAGCTACTATATATTTCTGACCAAATGCTTCCTCGAGAAGTTCTAGTGCTTTACGATAGCCTTCTTCTGGCTCAGACAATGCGCAATGAACAATAGTGTTTTTAGCTTTAACCATCACAGTACTGGATCAAATAGTTTAACCTAGATCGGAACCCAATGCTCTCGTCAAAACAGTCCTCAAAATTCCGTATGAAGCTCCAATAGTTCATAGGGTTACCATCAAATCTTATAATCTCTTTCTTTGGGAGGTCTAAAGCTCTAGACATCATTGTTACCCAGTCTTTTCTAGGAGGAACATCAACGACAGATGTACACTCATACGTCATCGCCTTGTCAGCCATAACTTGATTATAATGTTCTCTTCCTTTTGGCGTAACCGTTCTAGCTCGATTTCCTTTTCTGTCAGAGCTAAACGTACTTTAGCTAATTCTAACTCTAACAAGGGATCCATTTGATAGGTATTTCCTCCGAGCTGTTCATCACTATGGGTTTCTGAATAATGAGGAGACAATTCGGAAATATGATCAGTTTTACGACTCTCCACAGACATCTAAAGGTACCCAATGTACGAAACTTTGATGAGATACTGTTCGAAACTTTGTAGGGAGCAATTTCCTACAGGTTTAATTCTAAGCTATTCTCTAGAGCGTCGAATACAGAGTCTTGGTTTGGTCAAAGTCAGAACAAGTAAGCTATTTGGCTATATAAACTTTATCTGTTTCTAAAACATAAATTAACATCGTTAGTGTGCAAACGAAACAGTACAGTCTATTAATACATGGAAAAAGAGACAATAACATACCGAACAGTAGCCAGAGAATAGGAAAAATGAGTCAATAAGCAAATATTGTTTTACAATGGACATTAAACTGTGATTGGTTAACAAAAAGATACAGTCGTACAAGGTCAAAGGGAGTTGATGTGGTGGTGGGCGTTTCCCTTTATTATTAGTGGGTTCGTTTATCGATCACATTTTACGCAGATTGTCAATTAAATTTCATGTTTTCATTGGATAAACACAGGGAGAATTTTTATGTACAATCAAGAGTACTTAGGAGCAATTTACAGTTATGCGAGAAGCAGTTTTCATGTGAAAAATTATGTATCGTATGACCGTGAGTACCTCTTATATCCGGTGATAATATTTTTTGTCTTTCAGTTCTCATTTTGATTTTGCATAAATGATTCAATACATCCTCTGAATAATTCATGAGGGCTGACCAGTACGCAGTGATTAATTTGCTTGTATGATTTGATGCTCTAAAATGTGTTCACAACACATATTCATTACTGTCAAGTGAAAAAGATGATTCACTTTGAAATAAACGCAAGTTGATTGGGTAGAAATAATAAATCAAACAAATTTAGTTGGACAGATGCACAATAATAAACCATGTTGTTTAACAAATCATTTTGGATTATTAAATCACATGGACCACCAAATTATATTTGATGATGTCGGAATGTTTTTTTTATTTACTTCGTAAAGAATTACTGTCTCTTAGTCACTATTTGTGAACCACTGTGTATTCACCACAGTTTTGACTATTTTATTCGTGTGGATCTAAAACATCCACCAGTACTAATAATGACAGGTGATAAAAAATTACCTTAAATAGTGCACTGGTATAACATAATTGATTCGACCCGGAACAACTAGAAAATCGAAATGAAGTTCACTTATTTTGTTCAGTTATTGCATTTATTGACATGGAAGTAGAATTTCTGACTAATAATTAGTTTTATTGAGGGAACACTGCTCGATTGGAATAACACAATGTCAGAAAATGATTTGATATGTGTACTGTCGTTTAGATATTATCGGTCTATTAGATTGTCTAAAGTTTTTAAAATCAACATTTCGGAAGTAGAATATTCTTCTCAGTTGGTTGGATTGAAACATCCATCATATCGTTGAAATAATTATGAGTCTCCTTTCAACTCCCATTTAATTGAACCGGTTTACTTAAATCTTGAAATAAAGATGATAACTCGCGTCCAAACTCATTCTCTATGAATATTCATTATATATATACATAAAAACACAAATATTTTTACTTTCATCATTTCAGGGGAATTATTAGCCGTTAGAAAGTCTTATT
Organism: Schistosoma haematobium; assembly: GCF_000699445.3. Lineage (NCBI taxonomy): Eukaryota > Metazoa > Platyhelminthes > Trematoda > Strigeidida > Schistosomatidae > Schistosoma > Schistosoma haematobium. Next base: position 1,119,718 of record NC_067200.1, read on the forward strand.
ATCAAAAAGCTAATGATAAAAGTATGTATCCATAAAATGATTATTTGATTACACATGAAATATTTAACCACCTACACCATCATTCGTAGTACTTGCTTACACATTTTCTGTTCATTTCACATCACTGAATTCTTTTCAAAAACTGACAGCGGTAATAATGTGTAATCATCTCAGAAAATTAGGAAGTAGGAATTACATGTGGAATCCATCGATTGTTTGAACACATTGATTGAGATCTGAAGGACAGTTGACATAATCTGGATCATACTAGATTTGACGTGTAATAAATAAATCCGTATGAATAAATTGGATCATAAACTCATTTCACTGATAAAAAAGCAAATGTAGAGATTCATCTTCGTCAACAGCCTTCAATGCTGCTTGATCAGAAGTCTGTATTCCGAAATAAGTAGATTAGTGTCACTCATTACTTGGTCATTCATAAAAATTATTCATTCAAATTAAGAATTCATCAAGTAGAATAATTTGAAGCTATTCATTTTCCATCGTTACCAAACACTGACAAAGCAATGCGTTGCATAACGAAGTAACCATGTTCTATTTGTAAACAAACAAACCATAGCTAATGTCATGTGTACTAAGGGTCGATTTTTTCAGGAGTAATTATAGAGAGTGTTGAGCAAATTTCAATACCTATTCAACTATCAGATTTAATTAGAAGCCCGATGATTTATTATTTCGATATGAAAACGGGGTTGTAATACAGCTTCGGAAAGTAGTTATCAGATATTTATATTGAAGGATGCATGTTTGTTTCATTTACACGGTGTTCACTAGATTATATTTATAACGAATTCTACCGAAGAAAACATTTGAGATAACGAAGAAAATACGTGCCTAAAACTGATCACTTTTCACGTAGGCACATAAAAATTCGCATCCAACAACGACATGATTATCAATAATACCTTACATTCTAAATAACAATAGTCTTTTGCTTGCAGTCCCTACATACAGTATAACTACTCTGATACATCCGAATGGGAAGATATCAATCTATTATAAGAACGTAAGTTGCACAATTGAATAGTAATCTAGTTTTTTTCATGTAATTCGGATTGTTATCTTACATTGCGCAAATCAACACTGTCGAATGCAACACGATAGAAGGATATCAACATTTTTTAACGTGCACACAAACTATACGACTCTTTTAATAACTCCGTAATGACACACGTTATTCCAGCACTTTTTTTAAAACAATGAATTATAGGAAGTGACAATCTGACATATTTGGGCCGATTAAGGACAAACAGTGTATTATATAGTACTTTCCAACACAGTCATTTTCCATCAAGCTTAATTACGTCTTCTGAAGTTCAGCTAATTGAAAATTTCATTGTCAAATAATCTGTGAGATAAATTGTTAAAACTTTGATCGTCTCTCATTGTGTACTTGTTCGAATGTCTGCATTTAATACTTCACCAATTTGAAATACAATAGATGTGTGGTAACTAGAAAAGAGCAGGTGAGATGAAAGATTTCATTTGTGTTGAACTGAATCCATTTTGATTCCTTCGAGGTATTCAGGAGTTGCATGTATGGTGATGAATGGAAGTGAGCACATTACCACAATTCCTTTATATGACAAAAAATTCATGTGCAGCAGCAATTCAGTTGCTCACAATCACACTTCCGTCAAGTGACGTAGATATTCATCTCACAGTGTAGCGCATCATTGCATAATAGATAGATCGTCCGCTGGATTTCAGTGAAGTTGACAACTGAAGTGAGTCAGATTATCCTCGTAGACTAGATGAGTCACACTACTGCAGAAACTGAGAATATCAGTATGCTTACTGTGTAACTAGTTGCCTTTGTGCAAAGTGATGTGAATGACGACACATTCCTTCAGTGATTGGTTGACTTTGATATTTACTCAGACTTCCGTTACTTCTTTTCAGATTCCTAAGGTAACTGGCGAAACCGAAAAGCGGTCGTTTATTTTGGGCACTGTTTGGTGCAGAGAAGGTAATAAACGTTATTTACATTCTGATTTACACTGGCCTACACAAGCAGTCATGTGTTAGCCTAATATTAACTTCTGTGTGTAGCCTTTGATCACCACGTCAATACAGAAATTTGCTGAATTATGTCATGGTGATCCAATATATCTTTCTTACAGTCTACATTATTCAGTGGTTTCGTGTGAAAACAGATTGGTCAAAGTGTCATTGAAGTGTTGATGAAAAACGTGTGAAATAAAATCTGAATACTTGTGGTAAACACATTGTCCAAACACTACTGTTTATTAAAAATTCAACGTGGATGGTGTGTTTCCACATATTGAAGCGAAGTTTCAGCATCATTTGTGATTATAAATCAAGATGCAAACTAGTCCTGAAAAAACCGCGTCCTTTGATCAAGTCATTAATACGGTGAACCACTGAATTTATCTGAATTTAAATCAAGTATCTATGTCTTCATTTGAACAACCGTCATCCTTGTTAGTGTCACAAAAACGATTGTCGTTGTTTTGAGGAAATCGTATTGCTGTTGTTTCTGTATTATATGCTGAACTCCGTAAACATTGAATTTCACGATTCACATCCGCCGACACACACCTAACCTGGTACACTGAGTAATATAACTATGATGTATGAATATCTTCATCATGAATATTCAGAAAAGTTGCTTTAATTTCTTAACATCCGCTCGTTAAACAAAATCTCACTTGTTTTCCACTGTAAAATTTATTTCAAAAGGTTTGAATAAAACCGAAATAAATGTTCCTGGAAAATGGATCCGAAGTAGAACGTTAGTTGAGTATGAAGCCCTCGGGGGTAATGTTAAACCTTATTGTATCAAAAATGACTATTTTCACAGTTGATTGCATCAATTTTGTTTCCAAAATTGAAAATTTCATGTGCAATTTCAGTAAATAATTGAATGAAATTTAGCTTCTAGTATCAAATGACGTTGTTCTATACGTGAATTCTCTGTTGATTATTTAAAATGATGGAGGACGGATGTCCTTCACGTCCTCACGTTGATAAAATTCACTTAAGCGTACATAATGTTACAAAATGATAGATGAGATAATATATGTCAGTTATGTGATTGTGCATTGACTTGGATTCGCGGAAACATTTCTTGAAATTGTAATTTACTTCGAAACAATCACTTACTTTTCAAAAAATATAATTCCTTTTGTTCATCCGTAAAATTGGACGTGTAGACAAGTCAGGTGTTCAGATTTTGATATACCATAGGTAGTTGATACTTGTACAGTATCAAAAATACTGAAGATCTTTATGTTAGGTAAGTGTTTCCTTTCTCACTGATATGTATAGTGAGAAATCTTAAACACTCTTCAGCTCTTTATGTGTTAGAGTATTGAAATAACATCACCATGACTGAGAAAATTAGTCGAAAATCTAATGTTCTGATCGATTTCAATATTCTTTGAATAAAGTTTTATTTATTATTGATGAATGCTCATGATCCAACTGATGTGACATGCTAGGTGACAGCACACAGTGTATAATGTGATCACATAGTTTGCAAACATTTCATAACGATAGGTTGACTGAAATCTCTTTGTTTTTCGATCGAAATAACACAATTATAAGTAAATTTATTGTCTGCGGACAACTGACTTTCTTGCACGGATTTCAAAATAGTCAGTGTGAGTGAGTTTACAATGTTATTTACCAGTTTTCATATGTTGAAGTGGTATACAAGACACGTTTTCATCATCAGACTGATGTCAATGGATGAAACTCGAAATCTTTTAGAAATCAAATGCAGTGTGCTTTGCTGAATCAGATGATAGCATAGTGTATATATTTCTGAATGCAAACAGTCATCAAAATCTACCAAATTCGCACGTCAATACTCATCGTTGAACATTCAACTTAGTTTCATTCAGTTCCGAGTTGTTGTCCCGAAATGTGAATCACATAGCATGAACGGGTTGGCATTCTCATGAATATGTACATTGAGTAATCACAAAGAATTTTCAGTTTATCATGTGGTAGGACATGAAAATATCAGCTCGACAACTGAGAGAATCATTTCGTAATGTAATGTTTAGATCTACTTTAATATTCGTTGAATAAAATGTTAACCATTATGGATGTATTTCCATTCAAAGCCAAGTCGTTTAATGTGAATGTCAATGAATGTGTGCTGAATTTCCCATTGCGCGAGGTGATGACAAATTCCTAGTGAATAAAATAGTCGCCTAATTTTGAAACCATCATTATATTATCGAGTTATAGTTATATTTATTGTTATTTTTTGTTTGATAACTTGTTGTGCAATCACCCTATTCTTTCCACTGAAGATTGTCCAAAACACAATTCGAATGAAGCATGTCAAGACGCAACAACATCGAATACAACGTGTATTTGGTGTGAAACAGTCAATATGTGCATTACGAGCAATGATAAGGGTATTCATGAATTCAAAGTAAATGGTTGCAAGGTTAAAGTAAGTAATTGATAGACTTCACACATTGTTTCCAATATTACCACATTCTACATTCTAAATCTATTTACTGAGATGAACATTTTCTTGTTGCAAATAAGTAGAGTATTGTATACGTTGATGACGTTTAATCAGATATGAGTACGATGCTATGTTTCCACTTGGACATTGGACAATCAATAGAAGCGTCATTTAACACTTATGCTTAAAAAAACGTTGAATCTTCTAATCATAGAATGTGTAGTGATTCTCGATATCCAATATAAAACCGTCTGTATGTGTGAATTGTTACAAAATGCCGATGAGATCAGTTGAATGATGAAACATAATCTATTATAAATTCCGCATCATGTTTGGAAAGTGAAAGTTCATGAACTCTCATCGTTGAATTTCAAAACAGATATTCCTGATACTTTATTGAGAAACTTGTGTTCTGGATGGATTGCTTCAATAAAACCGTCAGTTATTGCTTTGTTCTTAATCATGTACATTGTGATAAAGTGAACCAACCGGGAAACAAATTTCGTCACACGAATAAGTTGTCAGTTAGTTGTAGGATAATGTGTACTTATCAGATTGACTGTCAAATCAGTAGCACATATTCTAAATATATTATATATATTATTCATTGATCATATTGTGCCAATGTGAATTATGTAACTAATTGTTGAATTCACTTGTTTCATCAATACTGACAAAGGTGTATCATGAATGATGAAATATTTGATATTCAATTGTAATTCCACTGTTTCCTTCTTCCAAAGAGCTCGACTGTCAACGTTGCCAATGAACCAACAACTCTAGCAACTACTGAAACTGATTTGAAGCAGACTAGTGGAAGCACTGAATCAGATTTGGTAAATGTTTGACATTTTGTAATCATTATACTATTTCGTTCATTTTAGAACATGACTACAGATACAACAACTCTAGAAACTAATGAAACTGATCTAAGAAATGAATTGAAGAAGACTAGTTTAAGTACTGAATCACATTTGGTAAATATTTGATATTTTGTAATCTTTATGCTATTTCGTTCATTTCAGAACATGACTACAGATACAACTGAAGACATTGGGGAAACAAAATCACTGCAATACGTGTACATCGTTGTACCATTAGTTATCTCTTTCCTTATTGTGTGCACTGGCTGTGGTGTTTGGCTATGGTTCTACAGAAGGAAGAGAGTTTATCAATAGTTCTCACAAACAGCTTCTCAATTGATTTCATCAGGTTGACTTTGTTATTTTCATTTTGTAATTTATGAAATACGCTTTCTATTTTGTTAATCATTTCAATACATTGAAGATTGTTTCATGGAACTGCATATCACATTGATGATTGTTTACGTAATGACTGATGTCACTTTGCTGGTAGAATATAAAAATATAATTTTTTGTGTTTATGTCATTGTTTTCATTCAATAAACACATAAGTAATTTCACAAGAGGTTACAACATTGAATTAATTCAATTAACAGTATCGTGTATAAGTGATTATGTAACCATAGGAATCAAAAACGAGTTCGTTGTAAATGAACATTTGGTTAAAGTCTCAATACTGAGAAATGTCAATCGAAAGTGACGTCGTTCATTGTTGTAAACTAAACTGTCGGAATGCGGCATCAATATGTAACAAGGCACCTCAATCCCTCGTTATTTGACTATTCACTGTTGAGTGCAAGCTGGTTGACAGACTGTTGTTAATTAGTTGTTATGAATTTGTTGAATATGGAATAATTTTAAAGGGTCTAGCTGATACTCAAGTAGGAATGGAAAAAGATGTAGAGTGAATGATGAACTAGTAACAGTTCTGTCGTTGCATTGGTAATAAGATGAGAAATGTGAAACAAAAAATCACTGAAGTGTTTTCGTCAATGATTGATCACATTGTTAAACAAAACTTGCCCAATAACCGGTCCTATTCTCATGGATTTATAAGAAACTAGTCCAGTGTGAAATAACTAGTTTTGTAAAGTATCATAGTTTCCATCTCTCCAGTTGGAATAAACGTTCTTAAACTGATTACATCTGCTCATAACTATTTATCCAACGTTGATTTTACAAATAATAATTCGTTCACTCAACATTTTCACTGATGTTTTGAAGAGAATAATACCTCGTGTAAGATCCATTTTGAAGGTTTTGTGTGTTTATATGTGTGTGGGAATCCCTCCAAGTATACATTTGTAGTTTGTTTCTATTGTTGTTCCTCTAGTTGTACATTTTGTGATTCTTGTTTATTCCATTTTAGTTGGTATTATTTGTATTTCATTGTAATTTTTATTTTTCTTACGTCTTCACTAAGTTTCCGTGTTTCTTCCTTAACTTCATTTATGTTGTGTTTACTTGATACTAAGTCTTGGCAGTGGCCATATTGGTTTGCATTGGTTTGTTCCTCCTTTTCATTGTGTTGATTGCATGGACTGGAATTGTGCATTTTCAATTGTGAATTGAGACACAATTCCAGAATTGAAAGCATTTCTCTAAATGTAGTGTGAGCGGTAATAAAGGCATCGAATGATGAAATCTATGTGAGACATTTCTCTCCCACACAAATTCTAAACAGCATTATAATATTGTCAGATTGAGTATCCGTTAAGATTGCAGTAATTTAAACATTTGGATTCATGAGTATTATACTAAACAGCCGTCCCGTGCTTTCATGTTCTTAATGGTGAACTAGCTCAGATTGATACATGTATTCAAGCATTGTCATGTTCACCATAGTAGTCTAATTTCACATCGCCAGAGGGATACACTCCATGTTTTATGCTATGCGACTCATTCAGTGTATGTAAATCTATCAGAAGTGTGACAAAACAGGAATCGCAAAAACGGCTTATCCGTATCTTAAAATATGAAGTTAGTTGAACAATACAACTGAGATGGTAAATGATTGGAGTGTTTATTCATAGCTGGAGCAAGACCATCTATGAACTGACAACCAAAAAATTTGTTTTCACTTCAGCTTCTTTTTAGAAAAGCAGTAATTATATGTAAAATAAGAATTTCATTCATCTTTGATCTTTGTATGTCGGTGATTGTCAGCCAAATAAACGATGTTTTTTTTTATTGTAACCAACGTTCATCTGACATCCACGATACAGAATAGAGAATACCATATTATTTCAATATTAAGATAGACTGAATTGATAAATGATAACAAAGTACAATCATAAATGATTCTATAAACAAAAGAGGTCAACAGAAATATGTTTGTTCATTAGACAAACACATTGTCTACGTTAAGATTGAAGAAATAATCAATATTACTTTGCATATTTTATTGGATATTACAGAAATGATAGAACTTGATGTTATTTTATATTCAATGCGATGAATCAGACAGAATTCTCAATTTTTCAAATCTTATTCCTCAATGCATACGATTTACAGGTCCATGGCGTTTGTATAAATCAATGATACCTTTGTACTTGAAGACTGTCCAATTTCGAATTCTGAATACAATGCGTTCGTCTGGCCTCATCTAGTTGTCACGCAATATAACTCAATTTTTATCAGGAAGGATGGTTGGTGACTAGCAATGGAACCCATGATGCGCTTTTCTCCTTATTTGTGACTCGTCAGCTGGATATACCTGCATCCCAGAATTGATGTCTCTCCGTGACACAAATCCACTATCGTTCGTTTCAATCGGCATCGTGTTATTCACTTAGTTTGATTTATGTCTTGAATAATCGAAATCCACACAGATTGAATTCTGTGATATTTTGCTATCCAGTCATCATTTAAAAGTCTAGTTCATTCAACAATATGTTGAATGATACTTCGATTCCCGGAAAATTGTATCTTTCTAAGAGTATTAGTGTTATGCAGCTAATGTGATTTCGAGAAGTAATTCATCACCAAAGGCACAATATTCTATAAGTTTCCTCATTCTAATAAATCTGAACTGAAATTAATCTGGTTCTAATTGCTTGCAGACTTCATTATTGTAGAGATTCGCGAGTCGATCTGGAACATTACTTGATAGGTTCTTAGTGTCATTTATGATCAGGATGCTATAAAAATGGCGATTCGAACTATCACAAAGCAGCAAATATTTAATTATAAAGTGAAGATGAAAATGAAGTTCGGCTTCAGTCACTTCTGTTGGACATTATTGATAGATTTCTTTACTACTTATACAAAAATTACTAGCTTCAAACAGCGCATCAAAGCACCATAGTTTAATACATGATCTAATGTATACGAATATTCAGATAACCTCAACTATACTATTAAGATGTCATGATTATCTTCAGATGCAAAATGATCTTAGGGAAAATCATTCAGAATATTAGTAGGAGATATGCAGCATACATGAAAGAAGTTTCGTCATCATCATCATCATCATCATCATCATCATCATCATTTCAAAGCAAATTACAAAGTTGATATCAAGTTTGGTAAATGTTTGTCGCTTGGAAAACTTCATTCTCGTCGATCATGTTGATTTCGTAATGCCATAGGTCTTAAATGTGGTAAGATTGTATACATCCATTCAGTATGCAAAGCTTTTGTTCATTTTGCTTCAAGTAGTTCTAGATTTTGAAATTTAGATCTTATAATTTGGCCATTCCTAATGACCATTTATCTTTGTCAACCATTTCGAAAAATAATTCTCATATTCAAAAGCGATTATGTACATCTCTCGGTTCATATCATGACTTTATTGTGTACACGATCAGTAGAGAGTTTATTATTCATTCAAGACCATGAAATCTTTAGATCCTAACGTTGTGTTACGACCTACTGTAGCTTCAATATTGAGGATTACTGGACTCAGACAGCATATACGAGGATGTTGTGAATTGCTTATAAGTGATGAACTATACACCAAAATCTTGAGACCTATTTCATAATATTTCGCGGCCCTACTGACTGTGATATTCAATATGTCACTTGACCATGGACTAGAAGGACGCAATCATCACTTCCATACAAAAAACAAGTCCTGTAAGCCTCACCAGTGTTGTAGTTAAAATACTGGAAAGAATAGTCAAACGGACCATAACGGCATTTGTGGAAAACGAATAACTTGCTAAACATAGAACAACAAGATTTTAGAAAGCATCTGTCTAGTACAATGAACCTCCTTATGGCAAGAGAATTTCGGATAAAGGTGCTTGACAACGGAAACTCATTGGATGTTGTCTACATAGACTTCAGTAAAGCTTTCGACAAGGTGTTAACTAATGGACTGTTATTGAAGTTGGAAAACCTTGGTATTTCTGAACCTTTTTTAAAATGGCTTAGGGATTTACTAGTAGGTCGAAGACAGAAAGTATTAACGAATTAGAAGTGCTCCATTCAGAGACAAGTAATTAGTGGAGTACCTCAAGGTTTCGTCTTAAGCCCTTCACTTTTTATACTGTGCAAATAACTATTAAGTATAGTACAGTCCAAAATGTTATTATACGCAGACGATGCAAAAATCCGGCGAGTCGTAATTGGAGATACAGACACATGTGCTCTTCAGGCACACTTAAATAATATATTTAATTGGTCTAAAGAGTGTCTGACGCCGATCAACGCAGCAAAGTGTGTCTACGTGCGCTTTGGGGATTCAAAGGTTAATAGGTACAGCAGAGAGGAAGTGACAGTACTTGTCGTCCGGTATCATAAGGATCTAGGGGTGACAGTGAGTCATGATCTTAAGACGGCGGTCCATTGTCAATAAGTCGCAGCTAAGCGGTTTTGAACCCTCTGGGCTTTAAAACGGACATTCAGCAAGTTAGACACTACCATGTTCATCACAGTGTACGCATCCTTACTGAGAACTAAGCTTGAAAACTGCGTTCTGGCTGCAAGCCCCTGTCTAAAAAGTGACTCGGATATCCTAGAGGAAATACAAAGGGCAGCTACCCGTGCAATTCCAGAACTCCGGGGTTTACCATACAAAGAGCGGCTTGAAAAGCTGGACCTCTTTACTCTGTCCTATCGTAGACTAAGGGAAGATCTAATTTTGATATACAGAATACTGAGAAATGATTTTGAACCTAACTTATTTTCTCTTTTTCTTCCCACTAGGTCGGAACACCTCGAAGGACATAGCAGGCGAGTAGAAGAGACAAGAACGAACAAAATACCCGTGGTATACCGGTTTTCACACCAACTCATCAATAATTGGAACCTGCTGCCCGAAGCAGTGATGTCCGCACCTACGATTGGCTCTTTCAAAAGAAGACTGAACACTCACAGAAGAATACTAGAAAAGACATAACATAGGCCGTAAACCTTCTGTCTTACTGGGCAAATCTGAATCTGGATCTGAAATCTGAATGTGAGATGATAATTCTGCATACATAGCTTGTGAATTTTTAGTTAGCGAAACAGGACTGTCAATATTAGTTTTAAAGAATTTGAAAAGGCTTAAAGTGGAGTTGTCCTTCCTACTTCCTAAAGAAAATTCTGATACTTTACTTAAAGATTTGATAGCTATGTGTGCTAAGTGCAGTGGAGGTATGAGAATTCAGCCCATAAAACTTCAAATACAGGGTGATCCAGTTTTTTTTTAAAAGACGAATAATTCGTTATGGTCTTCAAGAATCAGTACTTAAGACATTAAACGATTTGTGTGCGAATGGCATAATTGAACCAATTCAGTCTTCAGCATGGAGTACTCCTATCGTTACGCCACTGAAGTCAGAAGGCAAGACCCCTATAATTTGTGGTGACTATAGATTAACTCTGAATTCCCGTTTGTTGAAGCAAACGGTAGAAGCTGGAAATATTCTAAATCGACTTCATGGTTCTAAAATGTTCTCGAAAGTAAACCTAAAAGATGCATATCTTCAAATTCCTTTAGATGAATCTTCATCTATTTTGACGACAATTAACACTCCGTTTGGTCTGTTCAAATACAATTTCCTTCCATTTGGTCTAAGTTGTTCTCCAGCTATATTTCAGGAAGTTATGAATAAAGTAGTTAGTGATCTTAAAGGTGTTGAAGGTTATCAAGATGATCTCATTGTTCATGGTTCTAATAAGGTAGTTCATGACCAGAGACTTATTGCTTTATTGCGTCGTTTATTTGAGAAGAATAATACAGTGAATGCAAATAAGTGTTCATTTTGTGTATCTAGTTTTGAATGCCTTGGATACCTCGTTGATGGTAATGGTTTTAGACCAGATATGAAACGACTAGCCCCACTGACTAATGCACCGTCTCCAAAAAATCTTACAGAATTACGTTCACTAGTAAGCGCTCTTCAATACTATTCCCGTTTTATTCCTAATTTTTCTTGCCGCGCAAATTGTTTATTTAATATTTTGACATCCAATTAATTCAAATATGGTGAGGAACAGGAGTCGTGCTTACGAAGTGTACTAACGTTTCTTCAAAGTGATTCTGTTCTTCGAACGTACTTCTCTAATGTACATTCTGTGATTATTACTGATGCGTCACCTGTGAGTATATGCTCACTCTTGGGGCAGGAAGATAGACCAGTTATTTGTGTTTCACGCAAACATACTGGTACTGAACAAGGTTATTCACATGCTCAGCGAGAAGCATTAGCTTTGTTTCGGGCTGTTAAAGGACTTCACAAATACTTATTCAGAAAAAAATTCACTATTGTGACTGAACATGAAGCTTTAAAGTTTATTTATCCCCCTTGAAAGTTCTTAGCACGTTCTAAGATGCTATGATTCAACGATGGGGTATTGCCTTGAGTGTGTATGACTATACGGTTCAGTACAAAAGTGACAAACAAATTCAACACGTTGACTACAATTCTCGACAATCATTACAAGATAGACCTGCTAGTACTACAGACTGTTTGTTAGTGCAACCTTCACCAATGAGACATCCAGATCTCGTTACAGAAACTCGTAGATACTTTTAAATGCTATACAGAAAGGTTGGAATGCTAATCTGAAACGTAGATTTTCTGTCTATTTAACAAAGCGGGACGAGCTATTCACTACTCTTGATGGTACTTTATGTTTAAGTGATCGTGTTGTTATTCCTCTTTCATTGTGTAAATCCGTCATGAAAGATCTTCATAGTGGACATTTAAATGTAGAGAAAATGAAGTCCTTGGCGAGACTCACATGTTGGTGGCCAGAGATAAATGCAGATATATGTTGTACAGCAAACAATTGTGCAAAATATCATCAGCTGAAAAATCAGCCTTTCAAGTGGACTCCATGGCCAGTATCGTCTGAGGCATGGCAGAGAATTCATGTTGACTGTTGTGGTCCGTTTCTTGGCAAGTACTATGCACTTGTAGTCATTGATTCTTTTTCATAGTGGCCTGAAGATCTTTTCACAACTTCACCAAATTCAGATTTCACATTCCAAGCATTGAGAAAGGTGTTTATTCGAGAAGGGGTTCCCATGGTGTTAGTGATTGATAATTGCTCTCAATTTGCGGCAGATGCAGTCACTACCTGATTGAATGGTATATTGTGAAAACATTTGTTTACTGCTCCCAGACATCCTTGATCGAATGGTTAGGCAGAAAATTTTATTAGAACATTGAAAACTGCTATTGATTCTATTGCCGCCTCAACATTTAGTGAGCCGTGAGTAGTGTATGTTCGAATCCAAATAGGAATTTCAGTTCGTCGAAATGTGTTTTGCTGATGAGTACCGATTGATACAAATTCTCAATCAGGAGACTCATACCGAATACCTTGACGAAGAGATGACTTTGATTTTTCGATCCAATTACAAAAACTGGTGGGATATATACCAATCCTTCAGAAGAAGTGAATATTTTACAGACTGTTGAAGATTATCGACACTTGAAAACTAATGTAAACAATGTTCGCTAATAAGCCTATGTCAACTGTCACAAGTATATTGCCGGTTAGTTTAATCGGTACAATGATATCGAATGGTTCAACAATAAGTCATTAAACAAGAGAAACTTCAGTAAGTTATGACCATACCTTAACTATCAGATTTTATTATATTTATCAGAGAACCCTGTAGCTTCATTTATTGCCATATTAGCGTACAGTTGAGCTAACTAAATTGCTCTAACTGTTATTTTACCCTCATTATCTTCAAAACTTATCATTCTATCCTTATTTTCTCTGAAATCATGAGTCAATCAATGTGAGACCACCATGCGAAGTCTGGAAACTTTTGGCGGCCGTTTCGTAATCGTATGAGACTCCTCAATTGTGCAAATGCACAATAACGCAAGCGTGAATACTACCCAGGACATTAGGTGCTGAGTGGAAAGCACTTAAACGTCAGACGACTCAACTGGCATACAACGATGAAACACGTCAATCTCCTCAACACTGTACTGACAATAAGCGTGTGTCCACTAGTGACTACATTCGATAGGAAATAATCAGAATTGTGCTGAGGATTCGTTACCAGTGCAGTAAAACTTTGTTGGGTATGAGACGGTTACTTACTGAAGACAAGAAAAGGTGGTCGCGCGATATCGCAGATTGATAAAAGTTAGACATTAACAACGCTGAATGTCAGCATAGTGGTTTAGAGATTATACGCTTGAGAGTGAGAAGTGTACTGAGTTCCATCCGTGTGTGCGATATCATGGATGCGCATTCTTTGGTATTCCGAAACTTGGACAAAACGGCCATTCAGTGCTTCTACGTTTATATATGATGGTCTAGTATTGATTGATTCGTGATTTTAGTATCACTCAAAGATTTTAACAAACATATACTCATAAATATTCTTATTTTAGTTATTCACTTTAACTCTCTCATCCAATCAAAAGAATTAATCTAAACCTATTTCAACATCGAGCAAAGGTGCCGTGTTAATTAGCTTTTTCAATTCTTTGCTTTTACGATAGTTTGACTGAAGCAAACTGAACTAAATCAATCCAATCGACAGCGGGAAAGATGTCGAGTAAAATTAGTTCACTGAACACTTCATCAATACAAGATAACGATGGAAGTTTTTTCGTTCCTTCAAAACAAGTAAATGTTCTACTTAATCATTCTCATAAGTAGCCTGGACATTTTCTCGAATGCTTTATTTTTCCAGATCAAGTCATAGAACATTGTTCAATAATTTTTGAAGAAGGCGACAATTCTGGTGATTTCACGTACCGTAAACGCGGTAAAAATGGTTATAGTTTTTAATTTTTTGTATTGTCAACTAAAAATCAGCTTCCTTTGAACTCCGCTAAAATAGTTTAATTAAGTGACTTTGGACAAACTACGCTTGAGTACCGAAATGCCCACTGTATAATCGAAATTACGTCATCAAAATTAGAACCTTGTTCGCTAAAACGTTTTTGCAAAGCTCCAACGTAACCCTATGGCTTCTTACGCCATAAAACAGTCGATTCCGGATGATTTATTTCAAACGGCATCTGAATGAAATTAAATTAACTAAAATGACGCCCAAATGATAGTGATCAAATCGACATTTTTACTGATTACGATTGAGTATGTCACAAATCTAGCTTTGATGCATACATCAAGCAATAAACTGATAGAATCGTAACAGTGTAAATGCTGAATAGTGATTCAAGAAAGGTTTAAATTAAGTCATGTTATACCATGTGGTAGAAATTGAATTTTAACAAATTGTAGGCTTACTTACTTATGTACTTACTTACGCCTGTTACTACTTGTGAAGGTGCATAGGCCGCTCACCAGCATTCTCCATCTAAACCTGTTCTGAGCAATCCTTTCCAGCTCTTTTCAGTTATTATTCGTCCTCTTCATATCTCATTCTATTACTCGAGGTATTGTCTTCTTTGGCCTTCCTCTTCTTCACTTCGCTTCAATATTCCAAGTTACGTCATGCCTCGTGATGCAGTTTGATGATTTGTGTAATGCACGTCCTCTTTTCCTAATTTCCTCTTCAGCTGTAAGCTGGTCTGTTTTCTCCCAGAGAAAGCTAATGCTGATGGTATCCGGTCGGTGGATGTTGAGTGTCTTTCGTAGACAGGTATTTGTAAATACTTGAACACGTTTGATGATGGTGGTAGTAGTTCTCGAAATTTCAGCTCCATACAGTAGAACTGTCTTGACATTTGTATTGATAATTGTGACTTTGAAATTGGTTGAGGGACAGCTGTTTTGAGTTCTATATGTTCTTCAGTCGTAGGAATGCGACCCTTGCTTTGCCACTCCTCGCATTTACGCCTGCATCTAATCCTCCCTGTTCATCGATCATGCTTTTCAGGTACATGAACAATTCTAGATCTTCCAAAATTTCCCTTTGTGTACGTTAAGGCCTACTGATGCAGAGGATGCTGCTCCACGAGTTCAGTTCATCTGCATTTGTTCATGTGTATGGGATGGGAGAGATAGGTCATCTGCAAAGTCCAAATCGTTTAACTGGTTCTGAGCTGTTTTCCCTCAGATGTCGAGGTCTTCATAATCCAGTCGATCATCAGAAGAAAGAGGAAGGAGGAGAGTAGACAGCCTTGTCTGACGTCGTCCTCGCTCGAAATGCATCTGTCAGCTGTCCACCATGCACGACCTTGCACTGTAGTCCGTCGTATTAGTTCCGTATAATGTTGACCATCTTCTGAAGAACTGCATTGTGTAGAAGAAGTTTCCAAAAAATTCTTCTATCTAGACTGTCAAATGCCTTTTCGTAATCAATGAAGTTGATGTACAGTGACGAGTTTCACTTAGCTGATTGTTCGACGATGATATGTAGAACCGCAATTCGGTCTGTGCACGAATGATCCTGACGGAATCCAGTTTGTTTGTCTCGAAGTTGGGCATCTACTGCATCTTTCATCCGGTACAGCGACACTCTGTTAAAGACTTTCGCTGTTGCTGACAGTAGTGTGATGCCAAATCTTCCCGAATGGAACATGGATGATCTTCGCAGTTCTTTCCCCGTCTGACTCCAGTACTTCAGCCGGTAAATTGTCTGGTGGTTGGTATTTGATATAATCCTTAAACTTCGTATGCAGTTCATTTTGATTCCGTCCTATATAACGTCCTGGTCTATGCAAAAGTTCCTCAAAGTATTCTACCTCTCTGTTCCTCCGTTCTTGATTTTCAGTGATTGCCCTTCCTTCTTTGTCCTTTACCGGACTCTCTACTTTACCATATTTCTCTGCTAGTGTCTTCATTGTATCATATAGCTGCTTCATATTTCCACCTCTTGCACCTTTCTTCGCCGTCGTTGCTAGTACTTCCATGTATTTCTGTTTGTCGGCTTTAATACCCTTCTTCACTTGCTTGTTGACTTCAATGTATTCAGCTTGTGCTTTGGTTTTCTCTACTAGTGTTCAGCTGTTGTAAATTGCTATCTTCTTGTTTCTCCTTTATTTGATCATGTTCAGTGTTTTTATAGAGACCTATTCCTTATAATTATGCTTCTCTCACCCCAGAACCTCATGACATGTTAAGGTTAGTGCTTCCTTGATAAGTTTCCAGATGTCCTACATAGTAGTTTCTTCTTCCTTCTCCAATAGATCGTGTAAGGCATGGAAGCTATTGTTGAGATCTATCTTGAATTCGTTTAATTTGCTAGTGTCTTGAAGGAAGGGTGTATTGAACTGCGAGATCCGTTTTGAATGTTTTGTGTGTGTATATGTGTGTGGGAATCCCTCCATGTATACATTTGTAGTTTGTTTCTATTGTTGTTCCTCTAGTTGTACATTTTGTGATTCTTGTTTATTCCATTTTAGTTGGTATTATTTGTATTTCATTGTAATTTTTATTTTTCTTACGTCTTCACTAAGTTTCCGTGTTTCTTCCTTAACTTCATTTATGTTGTGTTTACTTGATACTAAGTCTTGGCAGTGGCCATATTGGTTTGCATTGGTTTGTTCCTCCTTTTCATTGTGTTGATTGCATGGACTGGAATTGTGCATTTTCAATTGTGAATTGAGACACACTTTCAGAATTGGAAACACTCTGTGTTATAAAGCAACGAAATATTATCTCTTGAACGAATCTGTGAGTGATCTATCCAGGCAGGATAGATTAACATTTATTTGTTGTTATTGGTAATTTTCTTTCATCATTTATCAACTTCCTTATTTATTGTTATTTAGATTTGATCAATTGAACAATTATTGGTTGGATAGCTGAGTGAACATATTTGTTCAGGTAACAATGTACATTTAAATTTATGATTAATTGTTGAGCCGTCATCTTACCCAATTACTTTGTTTTGGTTTCAAACGGGCCAAGGCACGTATCTAACCCACCGAGACAGCTATCCTTCAGTCCAAACCTTAGTTTCAGTTTTACAGAACCTTTGTAATGCTGTTTCCTCAGTTGTCCATTGTTTCTTTGACTTAAGTTTAATCTTGACCACCATTAAGTGATGATCTGGAGCTATTTCAGCTCCTATTCTGGTTCTCACATCTTCCGTTGTCCTTCGGAATTTTTTATTGATGCAAATATGATCTATCTGGTTCTCTGTAGTGTGGTCCGGTGAGATCGATGTAGCCTTGTGTATACGATTGTGTGGAAATATTGTACCTCCTATGACCAATTTGTTGAATGCACATAGATTTGCGAATATTTCTACATTTTTGTTTCTCTGTCCCAGTTCATGTCGTCCCATAATATCTTCATATCCCGTGTTGTCTAATCCGACTTTGGCATTTAGATATTTCATCAGAATGGTGAGATCATTTCTTGGGCACTTCTCTATGGTTGATTGCAGTCTCTCATAAAATCGATCTTTATTGTCGTCTTTGCTATCATTGTTGGGTGCCTTAAATTAAATATTCATTGTGATCTCCTCCTTCTTAATTTTGAACGATGCTTTCATGATTCTGGATCCGTGAGATTCTCATCCTACATGTGCATTCCATGCTATTTTGGACAGCATAAGAGCGACTCCCTGAGTATGTGGAGCATTTTCGTTTTCGTGACCGGAGTATATCAGCATCTCTCCAATATCTATCCTCTGTTGTCCAGCTTGGGTCCAATGAGTTTCGCTGATTCCGAGTACTGCCAAGTTGTATCTCCTTATTTCCGTTACAATTTGACTGATCCTCCCGGTCTTCCACATTGATAACTATGTGTGTTAACTGTTGTCAAAATCGATAAAGAATGATCTTTTAGGTCAACTTCCGGAAACACTTTGGAACCATAACTATCTTCAGCTTCTACCGTCGTGCACGTTTGCTTTAACAAACAAGAGTTCAATGTTAATCTATAGCCACCACACATTCAAGGGGTCCTGCCAACCGACTTCAGTGGCGTAACAATAGGAGTATCCCATACTGAAGACTGAATCGGTTCAAGTTTGCCTTTCGCTCACAAATCGTCTAATTACTTATGTAATGCTTCTCGAATTCCATAAGGAATTACGCATCTTTTAAGAAAGACTGGATCACCATGTACTTGAAGTTTTATAGGCTGAATTTTCATGCCTCCACTGCACTTAGAACATGTAGCCATCAAATTTTTAAGTAAAGCATCGGCAATTTCTTTAGAAACTAGAAAAGACAACTCCACTTCAAGCCTCTTAATACACCTTAAGCGCATTATTGACAGTCCTGTTTCGCTAACTAAAAATTCACAAGGTATGTATGAAGACTTTCCATGTACCTATAAAAAATGTTGCTCTATTTGTTAGAAGGAACATCGGCCTCGTGACTTCCGAAAGAACTCAACTTTCACAATGAGGCATCATAACTCTTTTAAACGAAGACCTGCTAAATCCTAGGGTAGAATTTAAAAGGTTTAAATTATTTTTCCTGGTTAGCATTTTTATAGTGAGTTAATTTTCAACTGGATGTGGTTGCTACCCACATGCCCAACACTCCTTCTTTGCCCGAGCTTGGTATCAGCCATAACTCTAGAAGAGCTACAGGTGGAGTTGAAGATACAAAATACTGGGAAAAATACGAATAAAACGAATACGTACAAGATAATGGATACATTGTTCATGATTTGATAGTCAAGTAAATGCCAGCTGAACCAGAGTCAAACACAATCACAGTGAAATGTAGCTGGCACTGGAATTCGGGATGTGTAGTTCGTCCCATTTAAGACTTATCAGGCAGCTGTACTTGAGTCTCAAGTTCGTATTTAGGCTGCCTTACAAGTCTTGAAGAGGACCAAACGTCAATCCTGGGTTCTACCACTAACCACATGTCATCTGTTCGATACTTCCCTCGTATCATAATAGTTTTTTCGCGACAATCCATACAGGATGCACATATGTTAATGAAGACTGACGAAGTTTCAACAAAAAGATAGTTCAAATCATTACAAATAGAATGAGTCACTTGTGTTGGTATTAAAGGTATGATCTGACTGATCATTTATGAGCATTACGTTTGATTATTATCCTCAAAATATTCCACATTATCAGTACCTATTATCGTCATAGTCCCTTCTCGGTACTTCTCTAACGCTGCCGGTAACAAGAACGAATTAGAAGCTGTCCTTAAAAAACATTCATCCATTCGAGCCTTCCCTTAATTATTTCCATCATCAATAGCATAATGCTAAAGACATCCATCACAAACTTTTACGCTATTATTTGTAAACGAGAAAACACATCATACATATAAATAATTGCTTTCCTTGCCTCTTTCCACCATTTTCTCGTCAAAAAGTTCTATTAAAGATGATAATGGCTAATAATAGTATCTAGAGTGCCTGCTCCGTCAGATTTGAGATTCGATAAGTCAGTTGTTCTGCATTTCAGTGTTATTGTTCATATTGAGATTAAAATCGAATGTCGTTCATTTCAAACCTCAACGCATTATTCACTGAATAATGCACAGTAAACTTCCGAGCTGCCAGCGATAACAAGATAATCCTCTCGAGATGATTCTCAACATCCATATTAATCGACAGACTGTATTCATAATGATGCACATGTTCATTCTATGCAGTGATCCTGATCATATGTGAGTGTTTTAATTTAAGTAAGACAATTTACCTACTATTCATAACTCATATAGTTCCAACATACTCACACTCATACTCATATACACATCGACATATTTATCTACAATTAGTCAACACTAGCAATTTTTAAAGTCTGATAACACGTAAATAAGCATGTGTGTGTATGTGTCGATGCTGTTATTATCGTTGTCAACTTCGTCATTGTTTTATTCCATTCCACTTTTCTTACTTCTATCTTGTCTTCTCACTGTTTTTCCCATCCACCGGAATTTTTATTTTGTTTGTTTAAAATTGTTGTTTTAAAAAATTTTCAATTAAGTAGTTTCCTTCGTTCCGGTTGAATGTTTTTTTATTGATTAATTGTTGTCTTCTCAAATGTCAAACGAAGAGTCACCGTTGAGTTTAATAGAAGAATTGTGAATTTGTAAAGGAGAGGAGAGGTGAAGAAGATATCTCATTTTTGAGACTATTTGCAAGGATTCTTATATGACCTAATCTGTTAGATAAATACATTGAATCTATTCTACGCAACTAACGGATATGACAATATTCTGTTTTTCAAAAGATTCTTTATTTATGATTGAACAATTAGCCAATCTGTGCTTTTTATCGTTTCAAATATTTATAAAGTTTTGGCAATCCTGCAGTTATGCGCATCCACAAACTCGGTCAGGCATGCAAATGTTTAAGATGTAGACCACTGAGTCGGCTGGTATCCAACGGTGTTATTTGCTAAGATCAACCAGTTCACGACATTGTGCGATCGTCCACCATTGTCTTCAGTAAGTTGCTGCACCACAGAAAACACGGTTGATTTTCACTGGTTACGGCTTCTCAGTAGAACTTCATGAAATTCATTTTGAAGCCAGTCACCGGTGAGCAAATGATGAGGAATCCTATACTAGGACAAGACGACCGTCAATTGCTTCCTGGTTCTACATACTGTTCTAGCTTAATTCGACTCATGAATTCAACTATTACATTACTATATTCTCCATAAACCACCATTTGGGTACGTTGATTTGCAATCCATGTTTTACATTTTTTGTATAAATTTGAGGAGATTGACGTGATAAAATCGAGGGATGGTTTGGTATTATGCTTAAACCTAACGGTTGAAAAGTACACACAGAATATGCAAACACAAAGAATACTTAAACGAACAATTGATTACATCATCAGGCTCCACAGTTAAAGATCCACAATAATTGTCATATTTTACAAAGACCAAAATAAGACAGGCATGAATGAAATTGACAATGTTATATGTGAACAGTGATGAACATTCTGATTTGTTACCATGGAAATACTTGAAGATTGTGTGATTCGTGAATTAGGAAGGTCAGATAATGAGAGTCGAAATGACGTCTAGTAAGGTTCCACGTTTTTATCAATATACCAATACTAATAATAACAACGTTGTGTGAATAAAATATGTAATAAAAGGAGTATAGTCAAAGTAATTACGATGAAAACGAATCAATGTGGATTGGGAAAGAGATGATCACAAATAGAATTAGGATAATAGGTTTATAACATGCATTTGAGTTTTCTGGTGATTGAGTCGTGAACAGAGTAAACATGGAGGCTAGATATACCTTTTTTACAATGTATCTTGATCATAATCAAAACCATGTTTCATCTAGTGAAAAATGATTTTCAACTTATATGGCAATAAAAATGGATTATCAACCTGCCAAACTGCTCCTGGTGTGGCAGATGATGATGATGATGATGAAAATGAAGTTGATGAAGAAGAAGAACAAGAAAAAGAAAAAGGGGTGGATCTTTTGACATGAATGCTCTACTACTCCACTTATTATTCTGTATGATTTTCTATAGGATGAACACATCTTAATAGTATAGTTGAGTTAATCTGAACATTTTTTGCATTAGACTACATATTGAACTATGGTGTTTTGATGCACTGTTTGAAGCTACTGATATTTGCATAAGTAGTAAAGAAATCAATCAGTAATGACAATAATAACGTCAATTTAAGAGATAACAATAAATTAAAAAGTTAAGATTACATCAACAGACATATTTATACTTATTTGGTAACTATTATTATGGAGAATACAAGTCAATCAACATGGATTATTTAGCGACATATAGGTTCTAGTCTTAAAAGTGGACTGATCTAATACATTATCATTATCATTACACTGGCTAATCTTCTTGAGAAATTTATACAGCATCTATTCCTACTTACTATACCTGATCTAATTCATATTATTCTACACATTACGTAATCTGTGATTCGTAATTCCATTATTCTCTCTCTCGCGTGCTCACCCAACGTTGAACATATTTATTCTGATCACGTATTTATTTCACAGTTGCATTACACTGATAAACTGATTGAAGTCAGTCTTAACATTAACGATTTGATTTGATTCTATATATAACAAACAACAACTGTCAGTTCACATATTCACAATTCGGAATGATGTACCCTGCCTTAACCCTCGCTAATTTTATGGACTATTGATTTGGATGTGAGATAATTGTAAAGAATCTGATGAGGAATTCATTAAAATGAATATTCTTCGTTCAGATTAATTATGCTTCAAGAAGAATGGGAGTTTTTCAGAGATTCTTTAACCACACGTTAAAATTTCTAATCAATGGGTGGTGGCGAATCACAATGGCCGTGCAATTAATGTCAACCAACAATGCGATTACCACTCTGGATAATGAATCAGTATTACGAGGGTCGGTTGAAGGTAAGGACAAATTGTTTATGACCGCATAAATGGGATTTCTGTTTGCGTATAGCCAAGGCTACAATAAACTTTAGCAAAGGTCCTTGAAGGCTTTTGTATAACACTACAAATGTTGACTTGATGTCAACCTTATGATCAGTCTCAATCAAATGTTTCGCAAATAAGGATAACGTCTGACTGTCCCATAATCTTATTTAACCATTGGAATTCATTTGTTTCTGCAGCCATTTTGCAATCTATTCACCCACCTACGTACGTGTTACCGTACACGCACGTAAATTTATAGATAGCGTATGCGTGATCAGATTGTTTGAAATGTATTGCGCAAATATATCATATAATTTTGATAAACTTCCTATTCTCTTTACATTATCGAAATAAGATTACTACCAATGATATAAATTTTCTTATAAATCTAAATGAAGTACACATCATGTGAACATAGTATGCAGTAAGAGGGGCATTGTCAACGTTATTGTGTAAATAAACTAATGTGGATTGAGAAAGTTGAATGTGTAAACTGAGAACGAGACGGGATAGATATAAACGCTAAGGGTATTAGGGGATAAGTGGCAAATATTTTCCGGTTAAAATAATATCCCGAAGATCTTCCACCACAAATGTTTAGACGCGGATTGTGACATCTTCAGAGTTTTAAGCCACAGGAAGTTCTTAGCAAGAACCTCACTAGAAATGTTCGGGCACTGGATGGCCGTTTCATTCTCGTATGTGATTGGTCTATAGCTCACATTGATTAGCATACATTCAGCACTACAATCCACAATCATCTTTCGGGTTTTTGTGTTTGAACGCATACCTATTCAAAAAATTATTTTTGATAAGCACTGAGATTGTTTTACTGTTACCAATCAAAATGCAAGAGATGTTTGCACGTTCAGGTGCTCATACGCATTTGTTGAGAAGAACTTGACATCTTATTTTCGAATCACTATTTTCGGTAACAACTAATTAATTCCATTCGTCCAATGAGATTCTTCAAATTGATTTAAATTCGTGGCTAATTGAGCAGCTGCTGTGAATTCACTCATTTTAATGAACGGCTTAATCAAATGTTATCAATAATTAGGATATTTAGGCGATATAAATAGTACCTTAGATTCAACAGTTTTATGTATTTACAGAG
Source organism: Schistosoma haematobium (assembly GCF_000699445.3). Classification (NCBI taxonomy): domain Eukaryota; kingdom Metazoa; phylum Platyhelminthes; class Trematoda; order Strigeidida; family Schistosomatidae; genus Schistosoma; species Schistosoma haematobium. Next base: position 1,143,844 of record NC_067200.1, read on the forward strand.
CTGTAAAGGAATCAGCACTCTAACTTGTGACTTAACAAAATATATTGACGAGACTCTAATTTATGAACGACCTTATGTGACCTTGCGAAATATTAGCCAATCTGCAAACAGTCAGTATATAGTAAAAATATGTTATACAAAACCAAGGAAAGAAAGTGGATACACTTCTTATACGTGATTCAAAAACTTGTCAAGGTTATAAATCATAATGCATGCAGTCTTTCACACGGCTACAGAATAGTCGGCTTCTGGAGCCATAATGAAGTCTCAAAATCTCTTTCTGCCTCGACAACACAGCTTAAATATTGTTTATGTGCATTCCGGTTGTTTACAGCACAAAATGCTACTTGTGGATAGCGACACGATGCACATAACCGAGCCTATCCAGGAGTCTGTACGCTCTCCAAACATCCATATATATTGTAGTGTCTGGCTGCAGCCAGTGTTTCTGGTGCTTTTATTATCCTGTTCGCAATAATTGTCGTAATATTTCCTAGGAATTATATTTGGGGTTTTCAGTAAGAATTGACATCAGCTATAATGCCAGACATTTACTTAACCAAATGGATCTATTATCTTACACCTGATTGGTTTGTCCACAAATTATAGTCTCGCCGTTTTTTCTTTGTTATGGCCGCTCAATTATCACGTTTTGTACAAAATTCTTTGTGAACCGATCGTACGTTAGCATTAAGCACTGAAGTTGGCGCCGTAACACTAAAATCTCTAGAACGCTTCTGATTGACTCGTTTATAAATTGGAGTCTCGCCAAAATATTTAATGTGCTCATGAGACTAATGCACTCAAGAATATTGCCCCGACATTATCAAGTTCTTCGGGAGGTTCTAGGTTGCATGTTTGCGGTTCTGACATTGAGTGGCATTTTGTAAGGGAATGCTATCGGAAATTTGAAAAATGATCGAACCAGGAAAATTTCTATGTTCACTGCCTTCAAGTTATTTAAAATGTTATCATCAGAAATAATGCAATACACAAAGTCGACTAGTAACATTGGAATAGTTTTTATGGACTCTGGTAGTCGCACATATACCGGTGCAATGTTGAGAAGAACACAGTGTACACAACGTGACTTTTTGTATACGGAATTCAAATCACGAACAAGTGCATAATATTTGCCGAAAGATGAGTCACAATAGTCTGAATGAGTTCTCTGTTGTACCTAAGACAATACTGGCCTTTGAGTGCATTTTCATTGATGATTTTTCGATTCATAATTGTTCGCTCTGTGACATACATGCAAGTGCATCTCCGGTCACCAATATGTGAGTCTTGTCAAAGATCTCATTTTCTCATCACTGAAATGTCCTCTATGGCAATCAGATTAACGAAAGAAAGCCGGACTAACAGCATAATCACTTAGACAGAATTTCTATCAAGAGTAGTGTATATTCTATCAAGCTTGTCAAAGTAGACCGAAAATGTTGAGTTCGTCTGACAAACGTATTTATCCATACTGAGTATCTAAAGGGATGACGCAACGATGCTTGAAGTACATAATACTGACTTTGAGCGTCGCTGTGAAACATCAACTCTGTGATGCGGGTACAGCCAGTTGACGAACCTCTAATGGGATGAAGTGACGCGCGTTCTGGATTCCATTGCTGGTCACCATTCATCTCCGCTTTAATTATTTGTGAATATTGTGAATATTATTGTGAATATTATTTGTCAATATTGAGGCAACTCGCACTTCATGCACATATGACATGAAAAGACTGATCATTTCTCAATCATAGACATGGATGAGAACATTCGAAAAACCAATGCTAATTAATTTCTGTAGAATCTTCTTCTCATGTTTCCATGAGAACAGTACCGATTAATAATCAAGCATTGTACAATAAAGTAACCAATCACTGATGCGAATATGGAAGTGTGTTTGGTTTTCAAATCTGTCATCTTATTTAGCGATGCAGCAGCAAAACTGTTACGAGTTCAACCAATCCACACTGTGCCTCTTTTCTAATTGAATGTCAACTGAACCCTCTAGAATTACCCCGTCATCGGCGTGTTATATCTTGTAGCCTGAGCGCCCTGTTAATGTAAAGCGTGATGATACTGCCATTTAGAGAGCAGTGACCTATCGATGAGACCAATGACGCATAAAACCTGTATGAGCAGTCTAGAGTACTTATCGTTCCTGATTCCTGCCTAACCCAGCCAGTTAAGTCCAGAATACCAATACGAGCCTCTGTGATACAAATCACTATACTTCAAACATACTGGGGTTATATACCAAACAAACAGACCAGATCGTATCATAAAATGCGAAAACTACATTTGTAAAAGATTAAGCCGAAAGCGACTGTGAATGTGAGAGGTAGTGATTAATTGACAGGGCAAAATTCAACAATAGTAAAACGTATGATAATAGTATATGGTCAAAATAAAGTTTTAACAAGAGGAACAGGAGTATGAATAGTTTAGTTATATAACAATTATACAATAAAACTACACGTTTAGTATTGGTCAATAAATAGAACCCATAACCTACAATTCACAAATCTGATTGTGACATGAAATATCGGTCATAAATCCTAATTAACAACAGACGGTGAACAGTGAATAGTCAAATAACGAAGGACTACGAGGCTTTGTAAAACACGAATATTGAATTCAGACAGTTTATTTTAAAACAATGAAGGACGTCAATTTCGAATGATATATCTCAGTACTGAGAAATCAACAAACTGGACATTCACAACAAACTCATTGCGGATTGCAATGGTCATATAATCATGTATACACAATAGTGTTAATTGACAAGTGCAATATTGTCAACTCTTGTAAAACGAATCAGATTTTATTGAATGAAAACAATCATCTCAATTCAGAAATGCATATTTGATATATTCTATCAACAAAATTACATCAGTTATTACGTAAACAATCATGAAATTGGTATGTAGGTTCGTGAGAAACTATCCAATGTATTGAAATAATTCACAAAATAGAAAGTGTGTTTAATAAAATACAAAATGAAAACAACATGGTCAGGACGATGAAAACAAGTGATAAGACGTTTCTGACAATCATGGAATAATTTTCTTCCTTCCTCACATTCATACACCCATGATACAGCCAATGCATACAATATAGAATGTGACAACTATTAGTGTAAGGATATAGACGTATCGGAGAGATTTCTTTCCTCATTGTCTCCAGTCATATCTGCAGTCATATTCTGAAAAAGAAAATGAACAAGTACAACAATTACTAGATATTATTGACTTCAGTTTTTGTGTTGTCTTCTTCAATCCACTTCATAAGACTGCTTCAGTAATTGCTGGAGTTGTTTGAGTGTGATTGATAAATGTTGGTTCAGTGGAAACGTTGACCAAAAATAAATTATTGCCAAATATTTCACCATTCATCATACACCATTGACGACACAAGTGAATTCAACAATCAGTTACATAATTTACATTTGCACAATATGATCAGTGAATAATGATTTAGAATATCTGATACCGATTGAACAGTCAATGTGATAAGTACACATTATCCAACAACTAACTGACGACTCTTGTTTGGGTGAAGAAAATTGTCTCCTGGATGTCACATCTGATCAAATTCTACACATTATTCAACGAACTTATGACTGACGGCTTTATTGAAGCAATCCATACAGGATAAATATTTCTCAACAAGGAATCAGAAACACTTGTTCTGAACATGAACAATGGATATCTACGACCTTTCACTTATTATCCAAACATAAAACACAGCCTTCAACAGATCACACTTCATCATTCAAACTCATTTCATCTGTATTCTACAACAATTCACGTAAATATGTGGTTTCATATTACACATCATCATTGCTAGCAACGCAATGGCGTTTTCACACCAAATGCATTTTACATTCGATGTTGTTGCGCCTTGACGTTCTTTAATCGAATTGTGTTTTGGGCAATATTCAGTGAAATGAAGATGTTGATTGCATTTCAAGTTATCAAGCAAAAGATGTAACAATAACTCAATGATACAATGGTGATTTCAGAGTTCACTAACTGTTTCATTCACTGGGAATTTGTCATCACATTTCGCAATACGAAATTCACTACACTTTCAAAGTCATTTACATTTGAGGACAACATTTTGAAAGTGAGTGAAACTACGTTGAATGGTAAAAGATGAATTTGGTTGGTTTTCAAGGACTGTGTACATTTTGAAATATACACACAGTCCTATCATTGCGTTCATTACATCCGACTGAACTGAATTTTGGATGGTGGTCGAATTTCATTAGGTGATATCAGTTCTAAGATTGAAATATCTCTCGTTTACCGCTTCCACATACGAAACGTTGTGAAAACCATTGCAAACTTACTCACAATGAGTATTTGAAAATCACCACAACAACGTCGATTAATCTCAGATAGAAAATTCATTTTACATTATGTCAGCTCAATCGAACAACAAAGGAAGAGTGACATCGCTTCTCAATTCATTGTTGACGTTTTACCTGAAGTGATTTCAGTCGACCTGCGGTGATGGAAAGTTTCAAACTATTTGTCTACATTCTACTTTGTGTGTCATCAATAAGCACGTCGCACTAGTTGGATGATGAAAATCATCCACAAACAACAATATTTTTCTCAACGAATATTGAAGTCGATGTGGACATCAGATTATGGAATGATTCTCCCAGTTGTCGGAATGTTATTTCGATAGTTTAACACATGATGAACTGAAAAGTGTTGGTAGCTATTCACTGTACGTATCCACAAGGAAGGAAACACTTCTATACTGTGAGAAACCTCAGTGTTTTTGATACTTTACAAATATTTACTGACTATGACGAATTGAAATTTGAACACCTGATTTTTGTACTCATTCAATCTATCGTATGAGTAGGATAAGCTAGAGATTTTGGAAATTAAGCTATTGTTTCCAAGGCAATTACAATTTCATGAAGTGTTTCTCCAATGTCAATTTTTTGACGAAATTAGATAATACATGTACCAAATAAAAATCAAATGACACTTCCCAGTCAATGCACAATCAACTAACAGACTGATATCATCCCATCCATTGTCTTGCGACATTTTTTCCAAGTAAATTTCATCAAACTGAGGACTTCTATTGTAGTTCAAAATGTGTCAATAATCATTTTAAATATTCAACAGTGAGCCGTTGTTTGGTGTAACGTCATTTGAGACTGATGGCTTGATATCATTTAATAACTGACTGAAATCATACATGAAATTTCCAATTTTATGAAGCAAAAGTGATGCATTCAGGTGTGAAAATAGGTGTCAAAATAAGGTTTGACATACCACCGAGAACTTCATATTCCACTAGCGTTTCACTATCGATACAATCACCAGGAATATCTGTTCTCATTTCTCTCTTATCTCGTATAATACAATATACAGACGGAGACATTTGAGATTCAGATCTCCACTGAAGTACAACAAGTTTTTTTGCTCGTTTAAGAAGCGATCGAAATAAGAAATTGTTTCATCTCTGATAGCAAGTACAGTGGCGGTCAAACAGCATCCTCACGAAATATGCTTTACATCACATTTGGTTTTGAACGTGATCAATATACAACCGGTAAAAATGAAATATGATTCTGTTATTTCAATGGATCAGTGTTCTCTTAATTGAACTAATGATTGCGAATTAGCGCTACTCCAATGTCAATATTTTCGATGATTGAACAAAATGAATGAACTAGATTTTGATCTTTCAAGTGATCTGGTTCGAATCAATCATGTTGTATTAGCAGACTGTTCATGATCGTTCGATGATTGACTGTTTGAGGAATTGAATGAATTTGAATTTCACGATCATACGAATGCGATAATCAGGAAAGTGTTCAATATCCAATGGTTTACAGACAGTGACTGTGAGACATCAAACTTCAGGACCAAATATGTGACAGAAAGATTTGAAGGATATGAAATATAAATTGATAGTTCATGTGCCTCAAAAAAAATCCTCCTGTCCGTGCATATTTATGAAACTTGTGTTTATCGAATGAAAGCATGCAATTTGGTTGAGAATCTGCAGTGAATGAATAAAACACTTTGTAATTAGCTAAAGACTCAAATGTGTTTAATGAACAGCATTTAGTCTGCTGTAAAGAGTCAAACTATTTAAAAATTGAAAAAAATAAGACATCAGTAGAACTATTTAATGTTAATTCCCTTTATCCACAGGTTCAAAAAATAGCTGTGTTCCTACTTTCACTGAAACTGATGTACGAAGATGTCTCCAGTCGCTTAATTCATCTCGATGTTTCGGACCTGATGGTATCTCAAACATCCTTTTTAAAAACTGTGCTAACGTCTTATGTTATCCGTTGACGACTATCTTTAACAGATCTTTCTCATCTAATCTCATACCAAAAATGTTGAGAAAGATGAAGATAATTCCTGAATCCAAGTAGTCATCTGATGATAAGAATGTAAAGTTAACACCTTTTGCAATAACTTCACCCGTCCTCAAAACAATGGAAAAATTAATAATACTTCCATTTCAGCCTGCGGTAAAAGAGCATATTGATCCATATCAGTTTGCTTACACATGCAAAAGAAGCACCTTACATGCTGTTGCTGTATCAAAACATAGTGTTCAATTTAGAAAAGGGTAAGAAGTATGTTCGATGTGCTTTTCTGGACCATACTTCAGCTTTTGATTCTATACCAAGACAATCTTTACTTAACAATTTAATCAGTGTCAACACTGACAGCTGGATAACCAACTAGCTATGTTCCTACTTCTCTGGAAGGAAACAGTACACTGTGTTTGGAGGAAAGTGTTCAGAGTCTCTACTGTCTCATGAGAGTGTTTCACAAGAAGCTGTTCTTTCACCACTTCTTTTCTCTTTTTTTCTTCATCATCTGCCATCTTCCACAGAAAACACTTGTAAAATATGCAGATGATCTCACTGTATGTATGACTATCTCTTCCTCTTGAGATCCCATAATACTTATATCATTGGAGACTCTTTGATTAACACAGTGTCGAAGGTCAATTATCTTGATGTCACCTTTTCCTCTGATCTCTCTTGGTCTTCCCACGTTTTATTGTTATCGAAGAAGGTTTTCCGTTTGACTTACTACATAAAAAGAGTGTACGCTTTTGGTCTCATTTTTTGATGTTAAGTCTAATTCATGGGGTGAAGTGTGAATAAACAAAACTCAACAACAATTTTATTTCGATGAAAATGATTACTGATTATATTATCAGGTTTTATGTTGAAATTACTGATTTTAACATTGAAAATTTGAACAGGAATTTTGGAGCGGCTCCATGATATTGTTCTGGCTTATGGAAGAGTAACTCCATCAAAAAAAGTAGCCAACTTACATTTTCAGTAAAAAATTTCTGAAACTTGTAACTAACAACTCGAATAGGCTTACTGAAAGGAATTACATAGGAATAGTAGTAATAATAATGAGACTGAATTTGTGCATTAGAACTTGACTGATTACTTACACATTTGAATGAATCACCTGCAAATATTAGTTTTTTTTCTTCCTGCGAATTAATATGGTTACAAGCGTGTTCACATTCGAAGAATTTTAAAGTCAAGGTGGCGACCAAATAGAGCGGTATACACTGATCAGAGGAAAAGGTATATCCGAAATATCTCAGATAAAGTAACAACCTTATTTCATTGGAACAAATTGAAATTCATATAGCATACTCGTTTTACTTAACTATACATTCAACACTCACCTCATCCTCTTGTTCAAGACGTTAATAATTGCTGCTGGAATTTGTTGAGTTTATATGGATTTCTTATATGTTTGTTTGTTAGTTTCTTATTCGATGATTCAGAGTGACCATTGTGACGACGAAATCTCATAAAATCATTTGATCATTGTTGACCAATCATCTTGGCGAGTGAACATATCGTGATGCAATATTCTTCTAGTTATCGTGATGTACAGGCTGATATTTATCCAGCGTTGGTTAAAGTTCCTGATCTGAATTGATGAAATTATTTTCGTTATGAATAACCATACTTTGACCGAAGTGATTTGTTAATTTTTAGTTCGAAAGCTCTGTACATATTTCCACAAACACACATCTTGTTGGTTGTATTAATATGTCAATTAGTTGTCAATGATACAATGTTTTTATTTCACTGGTTAGAATCATAGTGGCATAGTAGCGATTCCATAATCATTGAATGTGGAATTGTCACTGGTCCACAAAACTGTGACAACATAATTATCTAGGGTGTATAAATTCCAGTAATGTAAAATCATATTAACTCAGTAGGTGTGCTTATGGAAAATCTGTGAATCTACGGATTGAATATTGAATGGTGGATACAGACATTTTGATTTTAATTCACTTCATTACACTTCAATAACATTAGAAAGCTTTCATCACAATCACTGAGCAACGAAGGGGTATCTGACACTGTCATTCTCTATCAAATGTGACACTGCAATTTTGCTTCAAGATCTTTAAACACACAATTGACATTGAACTTTTAATAAACAGTAATGATTAAACAGTGAAGTTGCGAAAAATATTCAGAGAACATTTCAAAAGTTTTTCCTCAACACTTCCATCACATCTTGATCAGTTTATTTCACACACGATACAACGGACTTATACAGACCTCAAGAAAGAAAAATTAGATCATTCCATGATGTGGCTTGATTACATCAAAACAATCAAAATGGATTCGGTTAAAAACACATGAAGTCGTTCATCTCATCAGCACTTTCTAGTTGTAGCACTTCTATTGTATTTCAAAAGAGTGAAATCCCAAACATCGATAATGAAATAACTGCACACTACGAAGTGATTGCTATTTTCTTTTTCCAACGGGAATCTGTACTCCGTTTGATCGATTTCCTCTAATTCGCATGATGATACAAAGATCTTAAAACTAAATTGTACTTTAGAAGATCGATATCATTTGATTTTCTTCAATTTTTTCAGGAATCTGAAAATTAGTAATGTATGTCTGAGTCAAGGTCTGTCACCACACAACCATCTGTATCAAAACAAGCTTAAAGTTGAAGTATCCTGTCGTCATCTACATTATTTTATACAATGACAACTAAATACACTCAGTTCCTTCAGAACTATGCTCCATCATGTACAGAAGCGATGCTTTCTCAGATTAATATCAACGGCTGTTGATAGTAATGTGGTTGTGAATAACTGCAGTGTTGATGCACGTGAATTCGTTGTCACATGCTGGAATTGTGTTGACGTGCTCACTTCCATGGCCAGATAATTCTTTCCGTAATTAAATAACTACACACAGTTAACTGATTACTATTTTCATCACTGAATTACTTTAGAAATTCTACAAAAGAGATTTTGAGAGCTGTATCTTCATATATTAACATTTTCATGTAATCTTTCAGCACATCACAAAATGTTGGCCTCTTTCTATCGGTGGAATCTAATCTGTAAAGCAGTGTTTTTTTCTATTTGTTTTAACGTCTGTCAACCAAACTGAATTTTGTGTTCATTTCACAATATCAACTGATTCACTCTAATTCGGAAAATAAATATGGTAACATTAGTGAGATTATCAACTAATTAATTAAAGACTGATCTCTACATTTGAAACTGAAATCACCGTAACTGACTATGTTGTGAGTCGAATCAACAACATAGGGAAGCGTAGTTGACAGATGACCGTTACTATCAACATCCATAGATGACCAATGCAAATATTCATTTCACAATGATTTCAGTGGCCCATTTCATTTGACAGTTTATAAATGGCACTCACTATTTTCTCCTTCATCTTGTCATTATTCATCACGTAGATGATTATCTAACATAAATCTACATTTTGAAAAACTACATTGCAAGGCTTAACTATGAAAACGACTGCATACACTTGAAAGTGACATTCTCTAACGGCAAAATGCATTTCGTTAGATTGATATTCACTAATTTCCTTAATGGTGCAAAGGTCATGTGATAAGTAGTCATTGAACTATTTTTGTAAGTTTTAATAAACACGCGTATCTTTGGGATGATGGTTGTCGTAGTTCTACAGGTTCCCACCCCATACAGTAGAACTGTCTTAACATTTGTATTGAAAATTCTGACCTTTGTGTTGGTTGCCAATTGTTTTGACTTCCAGATGTTCTTCAGTTGTAAATATGCTTCTCTTGCTTTATCGGTCCACACCTTCACGTCTGCATCAGATCCACTGTGTCCATAAATGTTGCTGCCCTAATATGTAAAGGTTTTTACATCTTCCAACTCTTCTCCGTCAAGCGTGATCGGACTGGTGCATGCTGTGTTGTACCGGAGAATCTTGCTCTTCCCTTTGAGCATATTGAGACCTACTGCTGCTGAGGTTGCTGCTACACTGATCATGTCCCCCTGAATTTGTTGTTGCGTTTGTGATAGAAGGGCCAAATCATCTGCGAAGTCTAGATCGTCCAACTGCATCCTAGATGTTCACTGTATTCCGTGCTTCCCGTCAGATGTTGATGTCTTCATGATCCAGTCAATCACCAGGAGAAAGTGAGAAAGTAAGAGTAAGCAACATTGTCTGACGCCGGTCTTTACCTCGAACGAGTCTGTCAATTGTCCTCCATGCACAATTTTGCAGTTTAATCCATCATAGGAATTCTGTATGATATTGACTCCGCCTGGAGTCCCTCTAGGGCTACTGCCGTTCCCAAGTCCGTATAAAGGAGGAGAGTTGGGAGGGGGGGATTTAGCGACTTCATCCCGTAGAAAAATAACTCGTCCAAAAAAACGCTAACCGGAAAAAATTATTCAAACCAGACATCAACTAAGAAGGAATTATTACTTTTTACAAACACCACAAGCCTGTTTATCGTATGTACTTAGGAAAAAGATTTGAAAAATTGGTAATTCTATCTTATTCACTGCACTGAATATAATATAACACCAAGTTCTATCATTTCGCTTACATCCTGTAACATTTTCAAAGTAGAATTGATTACTTCATTGATCTCAGTGTAAACAACATTTGTTTTTAATGAACAAAAACATATTCCTGTTGACCTTAGTTGTTTACAGTAATAGCAATGATCATACTTTGTTGTCATCCATCACTTTAGTTCATCTCATTATACAAATAATATGGTATTCTCTATTCTCTATTCTGTATAATGGTTGTATTGTCAATCTTAGAATAAAATAACATCGCTTTGCAATAATAACTTGTTTATTTGGCTGACATTCATCTACACACAAACAAAACAGAGATGAGTGGAATTCTCATTTTACAAAAGATTACTAATTTTCTAAAAACAAAATAAAGTGAAAACAAAACTCAGTTCATGGAAGGTCATGCTCCAACTGTGAATAAACAATGTAACCATTTACGTTTTGAGTTGCGTTGTTCAACTAACTTCGTTTTTGTGACAAGTATATGACTTACTTGTGGTAACTTGTTTTAGCACACTTCAGATAGACGTTCTACTTCAATAAATAGTTGGTTGTGTACTGACAAATTTTGACTCACTCGGACTTCCACTACCTCTTTTCAGATTCCTGAGGAAATTGGGAAAAATCAACCTAAATCACGTTTCTACGGTTTAATTCCGTGTGGAGATGTTTTTTATATCCCAATTTATAATGACCTCAATGCTCAATCATCTGCTAGCCAAATGTTACTTTCAATTTGTAACTGATTATCACAGAATTCGCTTTAACAAATCGATCAGAGTAATCTAATATATCTTTCTCACAGTTTAGATCATTCAGTTGTTCCGTTAGTAAAATAAATTGATCGAAGTGTCATTGAAATGTTGAGGTAAATTGTCTGGAATAAAATCAAAATACTCTACGTAAACTCACTATTCAAACGTTACTGTTTATCAAAAATCCAACACCAAATAGAGACCTACATGTATTAAGAAAGTTTTAGCATCACATTTGATATAGTCACGGTGGAAACACATAGTGAAAATGTCTGGTATTTTATGAACACTGGATATTATTACTTGAATTAAAATCAAAGTATATTTGTTGTCATCTGAACAACTGTCAACCTTGTTACTATCACGAAGGTTTGAGTTCTTGTAAATTGGTCGTATTGGTGTTGTTACTGTCATCCGTGCTAAAGTCCCTTATCAATGAATTTCACGATGCACGTCTGCTGACGCTTGCCTACGTTGGTATACTGTGTAATATAATTAAGATGTACGAATGTTTTCATCGGAAGTGTGCGGATGGATATTTGGAGAGGTCTGTCGCATATGTTAAACGATTGACAACGTTATATGAACGAGGATATTAGTCGGACGATAAAACCACTCATTTGTTCACTCACTCACTATTCGTACAGTCAAAATTCCTAACTTACTCGTATCACTACTCAGTGCCTATAGAAGTCTATTTTATCTAACTGAACTGATAGTTGATTCATAGAATGCCTAATCATCATACTACACTGACATGATCGCATGGTGTTGAAAACTAAAAATGAGTTTGAAATCAAGCATTTCATATACGTGATAAGATTGGATACAGTATTTTATGATTGAATAAATAATGACCGATTGAAATTATCCACTAAGCCTTTTCACAGTAAATTTCAATGTTGACTATTCGTGAAATAATTTATAACGAGTTAAACTGACATCTTTGTAAAATAATTCAGAAATTTAAGGATAACATATTTCATTTTTACCGGTTGTATATTGATCACGTTCAAAACCAAATGTGATGTAAAGCATATTTCGTGAGGATGCTGTTTGACCGCCACTGTACTTGCTATCAGAGATGAAACAATTTCTTATTTCGATCGCTTCTTAAACGAGCAAAAAAACTTGTTGTACTTCAGTGGAGATCTGAATCTCAAATGTCTCCGTCTGTATATTGTATTATACGAGATAAGAGAGAAATGAGAACAGATATTCCTGGTGATTGTATCGATAGTGAAACGCTAGTGGAATATGAAGTTCTCGGTGGTATGTCAAACCTTATTTTGACACCTATTTTCACACCTGAATGCATCACTTTTGCTTCATAAAATTGGAAATTTCATGTATGATTTCAGTCAGTTATTAAATGATATCAAGCCATCAGTCTCAAATGACGTTACACCAAACAACGGCTCACTGTTGAATATTTAAAATGATTATTGACACATTTTGAACTACAATAGAAGTCCTCAGTTTGATGAAATTTACTTGGAAAAAATGTCGCAAGACAATGGATGGGATGATATCAGTCTGTTAGTTGATTGTGCATTGACTGGGAAGTGTCATTTGATTTTTATTTGGTACATGTAATATCTAATTTCGTCAAAAAATTGACATTGGAGAAACACTTCATGAAATTGTAATTGCCTTGGAAACAATAGCTTAATTTCCAAAATCTCTAGCTTATCCTACTCATACGATAGATTGAATGAGTACAAAAATCAGGTGTTCAAATTTCAATTCGTCATAGTCAGTAAATATTTGTAAAGTATCAAAAACACTGAGGTTTCTCACAGTATAGAAGTGTTTCCTTCCTTGTGGATACGTACAGTGAATAGCTACCAACACTTTTCAGTTCATCATGTGTTAAACTATCGAAATAACATTCCGACAACTGGGAGAATCATTCCATAATCTGATGTCCACATCGACTTCAATATTCGTTGAGAAAAATATTGTTGTTTGTGGATGATTTTTCATCATCCAACTAGTGCGACGTGCTTATTGATGACACACAAAGTAGAATGTAGACAAATAGTTTGAAACTTTCCATCACCGCAGGTCGACTGAAATCACTTCAGGTAAAACGTCAACAATGAATTGAGAAGCGATGTCACTCTTCCTTTGTTGTTCGATTGAGCTGACATAATGTAAAATGAATTTTCTATCTGAGATTAATCGACGTTGTTGTGGTGATTTTCAAATACTCATTGTGAGTAAGTTTGCAATGGTTTTCACAACGTTTCGTATGTGGAAGCGGTAAACGAGAGATATTTCAATCTTAGAACTGATATCACCTAATGAAATTCGACCACCATCCAAAATTCAGTTCAGTCGGATGTAATGAACGCAATGATAGGACTGTGTGTATATTTCAAAATGTACACAGTCCTTGAAAACCAACCAAATTCATCTTTTACCATTCAACGTAGTTTCACTCACTTTCAAAATGTTGTCCTCAAATGTAAATGACTTTGAAAGTGTAGTGAATTTCGTATTGCGAAATGTGATGACAAATTCCCAGTGAATGAAACAGTTAGTGAACTCTGAAATCACCATTGTATCATTGAGTTATTGTTACATCTTTTGCTTGATAACTTGAAATGCAATCAACATCTTCATTTCACTGAATATTGCCCAAAACACAATTCGATTAAAGAACGTCAAGGCGCAACAACATCGAATGTAAAATGCATTTGGTGTGAAAACGCCATTGCGTTGCTAGCAATGATGATGTGTAATATGAAACCACATATTTACGTGAATTGTTGTAGAATACAGATGAAATGAGTTTGAATGATGAAGTGTGATCTGTTGAAGGCTGTGTTTTATGTTTGGATAATAAGTGAAAGGTCGTAGATATCCATTGTTCATGTTCAGAACAAGTGTTTCTGATTCCTTGTTGAGAAATATTTATCCTGTATGGATTGCTTCAATAAAGCCGTCAGTCATAAGTTCGTTGAATAATGTGTAGAATTTGATCAGATGTGACATCCAGGAGACAATTTTCTTCACCCAAACAAGAGTCGTCAGTTAGTTGTTGGATAATGTGTACTTATCACATTGACTGTTCAATCGGTATCAGATATTCTAAATCATTATTCACTGATCATATTGTGCAAATGTAAATTATGTAACTGATTGTTGAATTCACTTGTGTCGTCAATGGTGTATGATGAATGGTGAAATATTTGGCAATAATTTATTTTTGGTCAACGTTTCCACTGAACCAACATTTATCAATCACACTCAAACAACTCCAGCAATTACTGAAGCAGTCTTATGAAGTGGATTGAAGAAGACAACACAAAAACTGAAGTCAATAATATCTAGTAATTGTTGTACTTGTTCATTTTCTTTTTCAGAATATGACTGCAGATATGACTGGAGACAATGAGGAAAGAAATCTCTCCGATACGTCTATATCCTTACACTAATAGTTGTCACATTCTATATTGTATGCATTGGCTGTATCATGGGTGTATGAATGTGAGGAAGGAAGAAAATTATTCCATGATTGTCAGAAACGTCTTATCACTTGTTTTCATCGTCCTGACCATGTTGTTTTCATTTTGTATTTTATTAAACACACTTTCTATTTTGTGAATTATTTCAATACATTGGATAGTTTCTCACGAACCTACATACCAATTTCATGATTGTTTACGTAATAACTGATGTAATTTTGTTGATAGAATATATCAAATATGCATTTCTGAATTGAGATGATTGTTTTCATTCAATAAAATCTGATTCGTTTTACAAGAGTTGACAATATTGCACTTGTCAATTAACACTATTGTGTATACATGATTATATGACCATTGCAATCCGCAATGAGTTTGTTGTGAATGTCCAGTTTGTTGAATTCTCACTATTGAAAATGTTCATTTTTGAACTTGATAATGTTTGTAGTGGACCAAAAAATAGATCAACTCAAATGTGACAATATAGTTATCATGTTCAAATTTTAATGTTATGGTATATGAATTACAATTGATAAACACAAAATAAAGTAATGGGACGTTACTTAAATCAGCAAGTTTTCGAGTGTTCAAACTGCATTTGTCACCATCATCAACAACTGTGGACAATTATTAATTCCAGTAGGCTTATAGTAATTTTAACGATATAGCCAGACGTAAAATAAAATCGGAACTATGACTGTAATCTATAAATGTAGATAATACAATTTTTATAGTTTACATATCATAAAAACAAGCCATAGAGAATGAATGACGCACATATATGGCAGTAGTTTATTTATGGGTGATTAACAGAGTGTATCTCATACTTTAAGTCATTCATAACAGAAGAGAGAATGAGTTCATGGTCATACATTGAAACAACGTTTACAATCATTTTATGGTATATATACAAACTATCAAAATTAACAAAATAAATACAAATAACATCAACAAAATAAGTTTGTCATGCCTTATCTCGACATAGCTGTTCCCCTCCCCTATACTCAGAGTGTCCAGTGGTAACATTGGGTTGTAACAAAAAAATGAAACAGTATAGTATATGCATCCATGCCTGGATGCATACATGCAAAATAATAATAATAATAACGAAAAGAACGTGAAAATGGGTACGTAGTAACATGTTATTACGGAACAAAAGAATATTTCAACATGCATATAAACTATAGACTATGACATGCACACTAGTAATCATACAATGTGTTAGTGTATAGGATGACATAGACATAGTATAGCAAAACATGAAATGAATGAAACTACGGTCAGTGCCTTAGTTTGTTAATAATGATAAAGTGCAAAACTGTTGATAAATTCATCAAATAAAAATCGGATTTTTTTATTGTTTTTATGTAAAATTATTAAGTTATTTCAGAAGGGTTTTATGTCGATAAAATACTAATTTTAATAGTTGAAATCATGTGTCAATCAAGGCTAGACTGTCATGAAAAAGTTGGATGCACTGAACTCCTCAGCACTGTGCATCCATGATCCCGCCTCACGAGATTCAAACCGAGAAACTACTAGTCTTAAGAGCGTTCGCTTAACCATTAGACTACTGAGTTGGTATTCAATATTGTGAAATTACCCTGACCCACAAGGATATATCATATAATAAATAATTATCTGAAATTCACTCATTTGTTATGGTTACGAAACGAGTAAATGTAAGGAAATTTAATAAATTATATACACCTTGTGTAGAAAGGAGAAACTGGTAGTTTTTAATTGGAAATTGAATGAATTTATTAGTGTACTATATATCAACGATTATTTTGATTTATTATTCAGTAAAATGGACGTAACTCTGTTATTATTTTTTGAGTTCATATATTGTTTGTTTCGCCACAGGTTTCATTAAAGCTCAACCTGAACGTGTCGAACATGTAGGCCTCATGTTCGGTTCTTCATCCTCCTCTGATCTTTTGGTGATTAATGGGAGGGGTTGTTTATCTATAGTAAAGTTTAACAATCGTTTGATTATGAATGGCTTACATAGTCATCGAAAGATAGATAGGGAAATTATCATTGAGAAAGGATAACTAAGTATGATAAGGTAAAATGTTGAAATGGAGAATAATGTAATCAGAATGATCATGGAAACAAAAATCAACAAGTTGAAGGTAGAGGATTCTAGGGAGAAGTTCAAAGATGAAGGAGATGGCGGTAAAAGAAGAAGAGTATGAGAAAGAGAAAAAGACTATAAGACATTAAGACCATGGTAGAAGAAGTGGTTGTACCAGTCTCTTTTGTACACATAATTCTGCTTTATCTAGATGTATGGCTATTGCTTCGGCAATGCAAAGAAGATGCAGTCTAATTGTTTTTGGGAGACTTTTAATTACCTTGTAGATGATCTTGAACGCATTGTAAAGACAATAATAACAATAATAAGTTTTGGACATAAAATAAACATTAATCAGATTAAGTCACCGCATTATAAGATTGATTATTAGCTAGTTGGCCAGGGTAGAAGGAGTGACTGAACACACTTCTTTTGGATACAAAGCTCTGGCTTTTTGATCCGAATAGCAATTGCTTCAGATGTTTGTAGGATTCACAGTCTGACGGAATTAGGTACACTGCTGTTGACACGATAGATTATTGCAAAAGATTACTCCATGTTTGCTGTATGTCCTGTTTGGACTAAATGGTCTAAGATGGAGTTGTTAACAGTTTTGACAACACCTTTGCTTAGCCACACGGATAGGTACTCACGAGCCCGAATGTACAAATTCTTAGAACATCTGCCAATATAACTTGCTCCACAGGAGCAGTTGAATTGATAGTTACAGAAAGAAGTGGCTAGTCTAGATAATTTATCTTTCAACCTCGGAGTTCATTATTGATTGTGTGGAGAATACTAGTTGTAGTTTAGCTGCATTAAAAGTATAGTATAGTATATTATACTCTTCAGCTCCTTTTTGGGCCTCTGGAAACTCCGTTGAAATTCTCCGAAAGTTAACTCAACACTTGATGAATCCATTTTAATGTATGAATTAAATTGATTGGAGATTTTACATTTTATTGAATATATTCAAATCCAATTTTGTATTCAAATTCAATGTTGACAATTTGAATATAATAAATATATATTTTCATCAAATAGATTGTTGAATTAAAACATATTGATGATGTGATCAATTGATTCACCATATTGATTCAATAACATATTTGTATAAATTCATCCAACTGATTCACAAGAAAAGCTCTCACATGGAATCCTACAGGCCAAAAGTAAAGAAGAATATCAAAGAACACATTACACTGGGAAATGGAGATAGACATAAGAAAAATGAACAAGAATAGGATGGAACTAGAAAAGGTGGCCCAGGTTAGAGAATGCTGGTCGGTGGCCTATGCTCCATTTGGAGTAACAGGCGTAAGTAAGTAACTTGCATAAATTCAATAGCTTCAGTAGTATCCGATTGAACTTCATTTGTTAAACAGTCTATGGATTGAATTCGTAAACCATGTCAATTAGATCAAATAAACTCTAGACTATTCAATATATATTCAAATGAATCTGTTTTGACAACAACAACACCAACAACAACAAAAAACCGCCTAAAATATTGTTCACATTGTTTAACAATATTCATTAAACTATGAAATACTATTTAAAAATTTGATTCATTAATTATTTAAACGATGAGTGAAACAAATGAAAAATCAATTCAATAATGAAAAATTAAATAGAATATTTCACATAGTAATAAACAGTTTGAGCTTTTTTTTAATAAAAAAGGGGGGACAAATTTCAGATCAATTGCATATTTACCAAATGTGTGTGTGGATACAGCAGATCACTCCATAATGAGATTGGCTATGTAAGAAAAAAAAGGTGTTAAGTTGCAATCATAGTGTGAGCATGAATACCTGAATGTCATAAATTACAGCTGACTAGTCTTAAATACAATAAAACACTCTTCTTTAATTCAACTGATAACCACAATCTATCTTTTTATAAGACTTGTGACCAAATAGTTTTATTTAAACAAAGCTTAAAGGATGTTTATCTTTATGACTTATTTACGCCATTTACTCATTGTTGAATATAGATTACCAATTAGCGATCTTCAACTAATTCTGTCGTGAGGTCCCATTAACTATTTTCTTTCTTTTCATGCCTGTTTCCATTTCCTTGTTCTGACCCTATTTCTCTACACTTTAGGATTCCAATTGTTTGCCTTGTGATCCAGTTTGATGGTTCGTGCAGTGCATGTCACACCCACCTCTAACGTCTTTTCTTGATTTCCTCTTCAGCTAAGAACCAACTTGTTCTCTGCCGTAATAGTTTGTTGCTGTTGATAATTGGCCAACGGATATGGAGTATCTTGAGTAGGCAATTGTTAATAAATGAAAATTATCGAAATTGATATTGTTTACTTGAAATTTCCCATTGATGTTTAGCACTGTAATTGGTCAATCGCTTATTGGCATATGTGGATATTTTGTTGGATATCAAATTACAGAGTACCATCAATTGTTATTACAGACCGTGGTCCCAAGTTTCAATTCGTCCTATTCCAGAAATTTACCAAAACATCAGCTTATCATCCAGTAGCTAATAGTCTGGTCGAAAGATTTCACCACCCATTGAAACGCTCTTTGATGGCACAAGCTGATACATCGAAGTGGAGCGACGCCACTACCACTCGTACTCCTGAGAATCCGTTTAACTTTCAGAGAAGATATGTGTTGCACATCCGCCGGACCAATTTACAGTACAACTCAGATACTATCAGGTTAACTAATAGACCTAGATACGACAATATGGACTGATGCAAATAGTTTTGTGAGTCGTCTACTGCAAACGACGCAACATATCAAAGCAATACTCAAGCTTGAACTTCTTGGTAGATACTGGTGCTGCTCTTAGTATCATTCCTCAAAATAAAACTGAGATGAGTCGAGAAACATCCCCAGTTACACTTCAAGCTGCCAATAAAACTAAAATCGCGACATTTGGGCAGAAAACCTTAACACTGGATTTGGGTTTCTAGAAGCAATTACCTCGAGTTCTCACTGTAGCCGATTTACATCTTGCAACACTGGGGATGAACTTCATTAGTTGAGATCATGAGTCAGTTGAAGCTAGACTACCATGGGAAACCTGGACTAACTGAAGGCCATTCCGTTCTACTGTGGGACTCCTCAGTAGTGCACATACATGACCCCGCCTCCCGGGATTCAAACCTAGGAACTATCAGTCTCGCGCACGAGCGCTTAACCACTAGACCACTGAGCCAGCCAGCATTCAACGCTGTTAATGTCTAACTTCAACTAATCCACGAAATTTAGCGACACACCAACCATTGTTACCAATGAGTTACTATCTCACAGCTCATACTGTAATCTTATATTCAAATACCAAAGGTTGTCCACATATATGTAAACTTATTCACTAAAACATAATCTCAGTTCAGAATAAACACAATCTTAATTTAGAAATACTTTAACAATAAATTCAGACAATATACAAAACAAGTATTGAATAAACCAGACAAAAGGTTATCCTTACATTCTAGACAAGTAACTGCTTATCATAACAAAGATGTTACAATGATGTAGAATCAGTAGAAATGTATTATGTGCAAAGATTGAATCAATAAATGTGCTGATTACTCCCAACTATCATAATTAGTTAAATGTCTACACATAAATAGGGGTATACAAAAAGATAAACATATGGACAATGAAATAGAGTGAGAGATAGATAGATAGATTCTAATGGATTATGTATTTATTCACTGAATAATATCCTCATTGTAATTTGTTCTCTTTACATTAACTTTAGGCTGTTGCTAATTTTTCATTTTAATAATTCGTGCTCACTAATAATAGGCTTAAGAGGTGTTTTCATGGAGTTCTAATGAGAAGCAGTGACCAGCGGATTTCAACCGAGTCTGTTGTGAGATAGTAACTCAATGAAGACAATGGTGTACGGTGATGTAATTATGTGGATTGGTTAAAGTTAGACATTAACACTGTTGAATGCCAACTGACTAAGTAGTCTAGAGGTTAAGCGCTCACGCGCGAAACTGATAGGTCCTGGGTTCGAATCTCATGAAGAAGGGTCATGGATACCCACTGATGAGGAGTCTCACAATACGAAGACAAGGCTATCTAGTACTTCCAGATTTCTAATAATGTTTTAACATTGACCAGTTCATAATTTCAATAGCAAGATTTATGAAACTATATAATCATTTCATCTGTTATAAACGTAAAATGTGATATAAACACATGACCATGATGTTTGGATGATTCTACGCCATTGAAAAGAAACTATCATTCATTAGTTTTGAATTTGTCAGCTACTGGCATTTCATTATTGGCATTCCATTGATTTCGTTATGATTTATATTCTTAAGATACAACATTGTAGGTATTAGCAAAAATGAAATGATTTTGTCATTGTACCTACCCCGACCGTTGTTGCTACCTTGACGTGGTGGTCGGGCTTGCCTATCGTGATGAAGCAACCGAGCTATACTGGCTGGAACAACCGTTCCTCAAGGTCCTACCATGTCAGACAGGTCGGTTGAAGAGCGGTAAGACTAAAAGCAACAAACCTAAGGTCCGAAGGCGAAGTCGTACTGCTGACTGTACAGAGGTGTGACAGCAGTAAGGTGTTTCCTTCAGACAACCAGCATGACAGCGATCCTGCCTTCCCACAAGGAGGGGTGGGGTTAGAAAAGGTCGACCCTAAAAATGCACACCTCACCTTACTTCACGGATTTCCGTCTCCGGCGGTAAGGCCCTTTGAAGAACGGAGCTAACATGTCAAAAACCTTCCACGAAAAGGCCGTGCGCGACCGGCCTCAAGCAGTTGTCCCTTGGGCACTGCGGTCACGCTCTCAGGTCGCTGAGACCACCTCTAATCCAATTTCCTTTTCAGGCACCTCCAGAAGAACCCTTCCACGGTGTGGGCAACCGGGAAGTGATAACCGCCCTCATACCTCTAACAGCACTCAAGACCACTGTATTCATAATCAACCTTCCTCTTCAATTCCTATTATTCCTCCTACATCGACTTTCAACCCTAAACTTCCTCCTTCGCCTTCCTCCTCAAGTGTCACCATAGCTAACGATTCTAGTGCTCAAAACTCTGTCCCAGGTCTACTGAAACTTCGCTCCAAACTACACATTGGAGCTTTCAACGTACGCACTCCATGTCAAATTGGTCAGCAGGCTTCCTTGGCTAAAACCCTAGAGTCTCTTTCCATCGATATATGCTGTGTCTCCGAAACACGCATACAGGATTCCAGTGTGATCATTCACTTGACCTCACCTCGGCAAAACGGAGAGCCAACGAGATACACCCTACGTGTATCTGGTGACCCGATGGCCAGTTCTCGTGGACTGGCAGGTGTAGGCATAGCACTAAGCATGAGGGCCGAACAAGCACTGCTAGAGTGGATCCCCGTCAACAGTCGTCTATGTGCTGTTCGGCTAAACGGCTCCGTAAGAACTCGGAAGGATAGGGACACACGTCGTTGCCTTTTTGTCGTTTCTGCCTACGCTCCCACCGACTGCAGCTCAGATGATGTGAAAGATGAATTTTACAGAAAGTTATCTGAACTTCTTCAGAAAGCTAAACGCTCAGACATAGTACTCGTAGGGGGTGACTTTAATGCTCAGATAGGTAGCTTAAACCACACAGAAAGGCATTTAGGTGGATATTTTAGCATTCCGGCACAGCGAACAGATAATGGTGACCGTCTGCTGCAACTGTGCTCAGACAATCGTTTATTTTTAGCAAACACAAATTTTAAGCATAAGGAGAGACATCGTCTAACATGGCGACCCCCTACACCAAACCAACGATGGACCCAAATAGACCATATTGCCATCAGTCATCGTTGGAGAGGGTCGGTAGAAGATTGTCGCTCATTCTGGAGTACCTGCTTGGACTCCGACCACGCCCTAATACGGGCACGCATCTGCTTGCGCCTCACTGGACGCAAAAAAGCCACATTAAAAAGACCATGTAGAACTGAATTGAGTAACGAGAAAACCAAAAATAGGTTCCAAGAACAACTGAGTTCACACTTAGGTAGTTCTGAAGACGAGGCTGACCCAGATGTTGCTTGGAAAGACATACAAGCAGCTGTGGAAGCAGCAGTGACATCTATTAGGGACTTAAACCACAGAGTTTCAAGGAACCAGTGGATTTCTTCAAAGTCTATCACACTGATGGATTCTCGCAAATTCGTCCCATCAGGTTCCGAACATGATGAAGAGCGACAACAAATCAGATCTAGGTTAAGAAAAAGTTTAAGAAACGACCGTGAGCAGTGGTGGGCAACGAAAGCAAAAGAGATGGAAAAGGCGGCGGCTATAGGGAACACAAGACAGCTCTACAGATTAATAAAAGAAACTGGAACTAATAAGTCTAGTGTAAGTGAGATTATTTCGGAAAAAAACGGTACTCTCATCTACTCCCAGTCCAGACGTTTAGAACGATGGGCGGAACACTTTAGGGAACAGTTCAGCTGGCCTTCAGCTACTCTACAACTACCCTCCATTCCCAGACAGCGTGAATGGAACATTGAAGTAGGTCCCCCTACTCTTGCTGAAGTTCAAAAGGCTATAGATAATCTGAAACGAGGAAGGGCAGCTGGTCCAGATGGACTGGCTCCAGAGGTCTTTAAGGATGGTGGTCCAATTTTAGCGATTAGGTTGACTAATATTTTAGCTAAGATCTGGGAGTTAGACGTTATTCCATATGACTGGTCACAATCACTTATCGTCCCAATATATAAGAAAGGGTCAAAATCATCCTGTGACAACCACAGAGGGATTAGTTTAACTAATATAATATCTAAAATACTAGCCTCGATAATTATCAGACGCCTAACTAAAACTCGTGAACTGCAAACACGAGAAAATCAAGCTGGCTTCAGACCTGGTCGTGGCTGCATCGACCACATATTCACCATTCGTCAGGTTCTAGAACACAGGCATACTTATCGGCGTCCGACGATGGTGGTCTTTCTTGACTTAAAAGCAGCATTTGACTCGGTAGACCGCGAGGTTCTGTGGCAGTGTCTGTCATTGAAAGGCGTACCTCAGAAGTACATAAACCTTGTGAAGGCTCTTTACTCGAACACTACTAGTCGAGTGAGAGCTTATGGCGAACTGTCATCTACTTTTGCAACCTCAAGTGGTGTCCGTCAAGGATGTCCACTCTCCCCATTTTTGTTTAACTTCATCATAGACCTACTGATGGAAATAACTTTCTCGTCGACTGAGTTCTCGGGTAATGATCTCCTTCCAGGAGGTCCACTTATCGACTTAGAATACGCAGATGATATAGTCCTGTTTGGTGAAGACGCTGACAAAATGCAGAGTCTTCTGGTAGCACTGAGCAACAATGCCAGGATGTTTGGAATGCGCTTCTCTCCCTCGAAATGCAAGTTGTTGCTTCAGGACTGGTCTGCGTCAACACCTGAACTAAGGATAGGGAGTGAAGAAGTCGAACGCGTTGACAACTTCACTTATCTTGGAAGTCTGATCAGCCCTAATGGGTTGGTATCGGACGAAATCTCAGCACGGATTCGAAAAGCTCGTTCAGCTTTTGCCAACTTACGTCACCTGTGGCGAAGGCGAGATATCCGTCTATCAATAAAAGGACGAGTATACTGCGCGGCAGTCCGTTCTGTTTTACTTTACGGTAGCGAAACATGGCCATTAAGAGTAGAAGACACTCGTAGGCTATTAGTATTTGACCACAGATGCCTTAGAAATATTGCTGGCGTCTGCTGGGATAACCGGGTAAGTAATAGTGAGGTTAGACGCAGGGTATTAGGAAAGGATGGTAAATCAGTTGATGAGGTTATGAATCTTCATCGACTGAGATGGTTGGGCCACGTGTAACGTATGCCTGAACACCGATTACCACGACGTGCAATGCTATCCGGTATTGGAAATGGTTGGAAGAAAGTTAGGGGCGGCCAAACCAAAACGTGGCATCAGTGCTTGAAGACACTAACTTCTAGTCTGAGCCATGTTGGTAGATGCAGACTACTTGGTTGGGGTCCGCGTGACTTTCGTAACCAATGGTTGGAGACTCTTGGTGACATGGCTCAGAATCGATCACAATGGCGTCGGTGTATACACTCCCTGTCTTCCCTTAAACTAAGAGATTAAAAGCGCTTCATATCTTTCTTTCTACTAACCAATTCTTCTTGTACTATATCTCTATATGCAATCTTTCTCTTATATATTACCACCTTTTACCTAACCACTGTTATGAATCCGGTGTTCATCTTGTTGTGCTGATGCGGTATGGCAACCTGGACCGATGCACACATGTGCCTGGTCCTACGTTGTAGCTGACCTGACCTGACCATTGTACCTACATATGAACCAGTTGATAGGAAGAAAACTGTGTAATATGAATTAAAGTAGTATATAGAAGCCATTTCCAGTATGTAAAGGTGAATTTTTTTCATGATCAGAAATAGAATACTTTTTTACTGACGCCTGTTTGACACAATGGAGCATGGACCAACGACCAATAGTCTACAACTCACACTCGCCTAGGATTTCCCTTCCAATTCTACCCAACTGTTGTTCACTCTTCTCATGTCTCATCTCTGTCTGTTCTTTAATCTTCCTCTTCTCATTTGGCCTTGAGAATTCTATGAAAATGATTGCCTTGTGATGCCGTTGGATGCTTTTTTCGATGTGTGTCCTATCCACTTCTGACACTTCTTCGTCCTGATTTCTTCCTTCACTGGAATCTGATTTGTTCTCACTAACAGTAGGTTATTACTGATGGTGTCTTGTCAACGGATTCGAACGTTTCGCGTAGACAGCTGTTAATAAACACCTGTATCTTCTGGATGATGGCCTTTATAGTTCTCCAGGTTTCCGCCGCACACAGTAGAACGGTTTCGACATTTGTATTGAAAATCCTGACCTTGATGTTGGTTGACAGAGAGTTGTTTTGAGTTCTTGATACTATTCAATTATAGATATCTTGCTCTTGCTTTGTCGATATGCAACATAGAATAGTTCTATTCTTTTATTGAATTGAGATTTACAAATAAACTATGGTGTAGGAAAATGTTAAAAAGCGTAATGACCAATTTCTATACACCCTTGAATGGATTATCGATTTTTTGACAATTGTACATTTTTAAGTTTGATTTGTATGTTCAACGATTAATTGAGATATCAATTTTAAATCTTATACCCTACATATTCCTTTTAAATTTGGCCTGTCGCTGGATTAAATCTGATATTTTTTCTCTAATAAAACACACATATTAGTCGTTATGATATATCTGTTGTGTTGCTAACTATATTTTATGTAACACTCTATTGAGCTTAAGAAGATTGTTGACGTTTGACGTCACAATAAGATAATCAAAACAAAAGCAAAATAAAATTGAAGAGTAATTATGATGTAGCTAATTAGTTTATATAGTTAAACAGATAGACTGAAAGGCTCTAGGTTGGAATCTCGCGGGGGGCGGAATTGTGGATGTGCACTGTTAAAATGTCCCATACTAGGACAAAACGATCATCCAGTGCTTTCAGGTTTTCCATGGTTGTCTAGCTTTAATTGACTCATGAATTGAACTATTGAAATAGATATCCATTGGATTGTTTCAATAAAATTACAATATTGATATAGAAGTATGCTATGACATCTAGATAATTCGAGACTTCAAAAGTCAAGAATATTCAAGAAGTAATTCGATCGATATTCTCGTATTACATTGATATGAACTATGCTCAGTATGATATACAATATGTGATTTTGTTATCTCTGGGTATTCTTCAAGTATATAAAATTACATCTTACTTAATAATCATAATAGGTGTACAATCAATAGATAAATAAGTGTAGTTTCGAGGTATAATAAATCTTCACTTGTACAAATCTTGATGTTCTTACTTCATATCGTGAGGATTGCAATGATTCTTCTTTTTTTTCCGATATAAGTAATAAGAGATGCAAATAGAACACTACGCTCTTATTATCTTAACTGAAAAACTACTGACGAATTATAAACTGTTTCTCTAATGTTTACAGGAATACAAAGTCTCATAAGTACTTGCATTCCGCAGCAAAACTAATTTTGAGGTAGCTCGTTCTCCAAACTTTTTGAAGATTTTACATTATGTTCAAGGTTTAAGAGTGAAAATATTTGGAGACTAGGAAACATTAAAGCAGTCGGTATCTAAAAGCATTCAAATACAAAACGTATGAGTGTGAAAATCAGATCAGTTTGGTGACTTAATACAATCGAAGCTCTAATGAACTTCAGAGGAGAACCTCCAAGTGCCCTGGTACGGCAGAGGATGAAGTGATTTCACTCTGTCTTCAGAAATTATCCTACATGGCCACACATATATAGACACTGTCACGGAAGTCCTACTCATTGCCGTCGCGTGGCACGGTTATTCTTTGCCAAATTGAGAAAATGATGGTCCGACGCTTTAATTCGGTTGGTGGATATGGTGGATTCACATACGGCAAACTAATGGTACACATGAGCTCCAAGATCCTGAGAGAACGAATAGCGTGTGAACACATTGTTGGTCATCGGCTACCATGGAACACTTGACGTTGCCCTACTGTCTTGTGGATTAGACCTCTAGGTCAAATGCTCGGGATGTGGCTCTCAAAGAAAAACACTTGATTAGGTTTGGACATTCGGACAATATCCCAACCCTCACACAAATCGAGTGATGAGGTGTGGTGCATGTATATTTGGTACCCCTTTGTACCAAAGTCAGAACTTTTCTGCTAACATTACATCCTTTACAGTCAAAGTAGAAAAATATTCTACATGTAGTATTCTACGTGTACTTTTATTCAGTTTATAAATTTACAAGAAGATGAAATGTCTCTTGTTGTCTTTTAATTGAGTGTGTGGAAAAATCAGGATCTACATCGTCTACCATCATTATTCATGTGGTAAAAATGCAATAACAATGTCAACTAATCTATTAATGGTTATGTAGAAGATATTACAGGGAGAGAGAGAGCTCGTCGTCATATTATTGAGAGTTAGTTACAAATCGATATTAAAATATTCATTAATAAGTTTGATGATGAAAAATGAACCATTGACATAACACTTCCGATATTGGGCGATGATGACTTAGTGATTGAAGTGACCATATTTCCTTGTTTAAATGAAAACAGATAGGTATCCACACTGCGTATAGAATAATCAGTTTGGCAATTACAACGCCCTAGTAATTTATATCTTCACATTCATATAAAAGATTAAGCAAATGTATAAGAAGAGTTGATTGATCATCAGTCACTCAGTAATAACGTAGAACTTCGTACGTACATCAGTTCTAGTTGCCACACCACGTTAACACAGAGATGTATTTGTGGATTCGAATTCCGTAGTGGTAGAGGTAATCAGAGTATGAGCAGTAATCGGAAACATTAGGGTTTGAAGATGTTATTCAAAAAGTATAATAAAGTGAAATATATTTGAAAAGAGGAAAAAGAAAAGGACATGAAGAATTCAGAAGTTTAGAAGTTAAGAGAACACAAAGTGTTACTGGTCGTAAACTGTTCATCTTTGTAATCTGATTAGTTGAAATTGAAATCACATCTAGAGCTGTGATTGGATGTAAGAATTTTCATTTGTTACAATTGAAATTTAGTGATAATGAATAATTTTTTTTGTGTAATCTTAGTTTTGAAAAAAATTTAGACTTTTGAAGAAGAAGACACCAACTTAATTGCATTACCGTGCAATCCTACTGTTAGTGAATGTGTATTGGGATAAATTTTTGTTTTCCGATCAAGTATACCTTGAATTGAAGTCGTTAGTTATCTTAACACAAATAATTATATGTATCTCATTAAAAGAAAGTTTTTTTGGAAAAGAGCAACAGAAAACCCGTTTGAATATTTGATAATAGTGATTACTGAATTAGGTCGGTAGTCTAATGTTGAAAACCCAATTAATAAACAAACTATCATCAAAGTGTGTGTATAGGTTTTTTTGTAACACATGGTCTGTTAATCGGAGAAATAAATCAACATATCAATATATCATCATGATAAATTACTGATTGCAATATGTATAATTCAGGTGAACCAACCGTAGACCATCATTGAATGAACTGACTTTGACAGTATATGAATGTAGTAATAAATTTAACCGAAATAGACACTTAATATTTAGTAAACGATTATTTTGTAAATGGTCATTCATAATGAGAATTAGACAGACAACGTTAGATTTCAATGTGGTTAATTTGGAAATCCATTGAAACACGGTTTATTGTTTTCACTTGTAAATTATTTGTAGTTCTGTATTTTAAAATTAATTTTTTTGGTCGTAATAAAAACTAGTGTGTGTTTCATCAGTCATGTGTGAATACTGTTAACAGTAATATGAAACATGCAATGTCTAGACATTACGAATGTAACCATTTTTGACAAGAATTTGAAATATCCGTTTCAATGAAGTGTAAATGAACAAGCCTACGTCGTCTGACTGACTCAACAAATATCTATCGACATTAAACGTATAAATATGAATAAGGTCAACTGTATCAATGAACATTTACAATTCTATTATTATTTACTTTCCTTATTATTATTATTATTATTATTATTATTATTATTATTATTATTATTATTATTATGTCAATTGACAAGATTCAATCCCCATACTATGTAATATTTCATTGACACAAAATGTTTTGCATTTTAAATTTTCCTATAATGCTCTTCCACTTATTGTGACTAAAAACACTTTACTGCAAATCATCCCGACCTTTAATGAATGACCTTTCTAATTTGCAAATATTACAATTTGTAAGTATATAGATATATGTTGTAACAGATGTTAACGTTCACCATTGTTGACACATTACATTGTCAAATTCATTAATGCCATGGCATATTTTTGGCTTTTATAAAATATGGGAATTATGGACTTATAACTGTATCGTGTGATTGTACCAGTAATTAATAGTTATATAGCTGTGCAAATGAATACGTTGATATAATCAGTATTTATGAATCACAATGAAGGCTTAGTTGACGATCAGACGTACTTCTTACGTACGCATAGTTCTGGTTTCAGGTACTTTGAATATAAAACAAGAATATGAAATTCTTGTTCTGTTGTATTCATGAAACGGATAATATTCTTATTTATTTTAACACTTACTATATGACCTTTAATCACATGAATCATTTCAATGATGATGGTTTCAACTTGTTTTATAATGTCAGTAATTTAATCATAAATAAGGTAATTTTCTTCATTGTGGTTA
This sequence comes from Schistosoma haematobium, assembly GCF_000699445.3. Taxonomy (NCBI): domain Eukaryota; kingdom Metazoa; phylum Platyhelminthes; class Trematoda; order Strigeidida; family Schistosomatidae; genus Schistosoma; species Schistosoma haematobium. Next base: position 1,174,262 of record NC_067200.1, read on the forward strand.
CTTGTCTATGAGCTTTAATCACATTTATCTTTGTAATAATATTCACTAATAAATATTCTCATCAACTTATTGACCTAACGACAAAATTACAATTTTCACTATATTGAACTATTCCTATTGAAATTGGCTAAAATGTACTATTATTAGATAGTTTACAAAAGTGTTACTAAAACATGGACATTGATCACAATATTTTAAATATAAAATTACTAGATTAGTCTTCATCAGATGACAAAATCTTGTTTAAGTTTTCTTAACCTTTATATCTCATAAACGTTAGAAACCAGTTTACGAATACATGAGCGATAATCGCTTTTTCATTATTAATCTCTAAGGGATATCTAAATTCATGAGACATTAACAAGTGCTTAATCACTTGACTTTTGCCGCGGAAAAGTAGTGGATAAAAAATAATGGAAATCAAATTGTGGGTGGCCCTGAAAACGGCCTTTACTCGTTCTCGCGGTCAGACGTCGTCACTATTAGTTTGTAATGGCGCCACAGATAGGACAGTGCACTGCTCGTGCGTTCGGCGATGGGTCGTAGGCACAGAAGGTATGAAACATTGCTTCACATCTACAGAAAACTCAACCAACCGCACCACCGGTTTCACACGGAGGCTGCGCAAGATTACAGACGTCGCAGAGTCGATTCTCGTCATCCTCTTCTTCATTTTCGATGTCCCGTTCAGTTAACTCTTCGGCTAGTATCGACGTGTACGTAGTACGTCCCTGTGACGTCCATAGCGGTGAATAAATCTTCCGACAATGCAGACTGCGTTATAGGAATGCGAAGGTGTCGCTTCAGTAGTTGACAGGCAACTGGTGTCAGCCGTTCCTGAAGTCGAAGTACTTCCGGCTCCTCACCAATATCGGCTTTCCCCCGACAATCCATTGCATCCGGATACACCTGCGTAATAGCAACAGCAATTGCAGGTGAATCATCGGTCACAATGCCTACCAGCTGTCGACTGTTGGTACACCGTTGGAAAAAACGCAGGAATGCAGAAATAAATGTTGACGTTTCGCAACTTGAAAAGGCAATGCACATTGGGTATTGCCTTAAAATTCATATCCAGGGCAACGACTTGATACAAATGGACGTTCTCGTTATTCATTTTGTACGTCCCGTCAAAACCAATTACGTCACAAAAGTGACCGGCCAAATTCACTTGCTCAGCAGTCATGAAGAAGAAATACGATAGACAGTTCTCATCGTCCAATTCGTATTCGCAAAGCCCACCCAAGGATGTTATGTGAGCTTTCAATTTCCCGTAATCACCTATAGTGTACATTATAAATTGGCGAATTGCGTACCAGGAAAGTTCGCGTGTGAGAACACTTTGTACCGCATATTACAGACATCTTGATCAGTCAGACGTTTCCCATAAGATTGGTAAGCAAAATTCTTTACGTGGAATGCAGCGGTACCGGAAATCAGCAGCGGTCTCACAGTTTCAAACTCTTCGTCCGTTAACCTGCGCACCCATAAATTACCTTGGTACCTCAGGGAATTGCACTCGTGATTGTGATGCACATTCCCACGTACAACAGTCCAATAGCCGTCTATAATCTTACAAAACATGAAGGCCGGACATTGGGTGTTCATAGGAGCCCTTCGTTAAAAAAAAATAAAAAACCTTTTACCAGAATACTTCCTCTGTCTAATACGTTGTGACGAACCGCTAGATATTATGCGCACCAGCGCTTGTATTCGGCACGTTACTCTGCTCCATAATGACGATTGAGATTGTGCTTCGTCGACAAGTACTGATAATTTATAACAATTTTCAAGACATAACTAACCAATTAAATCTAATCTTTTGAAACTAGCCATTTCATTGGACGAAACTCGGGATGAAAAATATTGTAATTTTGGGGTGGAAAACTTTTTCATTTGGGGTGGGCGTTTTTTTAAAAAAAAATGGCCGGTCAGACAATATTATTCAAGATAAATCATATTCGCGTATATAAAGAAATACAATAGGCCGAAAACAATAATGAACTAGACATTCGAACATAATCACATTTAGGTATATTTACAATGGATACATGTTTTGTAGTTGAGGGAAAATTCTTCAAAGAGATAATCTTATTATTATTACTACTACTTAAATGATTTCTATCATTCATATCATCATGTTGTAATCCATTCGATGATAAATTTTGATCAGTTTGATTGGGTAATGATAATGAGATAAGAATATATGGATCCGGATACAACTGATGATCACGATCATGATTATGTTTTGGTATTTTTGGTAATGGTGTTGATGATAATGAAAATTGTGGTCGATATTAAGACGGAGATGTATAACTAGAATATGACTGTTGATATAGATGATGATCAAAATTTTGTTGTTGAATCATTTCCATTTTATTGTCTAAATGAATATCTAATTCATCATTAGAATTTCAAGAATTACCTCTTGAAGTTTGTCTCTCTAGTTAACACATTTAATGTGTCTTACGTTTGAATGTTGTCATCAGTTTGTTGAATTTCATAGTTTATATCATCATAAGATTTGGAATAAAATCAAAGAAATTTGAAGTTGAAGAAAAATAGGAAATTCTGTCTTGTATATATTACATGAACAAACATGAAGTTATTATATTAAACATTGAATTACATAAGATACATAAGATAATGATAAACTAATCAAAGTGTTAACAAACAAGCAAACAAAATCATGATTTCATTAAGAAAAGAAAAGAGACGAATTCATGTATCTGGGGTGGGAAAGAAAAGAAAAGAAAACTAGTTTAAAGACTATCTCTTCTCGACAAACAATGAACCCGTGTCAAATCTTATAACTTGTGGCATGTGCACCTTGTTGATGGATTACATAATGATACCACCAATTAGAGAACAATGATTTATCAATGATGCGTAAAATCGTACGAGCAGTTTAGAGTCTTAATTGGTCCCAGTCCGCACATTGAGTCCAGAACACCAGTCTCAGCCTCCACGATATCAATCATGTATTTCAAACATACTGGGATTATATACAAACCAAACTGACCACATCGTACCATAAAATAGAAAATATACATCTGTACAAGATAGTAGCCAAAAGTGGTTGTGAATGTAGGAGATAGTAATGGATAGATCGGACATAACTCAAGAATGGTGAATGGTATCATAATAGTCTATAAGTCAAAATAAAGCATATGATAGGAGGAACATGGATATGCATAGTTTATCCACTTAGTAACCATACAATAAATATATTATGCATAGTATTAGTCCATAAATATATCCCAATAGTTACTATTCAAGATCTAACAAAAGAATGATTAAATCTTCAAGAATGGTATATCATTATAATTAATTGTTTAGTTATCTATATGTCATATGATAAGTAAATCATCATTATCATGAATAGTATTGTTTCTTTCTTTCTTTTTTTAATATAAATATAGAAAAGGGAGAACACTTTTTATTTATTCCGAGTTCTATTATTGGCACCATTCCATCAATCAATCAATCAACCATCTTGATAATCAACATGGCAACAAGAAAATTATATCAGTCTATATTACAGTTACATAGAATAATGATAATAATAATAATTGATAAGTCTTGCAGATTGAATGCTATATTCGTCTCCTAAGCTATTCTGTAACCCCGAAGCTAGAACTATATAGCGACCTGAACACGAGAGAGAAGACTCAAGGTATGCGAGAAGTAGTTAACTCCAAGTTTCATTCCAATTCAGAAAATACAAGGTTTTAATAATATTTTAAATGTGCTTTGGTTGCCAGAAGATTCTGGAAGTGCTACTTAACATAGAAGAAGTGCAGCAGCCAACCAATCAGAGCCTCTACCTGTGACGTTTCGCCTCCTTGATATTTTTGGCCAAGACTCCATGTGAACGCTGGTTGGATGAAACGCTTCTTAGTGTTTCCTGATGCTTGCTTGTCTTTTGGAAGCAATTTTATGGATCACCCCAACAATAATGGTAATAGTAATGGTAATAACAATAGTAATAATAATCTATGACATAATCTCAGATTGCAATAATGATTAAAACTAAGTACAATTACTAGGTAGGTAGGTGGGTAAGTTAGAAAACAAACACCTACCTACATTTAATACCATTTAAAACGTATCATTCACCTTAAATCTACATTGAAGATGATGATGATGTAATAGATTAGATGAATGAAAAATAAATAGTAAAGACAAAAAGAAAAGATCAATAAGTCCTTGGTTCGAATCCTTGTAAAGATGGGATCATGAATGTGTACTGTTAAAGAGTATCATATTAGAATGAAATAACAGTTTAATGCTTCTAGGGTTGTTTTTTTATAGTGATCTAGTTTTAATTGATTCTACATATTAAATCTTTCTTCCTGTAATCTTTTATATATATAGTACCACCATTGAATTAACTACTTCTATGAATCCGGTGTTCATCTTGTTGTGCTAATGAATAACGTATGGCAAGTTGAACCGACGCATAGATGTGCTCGGTTTTTTGTTGTGGCTGATTGACTGATTCATAAATTCACTTATCAAATTATTAACATCGATTTTGTTCATTTATGTTTAATACATTGTAAATGTGAACATCATTTCTATTACTAGAAAATGAACGCATAGAATATATTCCACAAATTATACATTCTCTCTATAATGGATAGAATGAACAATATTCCGGTAGGACAGAGCAGATTGAACAATAATGATCTATAGACTATGCTTCATTGGAGGGTAACAAATGCTAGGAATTCAGTAACCAATCAAAACTGAATGAAATAATTAACAAACATTTTCTAATTATCTGTGTGAATTGCTTCGATATAATCTAAAGTCACAAACTGTTTAAGCAAACATCGATAATGACTAACAGTGGAATCCAGTCTTAAGCCCACCACTTCGTCCTATTCGGGACTCGTCAGCTAGATGTACCTGCATCACAGACTTGTTGATGTTCACTCCGAGACTCCAAACCAGTACCGTTTGCTTCAAACGCCATCGCGTTATCCACTTAGTTATTGAGTCCTGATAACCACCTGATTGTGCAATAGAGTGACGTTTAAATTCACTTGGTGTTGTTTTGCTTGTACCTTCCCACTGTTACGTGGGACTGCAATTGATCAATCTCATGTTGCTATATGTGCATCCTGTGTGGATGTCCTTGATGTATCCTTAAATCCTAAGCTTTTTAACATGTCTACAATTTATACCACACTTCAAACGACAATAATTGAATAGGTTTAACAAAAAAGTGGATATCTATAAATATTTCTTAGTAGCTATGACAACTATTCTTTTAAGGTGAAAGTATTATACACCATGGGGATTTGATGATTCGCGAGAGTTTTGAAAAATCCATAAACAAAGTTAATGTAATCGACTAATTGAGATACTGAACTTTTTTTCAAAAGATTCATCACAATTAAAACAAGTCATATTGTACACGTAAATAAGAAAGGGTTTTAAGGAGATTTTAGTCATTTCAATAGTTGAAATCATGAGTCAATGGAAGCTAGATCACCATGCAAAAACTTGAAGCATCGGACGGCCGCTTCTTTCTAGTATGGGGCTCCTCAAAAGTTCACATCCATGACCCCGACTCTGCGAGATTCGAACCCAGGACCTAACAGTCACACGCGAGCGCTTAACCATTAGACCGCTGAGCCGGATGGCATCCAACGCTGTCAATGTCTAACTTCAATCAATCCACAAAATTGCGCCATCGTACACCATTTTCTTCAATGACATGATATCTCACAACAGACTCTATCAATTTATACAACGGTAAAATTATCATAGAAAAAAGGAAAAGAATCCTCAATAAAATATCCATTAAAGAAAAGCTCAGAATAGTTTAAACCTGAACCTAGGTAATTTGCACCTGTTTACTTATTACCAACAAAAGACAGATGTTAATGATAGTGGTAGGAAAGGAGAAACAAAGTAACAGCAATTAAAATCAGTTGAACAAGAACACAGAAACTCAAGGCAAAAGCTGAATAAATATACTGAAGCAAACAAGATTGTGATAAGGAACATTAGAGCTGAAAAACACAAATTCATAGAAGATCTAGTAACAACAGCGGAATGAGCTGTAAGAGAAGGAAATACGAATTAATTATACCATGAACAGAGAAACTAACAGCGAAACACAGTAAACCACAGCAGACTGTCAAGAACAAAAAAGGCAAGCCAATCACTGAGATTTAGCTACAGAGAAACTGTTGAATTAAACACTTTGAATAACTCTTCAATAGACTATCCTAGGACATCGAACTAGCACACATAGATATTCTCACAGCTGACATCTCAATATAATCAAGCAGATCAGCGGAACCAGATAGTATATCAGCTGAAGCACTGAAGCCATTCATGAAGGTAACTGAGAAAGTGTGACATATGTATATTTGGTGTCCCGTGTACCAATGTTTGCATTTAAACAAATAAAATACCGATTACTTCTTCTATTCTACAATCCATATGGTATAGAACATTAAATAAACACAGACATTTTCTATACGTGACTACTATTGTAGTGAACAAGAACACGGGTGGGGACAAACGGATGTATTTAACACAACAATTACAGTCTATCACAACAAAATCTGAATACCATATAGTCAATCGTCAATTTGCAAAATATTCATGCATCAAACCAAACTGGACTGTTTCTGTTGCAAACACCAATCCATTGTCTCCCATTCCATTGTTCATGCATTTTCTTACAAATTCCAATGTGTTCTCGCTCTACCTTTCTTGATCTTCGCCATCTTCCGCTGCCAGACATTACGTTCCTTTAACGCACGTTATATACTACTTATATCAATATGAGTAGTTCACACCACACTATCTCTTCATAAACTATACATTATATCCATTACAACTATAAACATGGCAACTGAATAGGATTGAATAATAAACTAACTATACACAGTTGGTTCAAATGTGGGCAATGAATTTGCTTGTTTGTTTGTTTTTTGAAGGACAAATCTAACTAGGAAGGTAATTTAATCGTTGAATTTATGAGTTAATTAAAGCCATGAACAGTAGAGTTCAGTAAGGTCTGTCGTGAGATAGTAAATCACTGAAGAATCTGATGGACGGTGGTGCAATTTTGTGGATTGATTGAAGTAAACATTAACATCATTGAATATCAACTCAATGGTCTACAAATTAAGCGTTTATGCACGAGACTAATAGGTCCTGGGTTCTAATCCTGCGAGGGGCGGGGTCATGGATACGCACTGCTGAAGAGTCCCATACCAGGATGATACGGTTGTTCATTGTTTTCAGGTTTTCCATGGTGGTCTAGCCATAATTGACTCATGAACTCGACCATTAAAAGAAGAAAAGTTGAATAACAGTCGTAATATGACTAAATATATTAGATTGCATAGAATCCACTAACAATTTTCAACTTTATGATGAAAAGAAAACAGAATCTTTGCCAATAACTAATTAATTCTTTATACGCGACGACAAAAACTGTTTAATGCTTATGATTATTGAATGGAGCTGCTTCTTCAATATTAACCAGATTACATCTAAGAGTAGAAATGATTAGAAAATGAACTGAACTAATTTATAAATGATGTAATATTTTCATAGTTTATATCAGATACTGATCTTAGCTAGACAACCGTAGAAAAGTAAGAAAAATTGAACAGCTGTTTTATCCTACTGTGGAACTAAACAGAAACATCCATTAACAAACTATCCAGAGACACAATCCAAGACATTCTTCAAGCCACGTTGCAGCGAGCACTCAAAATTCAGACTGTAATTGATGGACAACCTTTGAGTGACGCTAGAGTGGGTTTGAGAATGTCCGCCTACTGACTAGGACTAAATGAGGATTTTGAACCTATGTAGAAAGATAAGGATTGTGATTTGTAGTTGATGGTCAGGGATAGAGATTAGATTTAAGATTTTTATCACGAACTGACAACAGCTAAAATGCCAAGACGCTATTTAGTTGAATGAATAAAGAATTTCGCACCAAAATACAAAACCTGTCATCGTGAATCTCATTAGTTCGTCCATAAATTATAGTCTCACCACCACTAAGTTTACAGTTTTAACTTTAATCAATTGATGTTATTGTGTGACAGTCTTCTAATGTTATAGATGGTGAATCACTTTACGCTTGATGCATCAATAAACGTTAGCCAAATTTTTATTTTATTTTTCACCGTAGTATCATGGGGAGATATGCCGATGATCTCAACGGGAAAATGTTTGCTTCTTAAGAACCCGTTTCATTGCGAGAACTCGTAACACTGAGTCCATTTAGACGTTTCGCTTGAATATTGCGTTGTATATATGAGTTTATTCACTATGACAGTATATTCGAATGGATACTTGTAGTGTCATTCATTTAATCAGATGACACGGCTCAGCCTAGCAGACGTGCGCCTTATGTGTAACTTATTACTACTCACACTAAATATACTATTCTATCCCCAGCACAAATGTGTTCTTCAGAAGAACTAAGTATCATTGTTAATTTTCATGAAAAGATGAGTTAGTGTAGACATGGATGTAACTTCCACGTAAGACCTTACAGATTAGGCAATCACATGACAAAGTAGTATTAGTACCGAACTAGACAATCATTTTACTGGTAAGCACTATTTAGACATTACTTGTCAATATACATTAGACCTTTGTTCATAATTTGATCAGTGGTTTCGGATTCTGTCTACAAAAATTCAATCGTTAATCCTGTAACAGACACATCATAAATTAGTATGAACTACGACATGGTTTAGTTGACATACTCAAAACAAGCACGCATCGTTTCGCTTTCGAAGAATATGTGACTGATTAATATGACACTTACAGCAATGTTATACACAGTTCCTGTGTATATTCAGAAAGCGGGAAGAAAAGGCTATCAACGTTAATTGTCATTCATATAATTTTTTCTCAGATACGTCATATGATACTATGTCAGTCCAGTCAAAAACGATAATACTTATAATGGATAGAACTGTTATGACTATATATTACTTACTTACTTATTACGCCTGTTACTCCTAATGGAGCATAGGCCATCGACCAGCATTCCCCAACCGACCCTGTCATCGGCCTTCTTTTCTAATTCCATCCAATTCTTGTTCATTTTTCTTATATCTATCTCCATTTCCCGGCGTAATATGTTCTTTGGTCTTCCCCTCTTCCTTTGGCCTTGAAGATTCCATGTCGGAGCTTGTCTTGTGACGCAGTTGGGTGCTTTCCTCAATGTGTGTCCTATCCACTTCCAGCGCTGCTGCCTGATTTCTTCTTCCGCTGGGATCTGATTTGTTCTCTCCCACAGTAAATCGTTGATAATAGTGTCCAGCCAAAGGATCTGAAGTATTTTGCGTAGACAACTGTTAATAAACACCTGTATCTTCTGGATGCTGGCGCTCGTAGTTCTCCAGGTTTCTGCCCTGTAAAGTAGAACTGTCTTGACATTTGTATTAAAAATCCTGACCTTGTTGTTGGTTGCCAGTTGCTTTGAGTTCCAGATGTTCCTCAGTTGTAAATATGCTGCTCTTGCTTTGCCGATCCGCGCCTTCACATCTGCATCAGATCCACCCTATTCATCAATGATGCTGCCCAAATATGTAAAGGTGTTTACATCTTCCAAATCTTCTCCGTCAATTGTGAATGGATTGGTGCATGCTGTGTTGTATCGGAGAACCTTGCTCTTCCCTTTGTGTATATTGAGATCTACTGCTGCTGAGGCTGCTGAGGCTGCTGCTACACTGTTCGTCTTCTCCTGCATTTGTTGTTGCGTTTAGGATAGAAGGGCCAGATCATCTGTGAAGTCTAGATCGTCCAGCTGCATCCTAGATGTGCACTGTATCCCGCGTTTCCGTTCAGATGTTGACGTCTTCATGATATAGTCGATCACCAGGAGAAAGAAGAAGGGTGAGAGTAAGCAACCTTGTTTAACACCGGTCTTTACTTCGAACGACTTTGTCAACTGTCCTCCATGCACGATTTTACAGTTTAATCCATCATAGGAATTCCATATGACACTGACTATCTCCTGAGGTACGCCGTAGTATCGCAGAATCTTCCATAGTGTTGTTCTGTCCACGATATCAAATGTTCTTCCATAGTCAATGAAGTTGATGTAGAGTGATGAATTCCATTCAATTGATTGTTCCACAATGATCCATAGAGTTGCGATTCGGTTTGTACATGATCTATCCTTACGGAATCCTGCCTGTTAGTGTCGAAGTTGAGCGTCTACGGAGTCCTTCATCCTGTTTAACAATACCCTGTTGAAGACTTTTCACGGCATTGAGAGAAGAGTGATGCCCCTGTAGTTATCACAGTTGCTGAGAACGCCTCTCTTCGGTATTTTGATCAGGAGTCCTTCCTCACAGCCTTTTGGTACCTGTTCCTCATTTCAAATCTTACTGAAGAGAATGTGGAGTATCCTTGCAGTTACCGCTACGTCTGCTTTTAGTGCCTCTGCTGGAATGTTGTCTGATCCTGCTGCTTTGCCACTCGTGATTTGTTTGATGGTCATGGTGATTTCATCAATTGTTGGTGGGTCAACATCGATTGGGAGGTCCGTGGGTGCTGCTTTGATGTTGGTTGGGTTCAATGGAGCTGGTCGATTCAAGAGTTCTTTGAAGGGTTCTACCCACCTGTTTCGTTGTTTATCAATGTTGGTGATTACCTCGCCTTCCTTGCTTTTCACTGGTCGTTCAGGTTTACGGTGATTTCCAGAGAGTTTCTTTGTATTGTCGTACAGTTCTTTCATGTTTCCCTCTCTTGCAGCCTTTTCCACCAACATTGCCAAATCTTCCAGATATTGACGTTTGTCAGTTCTGATGCTCCTCTTCACTTGTTTGTTAACTTCTGTGTACTCAGCTTGTGCCTTGGATTTTTCTGCTCTTGTTCGACTGGTATTGATTGCTGCTTTCTTGTTCCTCTTTTCTTGAATCTTATCCAGTGTATCAACAGTGATCCATTCCATGTGATGGTGCTTTTTGTGGCCCAAGATCTCATGGCATGTTGAAGTGATTGCCTCTTTGATCCCCTTCGAGTTGCTCTCCATAGTAGGTCCTTCTCCATTGAGTAGATCATGAAAGGCCTGGAACCTATTGCTCAAGACTATCTTGAATTCGTTGAGTTTGTCAGTATCCTGAAGAATGGCCGTATTGAACTTTTGTAATATTGTCCGCCCCATTGTCCAGTACTTCAGTTTCAATTTCATCTTGGCGATCAGCAATTGATGGTCTGATGCTATATCAGTTCCTCTTTTGTTTCTCACGTATTCCATCGTCCTCCTGAACTTTTTGTTGATGCAGAGATGATCGATTTGGTTTTGTGTAGTGTGATCCGGTGAAGTCCATGTGATTTTGTGGATGCATTTATGTGAGAATATAGTGCCACATATGACCAGTTTATTGAAGGCACATAGGTTTGCAAATCTCTCATCATTCTCGTTTCTTTCTCATAATCCGTGTCGTCTCATGATGTCTTGATATCCAGTGTTGTCCGTTTCAACCTTGGCATTGTAATCTCTCGTCAGAATGGTTAGGTCCTTTGTTGGACACTTCTTGATGATTGGCTGCAACCTATTGTAGAATTGATCTTTAGCGTCTTCATTGTAGTCGTTGGTAGACACGTAGCATTGGATGATGTTCATTGAAATGTCTTCTTCTTTTGTTTTGAGGGAGGCTTTGATGATCCTTGGTCCATGAGATTCCCATCCTATAAGTGCATTTTGTGTTTGTTTGGACATCATCAATGCAACTCCTTGTGTATGTGTTGCATTTTCTTCTTCATGGCCGGAATATAGCAGAAACTCCCCTGAAGCTAGTCGTTGTTATCCAACTTTCGTCCATGGGGTTTCAATGATCCAAAGCACATACAGGTTGTATCTCCCCATTTCTGCAGCAATTGGGAAGGCTCTCCCGGTGTCCCACATTGTACGAACATTCCATGTACCTCAATAAATGGTTGCTCTGGTTGTTAGGAGGGGCATCGGCCTCGTAACTTTCGAAGGAACTCGGCTTTCATCATGAGGTGTCATAGTTCTTCTAAATGAAAACCTTTCGTGCCTATAGGTAACCCTCGTGCTATTGATTGTAGAAACCAGACAAGTAGTGAATAGGTCTTTATTTCGACCTTAGCGCAGTCATAGTGGAGCGTGGGATTATCTGTTCAGACAAACAAAGGCTTTCAACTTTCAATATAAGATAATAGGGAATATAACGCTTATACAAAATAAGGAAGTGAATGAATACTTGAACAATACTGTTTTGGCATATGCTTGGTTGTTTAGGGTCAACTCTTAACCAACCAATCTATGCTGTTACATTAACTTCCTCTTAGAATCGACTTCCGTAGGAACGTCGGTCCGATTAACCTATCTATCAAAAACACCTTTGTTCTATTTCTCATCCCAAGGGAAAATTATCAACTCTCTCAATGTTTGACTTACAATCAGTGGCGACTAACGCTGTCAGTTGTCAACGATAGTCCATGGATGTCTCTTCATTTACTAGCTTGTAAACTTATTTTGTATCATGTGATTTCTTCTACAACTATCGCTGACGGTTTGCTGCGTGCTTTCAAGAGAAATAGTGTGAGAATGTAGAATAAGAATATCTGAGGAAGTGCCGCGAGCGGGCTACCCATCACCATGCTGGTGAGGTACGATTTTTCCATGCTCAGACCGGCTATCAAGTGTTTAATCACCTGCCTCTTGAGTCGCCCTCAAGTAAAAAGTAAAGAAGAATCTACTTCAAAGGTAATGGTGAAAACCAATCAAACCTGAAGAACCGCTTCACTGCCTGCATCCAAATAATAAGATACAAAATGGAAATACATAAGTATAATTGATAATTTTTCGGTTCCACGTAAGTGATGGAACTCCAGAACGGATTGGTATTCTGGAAGGAAATAGACATAGTGTAGCCATCTTGTGTACGAAAAGGTATGAAAACAAAAAAATACTTTTTTATAATGCATATATGTAAAAGTGTAAACTTGCTAGGAGTTGGACTCATTGTCAAACCCGATCAAATGTATGACCTTGGGTCTATGACGACCGCCTTTTATAACCAGGTACGTAACCAAGGGTGCATAATTGTACTACGCAAAACGGAGAAAAAAATATACGGTTAAGGAGGAAAAAAATTGTGTAGAGTATGAGGATCAGGTACAGTTGTGTCAAATACTCTTTTCTGGTTTGATTTAAGTATGTATGATATATTGAAGCAATATTTCGTCAATGCATCCAAGTAACGAATTTTTCTGCACCTAAGAAGTGTGTAAGTCCTATTACTCAGTGTTATGAATGAATAATCGGTAAAACGAAAGATTGCAGTCGTTCCCCTCGTGGTCTGATGACTAGGCACACGGTCCGACGATACCCTAGGAGCGTTGCCTTTTTGTACTAGTTGTGATTATACTTGCTTTGGGTACTTATTGCACTAAAAAGCATTCTTGGTCTACTTTAACTAAGAGTACTTTGGTTAAAGTTTGGAATTTTTTGCTAAATTTTGTCCTGAGTACCTGTTTTTAGTCTTTGACTAACACTTGTGCTCACATTGTTATCGTTTTTTGTTTTTAAACCTCTTAAATCGAACTACAATGGTTGGTAAGACTCACAAATGTGGGCAACCAAATTGTTTGTTCTCCGTTGAGGAGGGGATGCAGTGTGACGATTTTAAAAAGTGGTACCACAAAATGTGTACACGACTAAGTCCGACGGCTTACAAAAGATGCTCGAAGCCTAACTCGCATTGGCTTTGTATGTTCTGCTGTACGGATAAAAAGGTACTAATACAGGAGGCTATGGGCCTATTGGCTTTGGCCTGCAAGAAAAACGACGGTGGAAGCACTGATAACAGGAGCACTGACGATGAAGAGTGTGGCAGTGTAGTAAGTGCTGCTACTGGACCCGTTAAACACTTGACCGCGGTTGACGGGAACGTGAAATCTCTGTTGACATTAACGAGGAATGAAGTGTCGCTTGATATTGACATCGGCAGTTATACACCTCTAGTCGAAATAGAAGATCCGGATAAAACTGTCACCGTTCCACATAGTCCAGGTGTGGCTGTTCTGAGTGGCGACAGATGGACTTCGGTAAGAAGGAAATAAAAAGAAAAAGGCTGTAGGCAAAACGCAGCTGGTCAGCAAGACATCGGAAGGGGTGTTATCAGAAGAAAAATCCTCACCGCGTGACAAGACAGATCTCTCTGATAGATCAGTCATTTTTCATAAGATAAGAGAATCTTCAGATACTGAACCAAAGGCAAGATTTGAACATGATCTCAATCATATTAAGACATCATTAAGTAAACTACTCCCAGATACAGTTTCAGGAGTTAGTATTTGTAAGCTTTATAGAATAGGAAAAAAGGTGCATTCCAAAAGTCCTCAGAAAAACCGCCTCCTAAAGGTTACATTCAATACGGTGGAAGAAAGGAACCTGATTCTAAGTAACTCACGTAAACTGATTGGATCCGGAATATATGTCCGTGAGGATCTCAGCTTAGCTGATCGTATTAAAAGAAGAGATGCAGAAGCGGAAATAAACGAGCGTCGCCGAAACGGTGAAAGAAACCTCGTTCTTAAGGTTTTTCAGATTGTAAAAGTTCGGAGCAAAACGATCCCCAAGCCACTCTGGGTGGCAAGGGAAAGTTCTCCACAGACTTAAAAGTGTACTACACAAATGCTCGCAGCCTACTAAATAAAATGGCGGAGCTGAAGTCAGTGGTGGATAAGGAAAAACCGGACGTTATCGCTGTCTCGGAAACTTGGTTAACGTCAGAAGTATTAGATAGTGAAATCCAGTTGACTGGTTTCATAACCAGTAGGGCTGATAGATTAAACCGAAGGGGAGGCGGGGGTATTGTGTACACGAAAAGTACCCTAACCATAAGATTAGCTGAGACAGTAGCACATGTTTCAGGGACATGTGAACTAGTGAGATGTAAGTTGAAATGCCGAAGGCAAGATATTGAAGTAGTTGTAGTTTATCGCAGTCCAGAAAGTGTAGCAGATGATTTTCTCCTAAGTAAACTTAAGTCCTGGTGTAACAACGGTAAAAGCCTTGTAGTAGGCGACTTTAATGCACCATATATAAACTGGGTAAACTTAGAAGTAGGGTCAGCCATATCGTCTTTCGACTCCAAACTGTTAGAAACCTCGATTGGACTAGCATTATTACAACACATTAGAGATCCCACAAGATACGACTTAAGAAACTCGTCTTCTGTTTTAGATTTAGTCTTCACGCACGGCGATGTCGTTGGTCAAACGGCTTTTCTTCCACCACTTGGGAGAAGTGACCATGCAGTCATCTTATTCAAATTCATGGTTGAGATTGCTTGTCAAACAATTGCGCCGGCCTGTCCTAACATATGGAAGGCAGATATGCAGGCAATTAACTCCGCAGCATCGGCTGAGAACTGGGAAATTGATTCAAGGCATCAGTACAAGAGGCATGGACTCTATTCAGGCAGTTATACAATCGGGTAACTCAACCATACATACCCTGGACTGTCCCAAAGAAAAAGAAGCACGGACATCCTTGGATAGGGCGGGATATTCGACGCTTACTAAGACAAAAGAAGAAATGCTGGGATGTTGCCATCCGCCTTGGCACAGCAGGTACGCTGGAACGTTACAGATCGATAAGAAACGAGTGTATAACTAAAATTCGGGAAGCGCAAAGAAAATATGAAATGCAGCTGGCACAATCTGCACTCAAGCAGCCCAAGAGGATATTCTCGTACATAAACTACAGAACAAGGATTCATCATTGGATTCCCAACCTAATTAAATTAGGAAGTGAATCTGAACTGATAGAGGAAGATCAGGAAAAAGCTGAGGTTATGGCTGACTATTTTGGGGCAGTTTTCACTCAGGAACCTCCTCTAGAGAAAGAACCAGACCGAATTACAGAGTCAACAAACCAGCTGCTCACCGTGGACTTCGACCAAAACGATGTGCTTAAGGCTCTTAGCACCCTAAATATGGAAAAGTCAACAGGACCAGATGAACTACACCCTAAAATCTTGAGACATATAGCCCAATATATCGCAGCCCCACTGACTGTGATATTCAAAATGTCACTTGACCAAGGTGTGTTACCTATGGACTGGAAGGACGCAATCGTCACTCCCATACATAAAACAGGTCCACGACAAGTTCCATCGAATTACAGACCCGTAAGCCTCACCAGTGCTGTAATTAAAATACTGGAAAGAATAATCAAACGGACCATAGCGGCATTTATGGAAACAAATAACTTGCTGAACATGGCACAACATGGTTTTAGAAAGGGTCTATCCTGTACAACGAACCTCCTTTTAGCTAGGGAGCTCTGGATTAATGCGCTAGACAACGGAAACTCAGTGGATGTTGTCTACATAGACTTCAGTAAGGCTTTTGACAAGGTGCCAACTAATAGACTGCTATTGAAGTTGGCAAACCTTGGTATTGCCGGACCTCTTTTAAAATGGATTAAGGATTTCCTAGTAGGTCGTAGGCAAAAAATAAGAATAAATTCCAAGTGCTCCATCTGGAGACCAGTACTTAGTGGGGTACCTCAAGGTTCAGTCCTAGGTCCTTTACTTTTTATATTGTACGTTAATGATCTTACAAGTATAGTACAGTCTCCAATGTTATTATACGCTGACGATGTAAAAATTTGGCGAGTAATAACTGGAGACAAAGACGCATTTACTCTTCAGGCGGACTTAAATAATATGATAAACTGGTCTAAAGAGTGGCTGATGCCTGTCAACTCGGAAAAGTGTGTCTACATGCACTTAGGGGATTCAAAGGTTAATACATACAACATAGGGGATGTGTCATTGCCCGTAGTCCGGTCTCATAAGGATCTAGGGGTGACAGTGAGCAATGATCTTAAGACGACGGCCCATTGCCGGGAGGTCGCAGTTAAGGGGTTTCGAACCCTCTGGGCTTTAAAAAGGACATTCACTAAGTTTGATACTACCATGTTCACCAAATTATACACATCCTTAGTGAGAACTAAGTTAGAGAACTGTGTTCAGGCTGCAAGCCCCTGTTTAAAAGGTGACTCAGACATACTAGAAAAAGTGCAGAGGGCAGCTACGCGTGCAATTCCGGAACTCCGGGGTTTATCATACAAAGAGCGGCTTGAAAAACTGAACCTCTTTACTCTGTCCTATCGCAGACTAAGGGGAGATCTAATATTGATGTACAGAATATTGAGACATGATTTCGGACCTAACTTATTCTCTCTTTTCTTCCCACTAGATCGGGACACCTCAGAGGACATAGCAGGCGAGTAGAAAAGCCAAGAACGAACAAAATACCCGTGGCATACAGGTTTTCACACCGAGTCATCAATACTTGGAACCTGTTGCCTGAAGCAGTGGTGTCCGCACCTTCAATTGACTCTTTCAAGAGAAGACTGGACACACAGAAGCATACTAGAAAAGGAATAACATAGGCTGTAGGCCTTCTGTCCTTACTACACAAATCTGAATCTGAATTTTCAGGAGGGCAGAGGTTCGAGTGCATGTGGGGCCTGCGTTTTTGTTCATCAAAACCCTCTTCAATACGATGTTTGTTGGCCATAAGTTGCTCAATTATGAGAGAAAGATAACAGGAGGATGGATTGATATGTCAAAATGCCATATTGGAACAGTACAAGTTCTTTGTTTGTATTAATAATAATACTATAGAAAAAAAAACTACAAGTTTGGTAGATTTCCGTTTTACGTTATACTTAAACCGAGAGAAAAAAGTATATATATATATATATATATATATATATATATATATATATATATATATATATATATATATACTGACATAACATGCCTTTTTTATAACGCTAGTGTTAATTTCCAGGATTTTGTATGGACCACTGATAGTAATTGGTTTAACGTTAACATAGCCATGATAGTCATATCGTCAGTTCAATGCTATGATTACTTAACATTTCGTTTATAAGTTGTGTTTAAAATTGGGTATGTGGCATCAATGCGGCTAACATAGTAACCTTACGGTAACGCACTGTACTATATCTCCACGGTTATTGATTCTTAAATGTCAGAAATTTAAAAAAGTCTGAATACTGTCAATAAAGATAGGTTATATGATCACACTAAAAAGCCTGCTGCAGGAAAACTGGTTAAGTCATTACATGAGTTTCCTAAACATGAAAAAAATGAGAACTTTAATAAGTACTTGACCATGGTTTAATCCAAAATGTTTCGTCTAAAAACCACTTATTAACAGTAATATTGATCGTGTCAAGCTACTACAAATATCTTCGACCGAAAAGTTTTAGTAGTTCATATGGTATATATGTATTTATGTGAAAAATGTATATAGATAAATAAGACGTACAGCCAACATAGTTAATTGACCAGAAAACAAAATTATAAAACTCGCCTGGGTTGCTTTTTGAATTCGCTGTATTTGCCAGTGTTAGTTGTATGAGTTTGATTAAAATCCTCAGCCATCGTTTCGGAATACCTAGCTTATGTGTCCAGTATTTAAAATAATATTTAACGTAACACTTATATATCAAAGGTAAAAGGTCTGGGGAGTTGTAGGTGAGGCGGAATGAGGAAAAAAATATTTTTATGTAGATGCAAGGTCTGATTAGCTACGTGGTTAGATTTTATCCTGCAGCCGAAACTGTCAACATCCTTGACTGACTGATCTTATGTGCCCAGCGAACCGTTTTAGTCATTTGTAAAGATTTATCATTTTTACATTTTGATTCCGTAATGGATTTGTCAGTTAAACGATCTAACAACACGTATGGTGGTTCATGATCTAGATAAGCCGGTTTTAGCCTATCAATACTTACTGTGTCGACGTTTCCATGTTTTTCTATCACGAAATATTTAGATTTTCTTGAGACGACTTTGAAAGGACCTTCAAATGGAGGACTGAGAGGTGCTTTTATTTTGTCACATCTTATCCAGACTTGCGTGCAATTGCTTAGGTCTTTAGGTACATATATGGCGCGTGATTGTTCACGAGTATTAATTGGCTTAAGCTTGGACATATGGTTCCGTAGATGATCTACGTAATTTTCTAAATTAAGTTTTTGACTGTTAGTATTAGGGTTAATAAATTCAATTGGTAGTCTCAGAGTTGTTCCGAAAACCAGTTCTGCAGCTGAACACTGTGCGTCAGTTTTGACAGATGTTCGTATTCCTAACATAACTAACGGTAGGAATTCTGTCCACTGATTGGGTTTTGAGTGAGATATAAGGGCGGTTTTTAGCTGACGGTGAAAACGTTCTACCATCCCATTTGCCTGAGGATGATATGCAGTGCAGCGTATCCTATTGGAGCCTAGAAGTTTAGCCAAGTTATTAAATAGTTCGGATTTGGATTGCGCTCCTCCATCCGTCGTTATTGTTATGGGTGCACCAAAAATGGTTACCCAGTTCTGCATGAAAACCTTGGCTACTGTTTCCGCTGTGATATGCGCTATCAGGATGGCTATAGGGAATCTGGTAAATCGATCTATGCATGTAAAAAGATAATTAAAACCGTTTGAACGTGGTAAAGGACCACTATGCTCAACCAACAATTGGTTTAAGCAGTATCGTCTATAGCTAGAATGTTTTGTGTCCTTCTTGTTGGTCCTCTGACTTTCTGCTTACAATTAGTTTCATTAGTATAACGTGACTCATCCACATCCTATTCTATGCATATAATTTCTTCGAATTTCGGTCATTATTTGGACTATGATAGATAAATGCAGTTACTAGTCTTTTTATCACCAACATGACTGTTATACAGGACCAATTCATTTGACTGGAAGGTTGTAGGAACCGTAGTTAGAAGCCCAGCGGAGTTGTTAAGTTGTTTAATCCATTAATCGGCGAAACTATAATTTATGGACGAACCAATCAGATATAATATAACGAGTCACGAGTTAAGGTGTGAAATTCATCCGTACTTTTGGCTAAATAGAGCTTTGGCATTATGGCTGATGTTGGTTCGTGATGAAAACCCTAAATCTAATTTCTAACCCCAATCATCAACTGTAAATGAAAATTCTACCTGCTTTATAACCCTCATTTAGTCCTAGTCAGTAGGTTTCCACTCAAGGTCCCTTCAGCATCTCTCAAAGGTCTTCCATAAATCATAGTCTCACCCATTAATCTTTTCCCGATCTTTTTGCTTTCTTCAGTTGCTGTGAGATATTTAAAGAACTTGTTTGGGTTTTTGTATCTATGGCTATTATTTTCAACTTGTTACCTATTAACATTTCGTAGCATGTGCTTATAATCATCTCTGAATGAACAGGTTATTTCGTTCACTATCAAGTGGCTTTTGTAAATTATTCTGTTCTGTAAGTATTGCGATTCTTTTGATGTTTGCAGAAATGTCTTTGGGAAGTTTTCTACTTATACCATCACACAATGTTTATAAATAAACTGATCATTAGAAGGAACTTTTTAATTCGCCGTTAAAACTCAATTTCTTGAACTGAGCGCTTGATACAAAGTTTTTTCCATCCATTTGAAATGAAAACAAATCCAGAACTTGTGCGGTAGCCACCAATTGTTATGAATTACTAAAACTAACAGCAATAATTAATTGTCTCAGTGGTAGCGTTTCATCTTGTTTCCAGGGTATAACTCAGAATATTTGTATCTATGAAGTGGTTTGGTCCATTAATGAAGTCTGATGAAAAGTGACATAATTATTATTTGTTTTAAACACATGAACACTGGTACAAGAAGGCAACAAATACATATGTGCTACACAGATCATTCTATTAGTGTGAGGGCTAGAATACCGATCGGGCACTCAAACTGAAACAGGTGTAACCCACAAGACAGTAGATCAACGTTATGAGATGCAGTCACATGGCAGTCGGTGGCCAACAATAGGTTCACACACCCTTTGTTCCTTCAGGTTCCTAGAGCCCATGTGCACGACCGATTTGGGATCAGGGTTTTGCAACTCCACCAACCCAGTTAAAGCGCCGGACATTTGCTTATTAGCAGTGTTTAGGCACTGAATATTTCCTCTTTAAAACGTGGTTAACTTTAATGTCGAACAGCGTAAAAACCTGTGTAAATCAAACTTTGACAAATTGGATCCGCTAGTGTCCGTTTTGTAGAAAATTTATTTTTGTGTGCTTAACGTCTGTATGGATTCGTTTAGATTGGAGCAAATAGATAAATGTTTGTGTTTTGTACACCTAAATAGCTTCTGATGATATTTGTTTATGTGCTAAAACGTTACTACACTACAATAAAGTTCACGAAACTTCGTTTTCAGAAGTTGTCCGTCGTTAAAATCTGAAACTGCCATCTTACGTTGTGCATATACCTAAACGAAAAATAGAAGTAATCCTCTGAGTCATGGGACTGACTTCATGTTTATGAGCAAGACCAGTGACTGTGGTTGTTATGATTAAAAGGGATTCGGTTATCACATTGTTAATATCCTTGTTCTGAAATTCGGTCAGTATTTGTTAATATTTTACTGCTAGCCATAATTCATTTATCCCATGGATAACAATTAAGTTGTTTACTTATAAAAACTTTTAAAATGATTCAATGAAGCTTTCAGAATTTCGGATCTCATCCAATACAGCCTGTAAATGACGATTTTAAAAACAACCGTCTTTGCATATCAGCAATTTAAAAGTGTTGTAATTTCATTTGCAAAAATGTGGGTTGTAACCAGCCTCCGAGCATCAGTGTTTATGTAATTATTACTAGCAAGTATACTAGATATCGGTTCTGTCTACGCCTTTTTAAAGCGAGATTCGTTTCATTATCTGATGTTGTACTTATACTTGGTTACACTAGCTCTCTAATCAAACAATTTCATCTCCTATAGAATAAAAATGAACTAAATGGAGGGAATAAAGGGAAAATTTGTCTTGATTATTTTAATTAACCTTGGTATGTACTGATTTACGTGGATTCAACATGCCTTAGCTACAATCACTTATTCCTAACTACTTATATTTATGTGCATCTGTCTTTATTTCTACAACTAAGCAGTGTTTATAAGTGAAAATCTGAATATTTGAGATATGTGATGTTGAACATTAATGATTTGCTTACATTTTATAGTACATATATTTATTAGGATACCTTAAATTTTCATTTGCTTAGTTGCTAAGAGAGATAAATAGTTTGTAATTTTACCTGTTGTATCCCTTCATAACTGTAAAATAACTGTATTTAAATGGTTAAATTCACAAACATCATGAATGCGCACTGCTGAGGAGTTCCACAATAGGACGAAACAGCCGTCCAATGCTTCCAGGTTTTCCATGGTGGTCTAGCTTCAATTAACTCATGATCTCAACCATTAAAATTGCTATAATATCCACAAAACCTCTTCTGATATTAACATTATAAGTTTACCATGGATTCTTCATACAAAGTATTTGAAATTAGTCATCAAAAAAGAAGTCTTCTTGAACGAGTTTGTTCTCTGGTTAGTACTTGTCATCAGAACATACTTGCAACTTTGATAGAACTGATACTTTCTGATAGATTGAAATCTGAGTTATTGATTTTAATAGTTTGAACTGTTACTACTGAGATGTTTGAGCTCGGAACTCATTTATTATTTGAACTATGAGTTTACGTTTTCTCACTATTACTATTTAATATCTTCAGACATTTTTCATCAATCGAGGCGGTCGAGACATTTGTTACGTGTATCTAACCTTCATCTCTCTTGGTGGAAAGTGTTCAGTCAGTCAGTGAGCTACAACGTAGGACCAGGCACATATATGCATCGGTCCAGGTTGCCATACCGCATTAGCACAGCAAGATGAACACCGGATTCATAGGAGCGGTTAGGTCAAAGGTGGTGATATATAGGAGAAAGATTGCATATAAGGATATAGTATAGGAAGAAAGAATTAGTTAGTAGAAAGAAAAATATGAAGTGATTTTATTCTCTTAGTTTAAAAGAAGACAGGGAGTGTATACACCGACGCCATTGTGATCGATTCTGAGCCATGTCACCAAGAGTCTCCAACCATTGGTTACGAAAGTCACGCGGACCCCAATCAAGTGGTCTGCATCTACCAACATGGCTCAGACTAGAATTTAGTGTCTTCAAGCACTGATGTCACGTTTTGGTTTGGCCGCCCCTAACTTTCTTCCAACCGGCGACCATACTACGTTGAAAGCACCGGTTCTCGTCCGATCACCTCAGTTAAGCAACGTTGGGCCCAGTCAGTACTTGCATGGGTGACCGGCTGGGAATACCGGGTGGAAAGTGTTAGCTCGTTTAAGAATAACTTACAAGAAAGTTAGGGTACCCAAGCTAAAATGTGGTATCAGTCCACCAAGTTATTGGCTGTTGGCCTGAGCCATATGGGTTAGTGCAGATTACCTGGTTGATGTACGCGCAATAACTGCGATCAGCAATTGATGACGTCGGTTGACGTGGCTAATAACCGACCACGATGGCACATATAAATTCACACTCTGTCCTCCTCTAGATCTGGAGTTTCATTATTCCGTCGCACATTGGCCATTCATTCTGCCTTTTCGTATCATGGTTTCAGTGGTCAGTCTTTTCATTAACATTACTACTACAGTTGTTTCTACTCCTTTGCTATTCGTCTCGATTTGCTAATGTGATATGGTAACTAGAGCCAACGAGCGTTTGTGCCAGGCTTTAAATTGACTGTTACTGGTTGACTGTCGGTCTATTGGTTTTATTATTATCATTATATTTCCATTTTACAAATGTTGTATCTTTTTCTAAATAGCTCTTGTAACACGAATATCTAATAGAAATCATATGGATCCTGAACAGATTGGTGGTTATTTAATCAGTTTAGATTATAATGAAATAATAAAAAGTGGTTGAGAATGAAGAAGTCACTTAGCTGAAACAATGTGTAATCCCAAATCAAATCATTTACCTCATCAGTTCTATTTACCGGCGCCCAAAATTGCAGCAACCAAATATTTTCAATTGATGATGATGATTCCTTTAGCAGCTACGGTGAAAGTGGTCATCGTGAAAATAATCATAATGGTCTACTGAACAAAGGCAATTTGGTTACATTTACATTACGGATAAAAGAAATAGGTTTGACTAAATCAACCACAAATATGAGTGAGTTATCTGGTTTTTGAATTTCATTCGTTTTATTCATTAAAATCATATTTGTTGCGAAAGATTATCACAAGCAACGTAGAACTTAGCACAATCGTGTATCGGTTCAGCTCACCAGATCATATCAACGCAACAAGATGGAATGATCAAGATAAATCTCATCACTGTCTCCACTGATTCTGAGCCATGTTGACAATGTCTCCAACCATTAGTCACGTTAGTCACTCTTATCTCAACCAGGTAGTCTACGCTCATCAACATAGCTCAAACTATAAATATGGTATGGGGAAAAGTCAATCAATACCGAGAACGTGACTTGTAGGTTTTTGTGCAAAATTCATTGATCATGTATCACTAAAATGAGACATACTTTTGTATTCGATCAAACTCATAACGAAATATCAATTTTTGCCACAGTGTTAAATGTATTATATAATTAGTTTTTCCTTTGTATATTGTAAATAACGATGAAACCAACACTGTCCTTACATTCTAATCTTAAACCTTTAGTGCTGAAACAAACATTCACTTATTGGCATTATATTTTATGGCCTCTTGGTTGAGTGGAATTGTGTCATCCATATTTCTGTCGAGAGAATGTTTTGTATTATATCTGATGCAAACTCCTGACTGCCAGTCCTAACTATAAATATCTTACCTCAAATCATAAATAATTTAGAGGTTTTTGAGTCATTTGTAGTATTTCGAAAGATAGATACTTAATATCCACAAGGATGGATGTATATGACTTTGATTTTTCAATTAACAGAGTAACTAGTAATTTGTCTACACTTTCCAGTGCTATTTTGTTTTCTTTACCATAACTTATCCATTTCCAAAAGCTGCTTTCTGATTAACTAGTAACTAGCTGAAATCTCATCACAGTTGTTATAAATTCATGCATTATCGATGGAAGTTAAGAAAGAGGATAGAGAGTGATCTGTGTTGTTTATTGAATGCATTCCACTACATTTTCAATTAGTTTCATAATCAAGATATTGCTTTGATCATGCTTAACGTATCGATATAACCTTTTTGTTCTGCTTAATTATTTGTTGTTTAGCGTAAATTTGTGATTATAACATTTTAAAGTTTGTTCTTAACATAAGTGTGGAGGTCAGTTACATGTTGAATAACTGAATTGTAATATTTCTGACTGTGATATTGACTGACATGGATTAAACTCATCGTCTGAGAGACTTGGGTTCTCCAAGAGTGTATATGTCATATCTTGCCATTTAATGCCAACTGACATGAAACACGTTGGACAAATCTTCTCATTGACTTCCTCCGACCATCTGACATGGTGGATGTAGACTGTTTGGTTGGTGTTTGCACGATTATCATAAGCAATGTTCAAGGACATTGGATAATATGATTCAGAATCCGTCACAATAGTAGAGATATATTAATTCGTTGTCTTCCTTTAGCTGTGAAGCTTTAAAGTTGTCCTTTATTTTTTACTCCTACAAGTTCATTCTTTTCTTTTTAACTACATTCTATGCACAATGTATTTTACTACTATTGATGTGCTTACTACGTCCACTACGATGGGTTTATCATCATATTTTCAGCTTGTCATGATAATTTGGTGTGCCGATTTGAATATATAAATTGGTTTGCTTCTCCTATTTCAACTAATTTCTGCTCTTGTACAATCATCATACATTATGTTTTGTCAGCATAGGATTGTGGAGATTTTTGAGTTTTCAATTAAGATCATAAGGTGACCAATCTTAGAGTTTAGGCGTTCGCGCACAAAACCAAAAGTTCCAGGCTCGAGACCCGCATGAGAGATCGTGGATGCTCACTTTTGAAGAGTCGCATTCTAGGACGAAACAACCGCCCAATGCTTCCAGGTTTTCGACTGTAGTCTGACACTGACTAGTAGATGATCTCACTTGTATAAATTTTATCTGGTTTTGTTAAACATCACTAGATATGACTTGTAATCACAGCTTTTTGAAGATCGTCCTTCATCTGGTTTTTAATAATTATTCAACTATAAAATCAGTTAGTGATGTAAACTACAAGTTTGAAATTCTCCACAAATCATTTGCTGCTAACAATAATAATACTTATACAAATAGTAATACTACTAAATGCCCTGGTATGGCCAAGAGTGAAATTGAGCCCACCATCTATCTAAAGGTTCTCGAGTCACTGACTGTTTGAAAATTGAATGCTACCACCAAATACGAATACTGAAGCAGTTTTTCTGAAACCACATGCACCATTCAAACTGCCTGCCTTCAATGTTCTCACATTATTGCAGGACTGGCTTTGTCTTTAGAAAGTCTTAATATCGATGTTCGTTGTCTATACGAGACTCGTATTTTAGACTCTGATGAAGTACTACAAATTCGCTCTCCATCTGTCGCTTCGAAAGGCTTGTTTTAAGTGCGTTTATCCAAAGACTCTGTGGCACCTTCGTCTGGTCTTTCTGGCATTGGTGTCG
Organism: Schistosoma haematobium; assembly: GCF_000699445.3. Taxonomy (NCBI): domain Eukaryota; kingdom Metazoa; phylum Platyhelminthes; class Trematoda; order Strigeidida; family Schistosomatidae; genus Schistosoma; species Schistosoma haematobium. Next base: position 1,200,807 of record NC_067200.1, read on the forward strand.
CAATAAGGGCTAGAGCTGAGGCAGCACATGACAGTCGGTTATGTGCTGTTAGGTTAGAGAGTTCTATCCAAGTAAGAAGAAGTCGTTGTGAGAAACGATGTCTTTTTGTCACCTCCACCTATGCCTCGACAGATTGCAGCCTGGATGAATTCTACAACCAGTTAATTTTTCTTCTCCAGAAAGTGAGTTCGACAGATATTGTAGTACTAGTTGGCGACTTGAGTGCTCCGGTCAGGCGTCTAGGCACAGAAGAGAGTCGTTGGAAAGGTCGACGGGGAATTGTTGGTCACAGGACAGATAACGGGGACCGTCTACTGCAACTGTGCGCAGACTACAACCTGTTTCTGACTAGCACTAACTTTCGGCATAGTAATCACCGATGTGCCACCTGGCATCCCCCCTCTGCATGTCAAGCCTGGATTCAGATTGATCACATCGCGATCAGCTACCGCTGGCGTAGTTGTGTATAAGACTGCCGCTCCTTTTGGAGTACCTATCTGAACTCTGATCATGCTTTGGTCTGTGCCAATCTTACCTTATTTTTCAGTGGACAATAAAATGACCGCCATCAAATGATTGATGTCAGCAGATTGGTTGCAACTTCTGTTGCAAGTAAGTATCGAACCGAGCTAGCTTCTAGGCTAGCTAACAATGCACCGAAACGTATAGATGAGCATTGGTTGGGATTGCATGACTCCATGAAAATGTCGAGTAAAGTTAGTTGTGGGTTCGCGGAACGTTCCCGCTTATAAGCACTGGGTTGCTTAAGGCTTCTAACAACTCATTGAAGCCCGTCGGTTTACTCCGGGTGACCGTGAGTTTGATCGTCATAATTATCACAGGCCAACAGTCGTAGTGTTTCTTGACATCAGGGCTTCCTTCGATTCGTTGGACAGGACTGTTCTCTGGGATTGTCTATTGAAGAAATGTGTGTCTGAGAAATTTATTAAGATCTTAAAGGGGCCCTATATACAAACACCTCAGGTAGAGTGAGGGCATACAACCACCTTTCTTCATTGATCTATTCAAGCGGTGGGGTTAGACAGGGTTGCCCAATCTTATTCAATCTTCCTCTTCAACTTTGCTATCGATGACATTCTGGAAGCAGCTCTGTTGAATGTAAGTAACGTCGGTGTGGATCTGTTGCTTGGAGGAATACTACTCGACCTTGAGTGTGCGGATGACATTGACTTACGGTGCGATAATCCTGAAGCCATGCAGTCCGCACTTAATCAGTTGGCAATCAGTGTCCGTAGTTATGGTATATGCGTTACACCTTCGAAGTGCAAAGTACTTCTACAAAACATGATCTAGTGCTGGCATTTAGTTCATACCTTAAAGATTCCGTTTCAAATGTTTTTTTTACTTAAGTTTTACATCATATATACATGTAATACCTTAAAATCTACATAAATCATATTTCATATTCATTATAAACGAACTCATGAAGAAACAACGATTATTTCAAGTGACAACAAATTGTCTGTTTCTTCTTCTTCTTCTTCTTCTTCTTCTTCTTCTTTCATTTAAAAGTAAACAGAATACATACATAGAGAAATTAATGAATTTATGATAGATGTCTGTATATTTTTTTTGCTTTTTCAATTTTCATTTTAGTCAAGTGTAAATGAAATAGATACATAATAAATTGTCATTAATTTTGGGTTGTTTAGTTGGTTGCTTGGTCGGTTGTTTGATTTCAATATTCAATAATCATTCAATTGAATGAAAAAACTAGTTAATTAAGTTCTAATTCCAAAAAACAAAACAAAAACAAACAAAGTGAGGTAGATACAAATTATTGATTTCTATTGAAAAATATATAATGAATTTCAAATGAATAAACGGATTATGTAATCAGTTAATGAATTTGTATATCGATTAGTTACATTTAGATGAATAGAATTTGATAGTGTGGATGGGGTGGAGTGAGGGAGGGAGGGAGGGGAGGAGAAAAAGTGAGTTATCAAATGTCTATTTGATTATATTATTAAACTATAAAGTTTAAAGAAGATCAACTAATCATTGTAAATTTTATGTTTGTTTGTGTTTTCTTTAGTGAAAAATTTTTATAATTAAAACCGGAAAAAATATGCTTTAATAATGAACACTTATCAATTTGATATCAGAATGGGTTTTATGGTTATTATAATGACCAAATGAAATTCAACTGGGTCTGTTGTGAGATAGTAACACTGAAGACAATGATGGACGGTGGTGCAATTTCGTGGATTGGTTGAAATTAGACATTAACACCGTTGGGTGGCGTCTTAGTGGTCTAGTGGTTAAGCGTTCGCGCGTGAAACCGATAAGTCCTGGGTTCGGATCTCGCGAGGCAGGGTTGTATTTGCTCACTGATGGGGAGTTCTATGCTAGGATGAAACAAACGCCCAGTGTTTCCAGGTTTTCATGATGGTCTAGCTTCAAGCGAATCATGATCTCAACTATTAAAACTTATCCATTTGATTAATTTAGAGTTGAAAGAATTCATGACATTGCAACAGTTGGAGATGAGCTTCAGTAAGAAAAATAAAAGATGAAATGATAGTGCGAATAGACTGTGTTTTTCATCATTTATTATTCGGTTTGAAATCACTCTGATTTTACTGAATAAAATCTCTATCACAAATTACTGAATTATTTAGTTAAACAAGGTTCACTCTACAAAAAAGACTATTATCAGAATGCGGGTTTGTGGAGATTTATTCATTTTTAATAGTTGAATTCATGAATTGATTTAAGCTGGATCACCATTGAAAACCTGCGCACTGTTGAGGAGTCCCACACTAGAATGAAATGGCCATTCGCTGTTCCCAGGTTTTTAATGGTAATGTAGCTTAAATTGAATTATAAATTCAACTATTAAAAAACAGACTACCGTAAATGCCGGAAAAATGTAAACGTGATACATTACAGTATTTGTCAAAAGAATATAACATATAGATGCTTTACTGTATTTCACCTATAGTATACATTATATACTTAAAAAGTCATAAGCATAGGGCTGACTTAAAAAATTCCAGTTAACAGTCGAATCTAGCTAGACGGGATTGTGGATCCGCACTTCTGAGGAGTCGCACAATAGAATGAAATTGCCGTCCAGTGCTTCCATGTTTTTCATGTTAGTCTAGCTTCAATTGACTCATGATCTTGACTATTGAAATAAATATTTGTTATTCAATGTTGATAGGATATTTTTAAATGTGTTTATTTTTGAACATTTCACTTTGCGTCCTCTCATTTTCGTAAACAACACCCCCGCCGCAAGAAGGCAATGAGTAGGACTTCTCTGGCAGGGGTTGTATTCATGTGGCCATGTAAGAGCATTTAGAGAGAGAGAGAGGGCTGGCTGTCTCCGCTCTCGGCCGTACCAGGGCATTTGAGGGCTTGAATTGAGATGTCTAACTGGTTTATCTGGCACCATTAGTTACTGAGACATAGGCTTAGTAACTAAGTAAATTTGATAAGTCGTAGTCTCTACCCAGTAAGTCATTGATTGACAGTAACTAACTTACTTGTTTGCTAGGCACAATACTTATTATTAATTGTAAGCATTTATTTTCTCCTATTACAGGTATTCGAAGCTAAAACCGATCAATTACTGTGTTTTGTCTATGCTGCTTTACGAGAATGTCCAAATTCTGTCCTAATTGTCACCATTAATCAAACAAAAACTATTAGAACTTTTCTTAGTGAGATTTGTAACTTGATTTTTATGTAAAATTGAAAGCATGTAACAATGGAATATATTTTATGATTCACAGTATTCTGATGCGATACAAATTTAGTATCATACAAATATATATTCTTACAGATTTTAAGTGACAAACCGATTTTAGTTAGACGTCTGAAAACATAGAATACCTGGGAGGTTGTTTAACTAAGTATGGAGCTTTTCAACAGTCCTCATCCACGGCTTTACACTTGGAGGTCGAACTCAGGACTTGTCTCGTACTCGTACGCTTAACCTTCAAAAGTATGATTGATCCAAATAACAAGAACTTTAAAAATCATAAGTCTCAATTATTACATTGTTATCTTCCTTTATTAAGTGGACAGTTGTTTCCAGCTTTTATTTAGTAGACTATTACATCTTTTTACTTTTAAAACTATTACACAACGTAAGCTCTTGATGATCTTTGACTATTATTATTAAATGTTGCGACACCGCTTTCTTATTCAATGGCTAAAAGCTTTAATTACATTAAAATAAAACCCTTCCATGTATAAACTATTATACGCGATACTTAAAATCTGTTGATAATCATGACTATATTATGCAACATCACTTCATTTTCAGCTTTCAGTATCTATCCATCATCTTCGATAAAGTTTTTCTACCAAATCAACTTCTACAAATTTCATTTCATTCACTGTATACTAGATGGGTAGATTTTTATTGAAATTATGAATTAATCTAAGTTAAACCACCATTGAAAACCTGGAAGTACTGAACATTATTTTTGTCCTAGTGCGAAATTACTTGGTAGTGCTCGTCTACAACCAAGCACGTGGGAATCGAGCTCACTGTCTGAAGACTCTTACGCGAATGCTCAATTTCTGTAGACCGCTGAATTGGTCTCCGAAGGTGTTGATGCTTAACTTCGATCAATCCACTTCACATTGTCTTTGATGGGTAACTGCCTCAAATCTGACATGGATTTGCTCCACTGGCCATGACGTCTCCTCTCGAAGCTAGGCTGTGGCGAGCGCATGACAATTGTCAATAAGGGGTTGTTGAAATTTCTGAATTTGATTGGAATCATGAATGGATTTAAGATGTATGTATTCCAAATACAATCGTCCCTTATTTCTTCATAGGATAGACAATTAGGAAATCATTTCGATAACTACATTGTCTCCGTTGGAGTTTTCAAGTGTTTATCGTATCACTATGGTTTGGAAACGTTTTTTTGTAAGTACACATATACAATGTGTGCTCATAATTATTTACTTCAAACAAATCTTAAACATGATGATTTCCTTCAAATACAAACACATTGCTCAAATGTTCAAGGAAAATAATCTCAATAACCGAATAGATATTACATCTACTAACTTGATTTTAATTTAATATATGGATATGAATTAGAGTACTATAATACTTAGATTTCCTGGTTCCTATTATATCTGTATGTTGTTGAAATCACTTTAATTATGATATAAAATTGGTTTCGTATAACTTGATAACATTTAATGGTTGAACTCATAGGTTAATTGAAGCTAGACCATCATGGAAAACGTGGAGGCACTGGACGGCAGTTGTGTTCTATTATGGGACTCATCAGTAATGTACATCCACGATCCCACCTCGCGAGACTCGAATTCAGTAGCTAATCTGTCGACCACTAAGCCGCCACTCAACGGTTTTAATGTCTAACTTCAATAAATCCACGAAATTGCGCCACTGTCTACCATTGTCATCAGTGAGTTACTATCTCACAACAGAACCAGTTGAACACTATTGGTCACTGCTTCTCATTAAAACTCCAGGGAATACCTCTTCAAGTCAGTCACTAGTGAGCATATGATGATTATGATCACAAAAGAGTTTTATCAAATTTATCAAATTGACAATATTTACACATATTGAAAATATGATTATGTAATAAATATATAATTATCAGAATGGGTTTTATGGAGATTTTTAGAAATTTCACCGACGGAAATCATGAATCAATTGAAGCTAGACCACCATGGAAAACCTTGAAGTAATGGACGGTCGTTTCGTCCTATTGTGGGACTCCTCAGCAGTGTGCATCCCCGATCCCGTCCCACACGAGATTCAAACCCAGGACTTATCAGTCTCCCGCCAGGCGCTTAACCAAGAAGATCACTAAGCCGGACGACATTCAATGATATAAATGATGAATTCATAATTGTATGTTTAGTATTCAAAGAACAATCAGTGATTGATGATGGAGGTGGTGGTGGTGGTGTTGCTGCCACTGATAATGATGTTGATGGGGATGATGATGATGATGTTTGTTTCCAAATGGAACAATTCTGATATAATTCATGATGATAATTCTCTGTACAACATATATCTGACCATAAAGGGTTACATTTAGAATGATATATTGAATGAAGTCCTATATGAATCTAAATGATATTTATTATCAACATGAAAATCTCTATTATTATTATTATCATCATTATTTTCATCATTGAATTGAACTGTTGCTTCTTCAAGAAGTAGATTATCATCTAATTTCAATAAATGATTACTTTCATGGTTTATATTCTTGATCAAAGTGTTATCATCATATAAATTATTACAATTGATTAATTGATTGATTTAACCATTGATATAAAAAATTTCTTGATTCATAATTATTCTATCCAATAAACTGACGATATGGTTCAATGATATTTGTTGGTGATAACAACGGTGGTGATGATGATGATGATGATGACGACGATGATGATGATGACGATGCTCAATCTTTGTTAGATGATAAATATTCAAATAATAAGCTATTTAATTTATTCAAATATTTTTTGAATAAAGCGTTTCTATGAGTTAGATCAATTAGATATGGATTTGTATGATTACCGTTACTATTATCATCATTACTATTATTACCATTACCATTACTATTGTCACTATTATTATTATTAACCGGACTATTAGTGGATTGTAAACTAGTCATTACGTAATTATCATAATTTAATAAAATGACATTCTGTAATGTTTGTCGAAACAATTCAGTTCTCATTAATTTTGTTCAGGTAAATAAGAATAAAGATGATGGTATAAATTGTTGTATATAATAATAATAATATTGTTTTGTATAATTTTGAAAAATATTCACATCATAATTATCATTTATGATCTTCTTATATGGATCATCATTATTCTGATCATTGTTAAACTTATCCTAATCACTATGGTGATTGAAATGATTGTTGAACATTTGAATAATATGGTGTATCATTGTGTTATATTGTATAAATCATAAATTGTTTATTAAAGATATAGACAATTGGAATAAGGATGAATTAGTCTGATTCATTTACAAACTGTATAATAAAAAAAGTGGAGAAGATTTATAGCTCAGATCAATGATCTTGATGAAGTTTTGTACTGTGAGCTGAATGATTTGATTATGGAGCTTTTATTGTTCCTTTTGAATGGCATCATATTAGCATAAACGTTTATTTGAATAACGATGAAAACTCCACCAACCAAACCATCCAACTCAAAGAACAAAACTTCATCAAGAATAAAAAGTAAATGAATGCAATGAAGAGATGTTTATGATTGTTTGTTTTTTAAAGAAAAGACATAATCTTGAATTACCAAATCAATATCTTATGTAACATACTTGATTTTTAGTGAAGAATGTAATGATACAATTTAGAATAAAATATACAGAAATTTTGATGAAAATCAGCATCATGAACTGGTTGATTCCAGATAGAGAACTTTTGGAAAGTATAGAGCAATTGATCATTATTTTGTTCTGGTATGGGACTTCATAGGAAATCTTCCAACGACCTTCTCTGGAGTTAAATTCGTGACCTTCAGATTATTGAGTTAATGACATCTAATACATCTCCGACTTCAATTAATTCAGTGACATTATTGTTGTCTATAAATAAGAGGGGTAAGTTTGTAACTAAATGGAATGTGAGTGACCGATAAAATTGATCCCTTTCAATTGCCTATAATATTTAATCATGTTTATTATTCTGTTCATATTTTGTGTATAATCGTCCTGTTTTATTAGAAATAAAGACCTATTCATATGTGTACCTGAATTTACAGTCTACCATAGACTACTGGTATTTTATTTGATCTCAGATTATACGACGGGTTAGACCAATATTCTTGTAAGCAGCTATCAATCGATCACATTGTATCCCTACATGTCATTCATTGACAAGTAGTGTTTTACCTTATTTTAACAATCGCAAATTTGGTCATGAAATCAAGAAACCTTAATCCATAACTTCATCTTAAAATTGAACGATATCTCTGAAAAGATCAGGAAGAAGCCAATGCAAATTCTACATACTGATTTCATTCAAATATCGCATATTTATATCTTTTGGAATATAAATATAATGTACACAAGTACCTATAAGGTAATTTAATAATGGTGTGAATAACAGTCTAATGGTTTTTAGTATGCAATTTGTACAATTTAATGTTTGAACTGTAAAAGAAAAAAGGATTAAGTAATACTTAGAACTGATAACTTAGTAACAAACTATTATATTTGCAGTGATTAGTCACTGAGTAGTGACCATTGTCATCTTGTACAGTTGTTGATGGTAATTTTATCTTACAAGAACTGTTCAACATAAAAATACCTAAATAATTTATCGAATACAAATAACATAATTACCGGCCTGTTCGAACATATGAGTTATCTGTTCCTCCCTAAAATCTAGATATTTCAACAAGTTATCTGTTTTCTTGTTTACTTTAATACATCATTATGTCTACTGGGTGTATATTACTATGCAGTTTCAAATAAAAGGCCAAATATGTATCCAATATTCCTTGATTTGTTATAGTTTTCCAGCTGAATAATAAAAAAAACATACGCAATCACTACAAACCAATGAACAATGAACAACTGTTTTGTTCTGATATGGGACGCCTTAGAGCGAGATCGAATGTTTTAGGCTCTTAGGGCTTCCAGGTTTTCAGTAGTGGTCATATTAAGATAAATTATATTTTTATTTTAACTTTTTTAACGTTATGTATGTCGATTATTTAATGAACTGAAGAGTCCTTACAAAAGGGTTGAAACCAGTTATGTAGGTAGTTGACACTAAATTCGAGCAGATCTGTAATATGTCGTTTGTAATTTTTTTTTCCGAGTCGTATATTATATAAAGAGATAGGAAGCCATCGTAATAGAATTAATGCTTTAAACATATTGCATGAGGTGACAGACGATATCGTGGAAGAAAATTGTTGAAGAATCATTTGTATGTGAAGATGTGAGACTTTTAATCACTGTGTAAAAGTCTTCTTCGTATAGGATAGTGTAATAATATATTTCTTATCATAAACTACTCAACCAGTAATCAGTTGGTTTAAAACGTTAGAGTAATCATACTTATGAATTTCTCATATACACTTTAAATGCTAATGGGTTAAATGAATATTAAATGTGAAATTTGTTACGATATTTTAGCTTAAAGTCACTTTACTGTAATGAATAAAGCCACCTTTTGTATAGCTATTATTATCAGGAATATTATTAGAATGGGGGTTTGTGGAGATTGTGGTAATTTTAATAGTTGAATTCATAAGTTTATCTAAGCTAAATCACCATTGAAAATCTAGAAGCACTGGATGGCCGTTTCGTTCTAGTATCGAACTCCTCATTAGTGGGCATCCACGATCCCATACCAAAGCAACTCAAATCCAACACCATCGCTCTTTCAACTGAACAATCAACCTCTATCTAGACCATCGTGTTGGCATCCAAATGTGTTTATGTCTAACTTTAATCAATCCATGATTTTTCTCAACCCTTCATCCATTTTCTTCAATGAGTAGCTATCTCACACCCAACACAGTTTAAACTCCACTGGTCACAGTTTCCCACCAGAACTCCAGGAAATTTATCTGTTGGATGCCGCCCCAGTGGTCTACAGGTTAAGAGTTCACGTGAGAGACAGAAGGTGTTGGATTCGAGTTCCTTAGCGCGAGATCGTGGATGTACATTTCCGAAGAATCCCATACTGAAACGAAATGGTCATCCAGTGATTTCAGGTTTTTAGTGGTGGTCTGGCTTTAATCGACTCATGAATTCAACTATTAAAATTATCAGGTTTATCAAATTTCCCAGTTTATTAAAAAGGAGACAATCTGAATAAAGATTGTCATTACGTTCTACAGTTTTGCATTCGAATTAATGATTAAAAGTGGATGATTAAGTTTACGGCCAGTACATTGTTGAACATTATGGCATATGAATTTAGAATTGCAATGGTTGAGATCATGAGCCGATTGAAGCTCGACCACCATGGAAAACCTGAAAGCACTGGACGGCCGTTTTGTCCTACTGTGGGACTCCTCAGCAGTGTGTATCCACGATCTCGACCGTTGCGAGATTCAAATCCAGAACCTATCAGTCTCGCGCGCGAGCGCTTAACTACTAGACCACGATTCCGGTGTAGCTTCAACCAACTCATGATTTCAACCATTGAAATTACTATAATATTCACAAAACCCCTTCTGATATAAAATTAGGGATTGGTTGTAAAATAAAGTAAAATTATCAATATTCCCACTAGTAATTTGCATAATGTTCGGTAATTCAAAAACGTTTTCCCTAGTTACTATCAGACGGTATTGAAATAATATAACTTTCTAATTCCGGATTCATCAACAGTCAGTATCCACGTTTCAGTATAGAATCGAACCTAAATACAATTTTCATAATTCAAAATAAGATCACTAATAATGAAATGGATGTAATTACAAAATCACGTCATTATTTCAGGTAAACATCTACTTTTTTGAATTAAATGATTGAAATTACTTAGCACAGTTATTATAAGTGCTAACTTATAAGTCACATATCCTGCATTGTTGACTGAACTATATTGATAAGAAATTATCACAATTGCCATAATTCATCAGATAGCCAATTAAGTCAAAGTGTCAAGGCAAATGTGAACTTAACCACTGCCACATAATCAATCTCAAAATCATTCAACAATACATCAAATCCCTATTCTTGATAACTATCATGAGCACACTAGTGACTGTCTTCGATAGAGAACCCCTTTATTTCTAGTGGGAAACCAGGTCTAATGGAATTGTATTGTGTCGTGTATAAGAAAGGTATTCACCAAAAGCAATTAAAGGTGTTCACATAATATCGCGGACTGACTAAAATCAGATATGTGCACCGATAGATCTTCCCTCAATGATCTAGAAGCGCTCTCGTCCAAGATAGAAGATCCTGGGTTCAATGCTTTTTAGTGGGGTTGTGAATACAAAGTACTGAGGAGTTTCATACTAGAAACAAGAAATGAGTAGTATGTAGTAAGGTTGAAAAAAGAGGAAGAGTGAAAAATATTGGAAGAAGATCGGATATTTTGTAGGAAACTGAAATATAATCGCCTACTGTATTAAACCTGTCTTTTTTCCGTAAGTGACTTCTTCATATCACTAAGATATTGAATTCTTAATATTGACTGAATAACTTAATTTTCTTTTAGTTTCTAAAAAGAAATTAGGACAGTCATTTTATTACATTTGAGATTATATCAGTTGTATGTATATGGATCTCATTAATCATGTTCATATTTAAATGTAGCACCGAACGTTATGATGAATATCATCGCATTATGTATTTAGTCATTGAGTTTTATGACTTGTATAAAGGGGATGACATTTATTATATTTAAGGACTTATAATTTACAATTATTCATATTTGGTAGTAAAATCCGACTTAAGGCCTCGTTATGGAGCTGCTGGATAGTAGAGGAAACCTTGTTAGTCAACTTAATAGGTCGCAGAGATCGAACCGATCACACAGTCTATTATATCTGATCAATTCATGTAGGGTTACCATATGTATATGTTTATGTATGAGAATTTCAGAGGTTCTCGGACCTATGTGGTTCAAGTATATAGGTATATGCAAGTAGACTATGCACAACCATGGCCAGTAAAATCTCAATATCATTATACATGCAAAGACCAATGGGGCTGTTATCCCCACTAAATCACATTCGTGTGATGGGTTTATGAACCTCGAAAAAATAAAATTCGTTCCGGAAGGACCACACGGTATTCCAAGTTCAGAGAATTTTATCTTGGAACGTGAACTAATTGCTAGAAAGTTTAATATATTACATAGGTTTCACTTTAATTAATAAGGCTATCATGATTAAAGTACAGTCTTATCTATTATGAATCAATCTGGGTTATAAATAGAGAACATGTAAATAAAGACTCATTTGATGAGTAATAGAATCTGTACTACATTAATTGACAAGTCTAGGTAAAATCTTACATAATATCAAATAGGCAAATACATGGGGTTTTGGAAATGTTTAACTGTTGTGTAACCGTCATTAAGTGCTCTTTGCATTTTATTGTTTTCCTATCCTATACCATTTATAGTATAATGAAGATTATCGTTGAATTAGTTTATTTCATATTATAGTACAGTGTTCCATACATACAGAAATTCGAACACTTCACTTCTATCTGAAGTTTGTGCTGATGATGTCGTTCAGAAGAACGATGAAAGCTCCACGACCAAACGATTTAGCTCAGAGAACAAAAATCCATCAAAGTTTATACGTATATTGAACTAATCTATAAGATCAGTGACACAATATATAATCACTTAAAAATGATAATAAAATAGACTTTACTATTATCACATAATTATTATAACACAATCTAAACGATCTAGCTTTACAGCTAAAAAAGTGATTAAATGATTAAATGTCTGAATTGAAACACCAAGGATTAGTAGATACTGACAAACTATTCATTACGTTTATTTAGAACCTTTTAAACCATTAGATTACTTCAACTTTAATCAATTTGTGGTGTTATGTAAACACCAATCATTATCTTTAAAGATTCAGACTACTTGGTTGGGGTTCGTGTGACTATCGTAATCAATGTTTGGAGGCTCTGTGTGACATGGTTTATAATCGATCACAATGGCGTAGGTGTTTACACTCTCTATCCTCCCTTAAACTATGAGATTAAAACCACTTCATATATTTCTTTCTATCAACTAATTCTTTCTTTCTGTATTATATCTTTACATTAAATCTTTCTTTTATATATTACCACCATTGAATTAACTACTTCGAAGAAGCCGGTGTTGATCTTGTTGTGCTGATGAGGTATAGCAAGATAGGCAGTACTGAACTGATATTCTGTTCTAGTTTGAAACACTTTTATCCACATGGATCCATTGTGTGATCCACTATAGAATATAAAATAACCCCATGAGTTGGGGTCGTGAATGTGCACTACTAAGTGGTCCCACAATATGATGAAATGGACGAAACAGATGTTCGTAACTATAATTTGTTATAGACATAGAAGTTTACTAAATTTTAAATCGACTAAACAGATTATCAGAGGGAATGTAGATCTTAGAAACATGATCAGCTTATAGCTATTGAAATATAAGAATTCATATTTTTAATGAAGTATATGAAGATTTAGGGGACAGACTAACTATCTCTAGGACAATTAGTAAGTCACAGGTTATTGTCAACTACTATGACAAGCCGACTTTGCAATTATCTTGATAAGTTACTCGTTAAATTATTGAATGTAACTTTGAGAATGATTCAATTTTAACATACAAAATCCTAATTCATTATTCTTATGTAGAGATAAGAATCAGGATTTTCGATTTTACATAACTCATTATCAGTAGTTCATTTTTTAATAGATTTCCATTCATCTGATCACTGAATTGTCCCAGAATTTTCCTATTGTTATTTCTACGCCTTATTTAGTATTCCCGCCCTTTCATTTCTGTATTTGTAAGACCTACATCTAAACAACGAGTTGGTTTTCTACGGGATGGGGTTGCTAACCTCATGCCCAACCCTCTCCCTTTGCTCGGGCTTAGGACTAGCAGTAGCTTTAGAGGGGTTCCAGACGGAGTTATACATATAAACTGATCCACCAAAAATGTTTTCCTTTTATGTTGCTGTCTTTCATACTAAGTGACATTTATCATTTACTTGTAAACTAATCACATCTGTATATTTAATCGACATTTATGAAACTTTCAAATAATTCAGTTCAGCTTTATCAATAATTCTTCGATTATACTTTTCTGTCTTCTGCTGTTATAAAGTAACCAATGTCAATTATATATCATCATACTATTATTATTAAGAATCATAGATTTGTATTATCCTAATGGGTAGAGAAACTGACCTTGTTGGCGTTTCGTGACTCAGTGTAAATTGCTTCTTCAGAGAGTAAATAACCACATTAAGAGAACTCAAGTTTACTTAATATAAAGGAACAAAGTAAGAATATTGAGTGCAATTAATCAGAAAAGAAAATCTGACCAAGTTATTGTTATATGATTTCGATCGAAGGGATTTATATGAGACATGTTTGTGTAGTTGTATGTGTTTATGTTGATGAATGGAATATGTGTAAGCAGTATGGAGTTGGATTTGTATGAGGATAATAGTGTGAAGTGTAAATAGAATCAGACATGGTAGCTTGGATAAGTTGGATGGATGGTAAAGTCTTCTATTCTATTGAGGGAAGTATGAATATATCAAGTAAAATGTTGGTAATGACATGATTAGTTAAATGAACTAGATAAAATGTCGTTATCCAACTCAATTGTTCAAAAAGATGTGGGAACAAATTCACACTGGGAAATCTAAAGTTCTTTATGTTTATTAAATGTTGAAAGTTTCAACTTGAAATGAACCATCTGTGAACTGTGGTTTCTTATCTCCCTAACTGATATGGATCAGTAGGCACAAGGTATTATAGATTCCTAGACTGAAAGAAAACGTTTAATGATCTTTCATTTTCATCCATTACGTAACAGAAGTGTCAACATACGTCTACATAAAGTACCTGGCTATACAATGACAATTTGTCGACTAATAACTGACAGTGTTATTTAGAAAGACAATGAAAACTCCCCGATTAAACTATGAGCTCTATGAAAGTAACTCCATCATAAATATAAGTGATGGATATTTCATATAAAACGTTCAAGCAGAATAATAACTGAGAATGATGCTTTTATGGTTAATACTTCGTTCTCTGAACTGTCGTTGTAGTTTTAGACGACATGAAAAGAACTTACTTATCATGAAGAACGATAATGGAAGCTGAACGGTTTAATTATCCAGTTCAATGAAACCTAAAAACGAAAATGACACTATTTTCTGTTGTTTATCAAAGAAACGCATCGTATGAATCAATGATCATGTTCATGAAATTTTTAACAAAAGATCAAATTGATTTCAATCCATTTGAACTTTATTGTTCTACTTCTTATTCAACCATTTTTCAAACGAATCATCATATAAATAATAATAAATAAAGATTCTATTTCATCACTTAACAAAATCCCATCCGATATAAACATGATAATGGTCATAAGTTATTATCAAATATAAATCCATCTTATTTATTCTTTAACTGTGATTGGTTTCGTTGAAAATGTAACCTCATCAAAGAATAAGGTTTTTAATATTTTCAACATGATAGTGATATCAACAACTTTTATAGTTAGATAAAGAGATTGGGTTATTCTTGTTGTTGTTGGTGGTGGTGGTGGTGGAGGTGGAGGTGGTGGTGTAAACCATTCATACTTATTCCATGTAAAGGAAATGAAATAAGTGAATGTTGGGTGAATCTTCGGGTTATGGACCCAATAACAAAAGTATTACGATGACCCTACCAAATAAAAATAAGACTATACTTCCTGACATCATGTTTTATCTTACGCATCGTAGGGGAGGTTATAAGTACAGACTTGATTCAAATGTCTCATAAGATGGCTACTGCAGGCCTAATACTGAACACACCACAATGAACCAGCGCGCTCTATGGTTATCTTAAGACATTTTAAATAATAAACCTGTAAGACATCACAACACTTTCCCATTGGGCAAAATGAATTAATAGGCTGGTCAACAACAATCCAACCCCAATCGGCAGGTGCTTGTCTTAACAAATTAATGCAATTCATCAAAATCGTTATTTTAAGTCAAACGACGTCACTGCAGTTGCACAAATAACAATAATTTTTTTTCAAATTAAAGGAAAGCAGGTTAAGAGGCATTAATGAGGAGCTGTTAACACTGAATACTAACTCAAAGTTACGAAACTTAACTCTCCTTCTCAATAAACGCGTTAAAGCAACTCAAAATGTTGATATACCGTGCATCCAGCATAATAGCACTTTTGTATACGACTCTAAAACTATAGCAGACCTCTTGAGTAGTACTTTTGCGAATGGTGTAGAAGTCATAAGTGGCTCTGCTTCAAGAGTTATGTGCGCGAATAGCAACTCATGCAGTCGTAGACTTAGGACTTAGATATTCCTAAGACTTGTCGCTTACAGAACAGATATTAAAACAGACATCTAAGTCTCAACGTCCAATAGGTTACATAACTCGAAACCTTCACAACAATGAGTCACGTATTCTAATGTACAAATTTTGTGCTCGACGTCTTCTTGAATATTGCATGTTTATTCTTAGCAGTGTGCGCATAAAGGATAAATTAAGGCTGTAATCAGTACAGAGACGATTTACACTTCGTATTCTTGGAGCTGATTGCACCTCAACTTATAATTCTAGATGTGATAAACTATGGAAAGACCATTTATGGAGGAGGAGACTCAAACTAAATCTTATCTTTTTCTTCAAACTACTTGACAAACTATCGTTTACATCCAATCACGCAATTCAATATGCAAAAACTTCTCATTATGACATCCGTAATTCCTTGGCACTAGTGGAACAAACTCATTCTAAACCATCATTATCAAACTTTTGCTGTGTTCTTACGCAACAAAAGAACCATTTCAGTTCTAAAGAATCTATCCTGAGCTATACGTTCGGTAGATTACTTTTTTTTTTTTGAGTTTCACCATATTTAATAGTTACCTGTGGTTTTGCCTCAGCTGACTATTCAGTTTTTTGTTTTTCATGCATAGACTATTTTCAGTTTATCACACTCGTTTTATCCATTTTTGTCCGTTTTCAGTGTGCTTTTTTGCGTTTTTTAAAGGTCTTAGGCTTTTACAAGCATCTATCACATAGTTTGCTTCAACATAGTCATGAAAAATTCATGCAAACGTCCGGGATGACGTTTTGCTGTTGCAACTGGCATGCAGTGCGACAACTGCAAAAGTTGGTTCCACGAAGCATGCACAGATCTGACATCAACTGCTTACAACAGACTCAGCAAGTCAGATCAAAAATGGGTATGTGTCACGTTCAGCACGGATGCTGTTGTCTTGCTGAGTAACATCATTGTCCTACTGACAGGTCTTCGGAACAAGTTGTCAGTTAACTTGGACAACGATAGTAAAAAAACCGGTAGACAAACAAGAGCGTGCGACGGATACAAAAACAGGGATGTCGATAGGTATACCATCGATGGAGCATCCATCAACACTAATGATGACGTGTCGGGGCTCAGCACCATCATTACTTCGAAGGTATTAGACTCCTTAAGCAAACTCGGGTCTCCTAGCTCAGGGTCCCTGAACACAACAGTGGTTCCCAAAAGTCAGTAACAAGTGGAGTGAGTCATTTAAGTAGCTTGAGATTAACGCGTTGGAGTCGGCGTGATTATCCTAAATGATGATTCGCAACTTTTGATGACAAATCAGGACCACTCACAATGGTCCATATACATTCACTCCTTGTTTTGCTTTAGAACCTAACCTTTGTCACAAAATCTCTTTATACCTTATTTCTTTGCATGCACCTAATCTTTCTTACTACCACAAATGTTATTACTACTGTTAGTAATCTGGAATTTGTCTCGATAATTTTATCTCTCTTTGCTAATAAGACATGACAACTTGTGCTGACGTACTTATGTATCAGATTCTACGTTGCACATGACTATAACTATGTAAGTGGAAGCTATAAGGCAGAATTTGATAGTAGAGATAGAGGAAAAATATTAAAAAGAGATGAAGTTAATTTAATACAGACAAGGTGCTTTTGAATGCTGCTAGAGTTATGTGAACAGTTGATATTTCCCAGTTACCTTCATTGACGAAAGATAGTTTTTTCTTGAGGTATCTGAAAAGAGTATTGAATAAGTAGTGATTTTGCCGACCTGGAAGGGTGACCGCTGATCTCAAGAGTCAAATGTTTAAAGCCGATCAAACTGCTTTTTTCTGAGTAGTTGTTAGTGTGTTGGTTCGGCACTTCATATTTTTATTTACCCACAATTATTTTGTTTGAGTTCAGTGGTATTTATAAGCGGAATTCAGGATGCTCGTTTTAACAATGGTTAGATACAAAGCCTTTTAAATAAAATTTCTAAACATTGTACATGTAAGCGGCTATGTGACCTTTGTAGCTCATCAGAGTTAATGCGTTGGGCGTGAAGTAGTCGAACGCGTTGACAACTTCACTTATTTGGAAGTCTGATCAGACCTAATGGATTGGTATCGGACGAAATCTCAGCACGTATTCGAAAAGCTCGATTGGTCTTTGCCAACTTACGTCACGTATGGCGAAGGCGAGATATCCGTCTATCAATAAAAGGTTGAGTATACTGCGCGGCAGACCGTTCTGTTTTACTTTACGGCAGCGAGACATGGCCATTAAGAGTAGAAGACACTCGTAAGCTACTAGTATTTGACCACAGATGCCTTAGAAATATTGCTGGCGTCTGCGGGGATCGCCGGGTAAGTAATAGTGAGGTTAGACGCAGGGTATTAGGAAATGATGGTTAATCAGTCGACGAGGTTGTGAATGTTCATCGACTGAGATGGTTGGGCCACGTGTTACGTATGCCTGAACACCGATTACCACGACGTGCAATGCTAACCGGTGTTAGAAATGGTTGGAAGAGAATTATTGGCGGCAAAACCAAAACGTGGCATCAGTGCTTGAAGACACTAACTTCTAGTCTGAGTCATGTTGGTAGATGCAGACTACTTGATTGGGGTCCGCATGACTTTCGTAAACAATGGTTGGAGACTCTTGGTGACATGGCTCAGAATCGATCACAATGGCGTCGGTGTATACACTCCTAGTGTTCTTTTAAACTAAGAGAATAAAATCACTTCATATCTTTCTTTCTGCTAACTAATTCTTTCTTCCTATACTATATCCTTATATGCAATCTTTCTCCTATATATTACCACCTTTAACCTAACCACTCTTATGAATACGGTGTTCATCTTGTTGTGCTAATGCGGTATGGCAACCTGGACCGATGCATATATGTGCCTGGTCCTACGTTGTAGCTCACTGACTGACTGACTGACTTATTACTATCAGATTTGCACACTAAAATTGATGAGCATTTTATTCAGTCAATAACAATATTGTTTACGTTACAGACTGACTATTATTTAGAAAACCATAGAAAACCAAGCGGTATGACTTGATAGCTATTTAGTTCTACTATGGCTAGCAGTGAGATCCAATACACGCGTTTCATCCTGTCTGGGTTTTGTCAGCTGGATATGTCTGCATTCCAGAGTTTATGTTCACTCTGATACTCGAGCTTACTACTGTCTGCTTGGAGCACCATCGGGTCATCCATTTAGTTACTGAGTTAGGATAGCCGCTCATTTGTGAAATGTGCTGACGTTTAATTCATAAAATACAAGTATACCCATGTGATGAGTCCTAAATAAAACGTAACACACGTTCTGGATTCCACTGTTAACTACTATCCATTTTTGCTTATAATGCTTGTAGCTTAAGGTAATATTGGAGATGGTCATATACTAATAAGAGACTGATCAATTCAAATCCTATACATGAATGAGAAGATTAAAACAACCTGTACAAAGATGAATTAACGTATATATATATATATATATATATATATATATATATATATATATATATATATATATATATATATATATATATATATATTTGACTACAATTCGATCAGGTTGATTGTTTGTCTATTCAATGTACTTTTTATTAATCATATTTGAATAGTTTTGATAGTTTTTAAGCCTTCACTTAGTTGATTTGTTTAATCACAAATCGTTCTTTGTTGTTCTGAACAACTTGATCAGAGTCATACAGAAGTTTGTGATAATCAAATGATCCAACTTATCGAAAATAACATCACCTAAACACATTCATTACAGCCTAAATCCCTTTGGATTATTTTATAGAGTGAAAATGAAAATAGTGATGATCTGTTGTTTTGTTGTACTTCAAAGACTCTTCAGTGACACTATACGTATTCAAGCCATCAGGTGTTTAAATCATGAAATGATAGAACTAGTATTGAACTACTTGTTAGGGGATTCCAGTTACACATATTTCCGATTTTCAGTTAATATATGACATAATATGTGACCATTTAACACAGTGCATCAGTGCTAAAAATGTTTACAGCAATAACCCTTAGCAAAGCACATAATGGTGGTATCTGATAGCTGTGTCTAAATTTGATAACAGTTTACGAACAACCGAAACCCGAACCAAGAGCAAACAATATGGAAACTGTTGCGTTTAATTAAATGCACAAAACTGTGGATAACGGCTACAGTGATTGAGGTACAGTAATTATAATGATAAATAAAATGATAAGTACAATAAACGTTATAAGTTATGTGAACATTTCAGAATATTACAGTACAACTTGCGCTACAACATAAGTGTGAAAATTGGTAGGAATACGACTGCTTACTGAATGTGAATAAGTAGTATAAAACAACATACAAAAGAGTGGAAAGGGAATGAGCGGGATCAATGTAAAACAAACTTAACACCAATATATATCTTGTAAATAAATATCATAATTACCAAGTAAGTTAAAATGATTGTTACATTGAAAGAGAAACGATGATTTTGTTTATTGTTGATATTTTTCATGAATTAACATGGATTTGGGGGATGTTATTAAAACATACGGTTGATTGTACAGCTGCTTCATAGTAGAATGAGATTCCTCAGCAGTGGGTACTAACAATCTCAGCGTGGGTCGAACTTAAGTAGCTTCAAGTTTAACGGTCAACTTCGAGAGGAATTTGTGAAAGTTATAGTGAAAATTCGAGACGAGTGCAGTTCAACCGTGTCGGGTATGAGACATTTATGTTGCTAACATGTTGCAAATAGTTTACAAATAACGAAATCTTTTGTTCTAATTCTTTTTTCCAGAAGCAATTGATATTAAGCATTTTCAACTTGACCTTTAAATACAGAGTGAAAAGTTTTAGAAAGATAGGTTTATTTGTAGGTTAAACTAGTCTCAGATTGACATTAGCTAGGGGAAGCATAGGTTTATGTCAGACGAAGGTTTCAACAGACAATCTGGCATTGATTGATAACTGATTGAATAGAAACTTCGTCAGTTCAATGTTTATTTTAAATTATCAATGGATGTCGGCTCAGTGATTTGGAAGTTAAGCGTTTGCGTGCGAGACCGATAGATCCTGAGTTCGGATCGTGCGATGCGGGGTTCTTGAATATACACTTCCAGGGAGTCCTCCAGTGCTTCCATGTTTTCCATGGTAGTCTTGCTTTAATTGTCTCATGATGTCAACCATTAAAAATATTAATTTTTTGTTTAAGAGAAAAAGAATCAATAACCCTTATTCATTTTTATTTACTTTATAGCTGATGAACTTGCGACGTTTGTTGCATAAATCACTAAACATTTACAAGAAATGGGAAAAAAACACAAAATTATCCTGAATTAGTAACCAATTGTATATGAACAATAGCAGTGATATGATGTTGAAGACTTCGACAACTATCGACCAATCAGAATTAAACACTACACACATTCATCATTGTATTTGAAAGCCGCCAATTATAATGATCAAGTTCCACATGTTTCATCAGGTAATTAAAACAAACCAGAGGGACACAGTTGTTTCCATTCAATTTTCAATATGTATATGTATGTTTATCAAGTACTCATGCAGTATAGCCACTGAACTAATAACTAATTATAATTATTATACTGATCGGTCTATAAACTAAATGGTGTATATTGTGATAATTATGTATAGAAAGGACTAGTTTGACACCGACTAGTGTAACCATTTCATAATTATCTGGAAAAATTGATAAAGTTCTGTCTATATGATGCATCTTTTTATCGTGTAATAAATGTGTAGTGAACAAGAACACCAATGGGGATAACTAAATTTATTTGAGTATAACATTACAGAATCTCTTAGTAAAATCTGAGAATCATACAGTAAATACTTCATTCGCAACGTGTCAATTAATCGTTTCAGACTTGATTGTTCCTTCGTTTCTACAATAATCATTCACTGTTTTCGTTCTCTTCGATCTTCTTAACTTCCTACCACCAGGCATTTCACTTTCGATTGATGATACATACTACTTATATCTGTCGACATCATAACGCACCATAAATCTTCAGAGAATAGACAAACTATAAGAAAATATACGAACCATAATGTTAGTGATTTGTAAGTTGATCAGTAATTAGATTGAATAAGTAAACATTAATAACAGATCTAAACACACATATTGATAAGAGAAAGTAACTTGAAACTCATGTTGATAGTTCTTTATCAAGTATACACTTTTTTATATATAATTGTCTTTAAGTAACATTTTCATTGTATCAGAACTATCAGTGATACTACTGATTCACTACTGAAATCAAAGTCAATCGTGAATAGAACATGAATACCTGATTGATTGATGGATGAACTGTGCAAGTATTAAAATAAAACCTCACATTTGTTTTTGCATTGAATATAAATATAAATCCTAACTGTATATACTAATGCGGTCTTGTGTGAATAGCTTACACAATTTATCACGTTACTTCAATACTGAAAATGTTGCATCAAGCTACTCCAGTTGTTCGTATAATGTTCTATCTATTATTATTATTTATCTTTTGATAAGTAAAAAGGAACAAAGACAAGTATATTGGAATTCATGTATTGAAAATCTGATGAGAAAAAGTGGTTGCAGCATCTGAACTGATAGAAAACTTTCATCATTAAAGATGAATCGACAGGTCCAGGCTACTGAAGTTTATCGATGCACAATTTATAGTAGTGAATATTGTTATTATGATCATAGAAGTCAGAATAGTTCAACGATCTGTCTGCAGTGCATCACTGAAAGTAGCAGTCTTAACAAAAGAACTATTTGATACTGAAAAATAATCAGCAATTATTTTTCTCAATAGTTGAAATCATGAGTCAATTGAAACTAGAACACCATGGAAAACGTGAAAGCACTAGACGGCCGTTTCGTCCTAGTATGGGACTCCTCTGCAGTGCGCATCCACGACCCCGTCTCGCGAAATTCGAACCCAGGACCTATCTGTCACGCGCCAGGCGCTTGACCAACTATACCACCGACCCGGCTTACAACGGTGTTAATGTTCAGCTTCAACCAATCCACGATTAATGTTTAATTCTGATGATACTTCTATAGAATGATGATCTCATGTGTAATTGTGTATGTGTATCACTTTGCTTTCTTATATGTACACAATGATTTTGTGTTTTAATTGAATGAATTAATATTGAAGAAAAACTTCGGTGCTTGTCTTTTGAACATTGAATATTCATGTTCTTATATTGGTATGCAGATATGGTGTGGTATATCAGTTTATTCTCATTAACTACAAAATAATCTACGCATATATTGAATACTGAATGTAAAGTAAACGATACTTGCTACGTCAATTCTCATTTATCAATAAGGGTTGTAGGAATTATTGAAATTCATTTAATTCATGAAAGGATTTTTACAATCCTTTACTAATAATTATTGTTTTAATTAGTGAGAGAGAATTCCTGAAGTTCTTGTGATAAGCCGTAATTGGTGGAGTTGGACTGTGTTGAGTGTGATGCAGTTATCCACCAATGATGATGGAAGATGATCGCCTAATGCCCTGGATCGATTGAAATTAAACATTAACATCTTTAGATACTGAATCAGTGGTGCAGAGGTTTAACGTCCTCGAGAGACCAACGGCACTGAGTTCAAGTCACACATGCGGGATTGTAGATGCGCACTTCTGACGCGTCCTATACTGGGTATCGTACCTAGGACCTTATGAGCATACGACATATCAAATTTCAACTAATTCACGATAGTGTTTTCTACTTTGGTCTGAAATTCTGTTTGCTCTCCACTTTTCAACTATACTACTAACAATAATAATAACCCCATTAATATCTTTCTTTTTTTAAGTAAAATAACTTATCATGATAGGATGGTAAGTTCATATTGGTAAATCACTTTCAATGTGTCTGTAGGTATCTCTATGTTGGTTTGTACATGTGTGTTTGTGTGTGTGAGAATGTGCATGTAACGATGATACTCATAAAAGCTGACAACAGTTTCTCTAAGAGATTCTGTGAGGTAATAATAATGATAATAATCACAGTGATAACAATAAGGATAACAATGACAATCTTTATAATGTTAAATGTTCTAACTGATTTTATAAATGATCTTGTCATTCAGCATGTATTATGTTGGTTTATGCTTCAATTGTGTTCTTCAGTGAATAACTCTTTGTACCTGTGTAATGTTAACCCTATTGAAATGAGTTTATTATTACTATTATTCATAATTATTATGGTTAGTAGAATTCTGTGAATAATAATAACAACCAGGAATTTGTATTTGAACACGTTTCCTTCATTCAATGGTTCTAAATACGATCTGTTGCTTCTTTTTCTATATTTACTTATTTATTTACTTGTCTATGCAAATGTTAATCAATTATCTGTACAGTTAGTAGTTAAGGTTATTATTATTATCAGGAACTGATATTAGTCTGCTGAAAATATTGAAAGAACCTGGAAGTGATGGATAACTAATTTTGAGATAGTTCAAGAAGTCTGCATTCGATATTTTTCGATTTGGATAGATGCTCTTTCCGCGCCCTTATCCAACCAGTTATCCTAGTCAAAAGACTGAGAAATAATTATGAACCTTTAACTGACAAAACCGAATAAGTAGTTACATAGATCATTGATAAGCATAGGTTTATCCCTCTGAATGAGACAAGGAAACGTTGTCAAAGACCTTGACTACGGGGGTAATCGAATTTTTTCAATAATACATCTAGCTGATAATTTGTTGCCTACATTTCGTCTTTGAAATTGCATTTCATTACAGGCGCGTAACATGCCTGAAGTGCACCAACTTGTCAATGTTACTCTGTAATTAGAAGATAACACATGTTTCTTTAATTATCATAAGATTTCTTATCCTTTATATTTCTGGTCAAAGGAATAAGGAAGCTTTTAAGATGACTTATATCAAATCAGAATTCATTGACGTCATGAATCGACCATAGTTAGACAATGAATAAACGTATACAAATCTAATGAACGATGGTTAATGTTCTAAATTTTATAGTTTTTTACTAAAGTAGCAGGCCCTATTCAAACAATGAAATAAATTATGAATGACCACTGTTGACAATTGTTTTAAACTACAGTTATATGCAAAGGTGAACATTGACTATCAGTGAAATCGCTTCAAACGCTATCGCGTTATCCACTTAGCTGCTAAGTCCTGATAGCCACTTACAATTTTATGTGTTAAATGTTTTCCGGTTTCTAATAATTGATTAGTCATTGATTAACTGTGTTTGTTTTGAATATACTGGCGTAGTTAATTTATCTTTCATTCGTGTTCTGCATGTATTATTATTTATTTGAACACATAAATATTGGTACAAGGGGCATCAGATATATATGCGCCATACACCTGGAGCTTTTGACCTAACAGTCAATTCTGCAAAGCAGTGTAGTAACGTCAGGAGATGCAGTGCCATGGTACCCGGTGACCAATGATTAGTTCATACGCCATTTGTTCCCTCAGGATACTGGGGTCTACGTACATCATTGGTTTGGAATCAGGGTTTTCCAACTCTCCTAGGTGGAATCTCCGTGTACACCAACCTGTTTGAAGCGCCAGACATTCGCTTTTCGTCCTCGCAATTTCGTAAACAACAGTAGTGACACGAGAAGGCAGTGAATAGGACTTCTTTTGGAGTGGTTTTATGCACGCGGCCATGTGAGAGCATTTCAAGAGGGAGAGCTGACTCTTCCCAGTCTCGGCCGTACCAGGGCATGTATATATTACATAACTATATACAAATATATCTGTTTCTTTTCATCGAGTGAATTTAACCTTCAAAACATGACATTTTTATGCTTGCCTATATATATGTTGCTTATTTTAATATAATCAACAGATGGATTAACCGCACTATTTGGTGCTTTCATGATATTAATTCACAAACAAATGTGAATTGTGTAAAGTTAAATCGACTTCTGTAGGTAGAATAGGATGTTCATGTGTAACACACATCTCTTTACAATACAGTCCTACAGGATATATGTGTATATACATGATTTTAGTTAATCATTATTGTGAATGAAGATTTTTCTAATAATGAACACTGCGCTTTATATCCAAATCCTACGTTGCATCAGTTTTGAACTATCCTTGGTAGTCCATCTTCTTGCATCTCTATTGAATGTGAAATACTTGAAATACTTGATTCTTTTATATACTCTACACACTATTTTCTTCTTCTTCTTCAATAATTCGTAAACTATTTCCAGTTATTTTGAATGTCAATGTCTTCGTTTATGTGTTCTGTGAATGATGCCGTGTATGGTCAGTTTTTATACATCTGTCATGTGTATCTGTAGAGATTTACCGATGAGTTATGCATCCAATCTATCTTGTTATTGTCAAGTACATATTTTTGTACTTCACTTCAAGACTTACTCCAAAATGTATCACAACTAGTTGATAATACAATCCGAATTTGTTTGATCAATGAAGAGAGCATGTTCCACACTTGCGGTTTACAGTCTGATAGTTCATAGTGCATGTTTGTTTGTTATTTGTCCACTGAATATTTGAAAAGGAACTATTTCTATTTCTTTGAAATGTAAATTTATGAAAGCTCTTTTTCTCTTTATTTTTAGTTGCCTTAGGCTCTATACTTGGAATATGAATATTCCTTTTGGCCACTCTTCTTGTTGTCTATCGTCTAAGGCATAAGTTGTAGTTTTTTATTATATATGTATATATTTGTGTATTGATGTGGGATGTAACGCTGTATGATGGTTGATTTGTCAGTGTATTTATACACATCAGTGGATGTCTAGTATACTTCTTTAACATGAATTATTTACCGACTCCATTTATTCTTGATATATTTAATACTTGAATAATGTATACTGATTCTCTAACTTCATTCTAGTCCTTCTACATAGAAATGTCATACACTTATCAATTAAAGAGAATGGAAAAAGTGAGAGGTGTCGAATAAACAGTTGAATTCTGTGGTTTATGTATGACCATAATATGTTAGGAGCTTCGAGGTTGGTAATCATCCAACCAAGATATGATGCATAATGCATTGGTTTTGCTGAACTTCCTGAGAAGATCGCAATAAATACCGACTGCAAAAAATATAAGTTTTAGCCATTTCCTAGGTAGTGATGAATTTCCACCGACAATTTCTGTTTCATGGATCAATGTGAATGATAATGACTTACCATGGAAATATACACCACCAAGTAGAAATAGTTTTAGTAATGGTATTCGACGATCATCATCATTTTTCCGTAGTTTTAATCAAAGTAACTGATCGTTCACACCATCAAGATAACATAATAACAACAATAGTAATAGTTATGGATTACCTTATGAAAAATCATCTTTAGGGTCTTCATCATTCAATACATCACGTACAGAGATGATGCCATCAATGCCAGTATTACCTACATTGAATTATTTGATTTTTACCATTGACCGGTCATTATCCGGTTAATAAACAACATTTTGATTCGATTCGATTAAATGGTATTCATGTTACTCATCCGTTGATGCAACCACCTTCGCAATCAATGTCAGGTAGGTAACATAGTTTTCCCTAACATTTTCGGTTAAAGGTTTACACTACTTGCAAATAGTCATTCAATAACTATTGTAACTATCCCCTTTGAGTTCAATGTTGATTGATCTACATTTTCAATTCATGTTTGATTAATGCTGTAGAAGGATTGGACAGATTATTGAATGTCATGGATTATATCATGGACTACTACTAATAATAATTATAGGGTCACTTAGGAGTCGTTAGGTGAGGTAACTCTTGGGATGTCCAGTGGAAATCTGTGACAAGTGGCAATAAACTATGTCAGTGGTAAGACCCTGACCAATAAATGCGTAGTGTCTCGATATAGTGTGAAGTTAAGCGTGTAAATAACTAGATTCCGACGCAGTTGTATGGAGGTTAGCCGCCTTCTGAGAGATCTGAATGTCTTGGCTTTACTTTGCGATTGGATCATGGACGCACACCACTGAGGAGTTACATATTAGGATGAAATTATTGTTCCATACCCTCTACTTTCTAAAGATTATCTCTTTGAAATGGCGTTGAATTGTTTGCTTTCTTAAAAAGAGCTATTGGAGTGCAATGAGGTGAAATAACCCAGGAAGTGTTAATGATATGCATTCAACTTCCTTGACTGGTAAATCACATGTTAATGGTCGCATAAAACTTGTCAAAATTGAATACTTAGATTTTATGAGGCCGAAGATGTGGTGCATATTCTTAGCCAACAGTATTTTTAAAACAGGTTAAAAACAACTTGTGGTTATTATCATAACATAAACAATCATTGGAACTGATTAATTAGATTAGGAAAAACTAATGGCAGCTAGTCAATAACGAAATAAACAACCAGTCAGTGTGTTTGTTTAGGAGCCATATTGTATAGTTTATCTCAAATCAAAAGGATTTAACTGAAGCCTTATAGTAAGTTTTAAGTAGTTCACATTATCCTGTCAATGATATGTGCATTGTAGAGACTCCCTGGGACTCGTTATGATAACCAACATCAATTTATATCGTTTATAAATTGAAGTTGATTAGGTGCTCAATGCAAGACCTCAGGCTCCTGGGATCCTATAGCCTCACTGTTTAGTTGTCACATACAAAAAATAAACATCTGTCTCTCCAGTGTTTCCTTGTTTTCATTGGAAGTTTTACTCAGGTCAGTACTTGTCTTAAACTACAAAATTCGGTCATTTCTTTATTTTCAGAACAAGTTATATCTTTTCATTTTATGTTTCGTCCCTTTTCTCTCTTCATCTCACTAACAGAATCGAGTGATTGACACAGAAAACATAATTCTATCGCGAATATGTGGAGTACTCAAACAGTAAAACCATCATTAACTTCCACTTCAGTGACAGTAAAACAAGCGGCACCGAATTCAATGTACAATAGTTCATTTAATTATAATTAATTTGATTATATTGAAAAAGATGAATTAAATCATTTACCATATCTAACAACTGATCCCTATTTGGAACCTGTTTCGTTGAAACGAAGACAACAACAAGAAAAACAACCGGGAAATTTGATCAATACAATGAAAATCAATCTCATTGATCATTATGATGATATGGATCTGGATACAGCAGTGAATGAAAATGGTGATTAAATCAAATTAAATAGTAAGTTGCATAAGATGATGTTCAAAATAGAAATGACAGTATACTATAAACGTATATGATTAATACATAGAAGAACTTGTTGAGATTGTACAATTTTTGTGGCTTACATGATGGAATAGACGATCACTGCAAAGTACAAAGAATACTGGCATAACTGTTTCATCCTGGATTTTGACTACTAAATAATTGGGAAACAGCATGACACGACGATATTCAGTTTAATCTCCAGAATACTCGTGATCGGGCGATTTTTTAGCGCGTTAGTTTTCTACTGGATAAGGTCGTTAACCTCATGCCCAACCATCCTTCTTTATGAAAGTTTGGGACTGGAAGGATTCCAGGCGTATTCAGTTATGGATATTAGGTAGATAAAACAATTTACTACTCAAAAAATTAGAAAAAACGTCGAGTTATTTAATTCCAAGTTGGCAAAGTGTATGTAATCATAATCCTTAGTCGAATTAAAATTCATTCGCCCAAAACTGAATCAACCATGACAGCCTTTAGAGTACTGAACTTATGTTATTTGATTTTTGTTGTATACAGTTCGCAACGTGAAGTGTTGTTTCAGGTTAATGTCTTGAAAAACTGACTCTTTAGTAGTTACCGCAGTTATAAACCTATGGAATTCAGTCGACAGTTTCTAAACCTCAAGATTAATTGGTGAATTTGCAAGCTGAAATACATGTTCTATTATTGCTGTAGAAGTGAAATACGGTTGGGCTCAGTATCTGTGGTCTAGAGGTCAGGCGTTCGCGCGCGAGACCGAAGGTCCTGGATCGCAGTTCTGAGTGTAGGATTGTGAAAATCCTTTATTGAATAGTTTCATAATAGGACGAAATGGTCATCCAATGCTTTTAGGTTTTCAATGGCCGTTCAATATTGATCGTCGATTCATGATTTCAATGAGAATTTGTTTCAGTGAATTTTTATGAATTTGACTCAGTTGAAAATGTAGTACACAAGTTAATGCTTCTTACTTTTCATTCACTTATCATCAATACTAAATCTCAACAGCGTATGGTTTTACACAATATATAAATTATTTTTCTTTCAATTCATTGAATGACAACTGTTAGTCAGATTATAAAATTATAATGAATTACCTAATTTTGACAAAATCTAAATCATTTGGTTGATCACTGGGTAGTGATCAATGTCTGAGATAGAATTGGATCTGCACTAAGGAGGACCTGATCCACTTCACCTTGATAATTTACCAACCAGCAATCAATTATTTGTAAAAGAGGGAGGTTAGTCACGACCTGGATAGCTCAGTGACTATGAAGTTGGGTGACACGGGATCAGGTCGGTCAGGGAGCATCAGATTGTGGGTACACCTTGTTGATGAGCGCCCAGATAGCACGAAACCTAGGTCCAGGGTTCACTGTTGACCTTTTAACTGTAACCACCACCGCATATACATAGTTTATTTTTCAAGTGTATAAGCACATCTGCGGTAGCTGTTAAATGTTAAGATTTTTGACTATTTCGTCGTTTCACATGTTATCGAATGTCTCAATATACAATCGTGTTTTATTTAAATAGATTATAGAATTAGAATGAAATTACAGAATTTGATGATTAGTAAGTTGTTCAGTAAAGACAAACTGTATAAAGCTTAGACTAATTCAAGTTAATAGAAAGATGCAGCTTGGTACAGTGTAATTAGTACATTCAGCTGACGAGTTCCATGATTCGACGGAACGTGTGTCATGGATTGCACTACTAGACACCATCCATCTCTACTTATTATGCTTGTGACTTACTGTCAATATTGAGCCTATCCTCACAGACAGGATGAACATATGCCAATACGACAGATAGATCAATCACGGTCCTCAACATCAATGGGAAGGTTCAATCAACCTGAAGAACGACCTATACAAAAACGGAATTAATGCAACTGTAGTTATCTATTTAGTTTAATCCATAACTTATCAATTTATGCACTTTATTAGAAAAAAAAAACATTAAATTGATCGACTTTCATGTGGCAGTATGTAACACCAATCGGAAGTGTAACGCCTAGCAGCAGAAGACTGAGAAGATCGAATTGAAGAGAACAGGAATGTAAACAGAGAGTAATCGTAATAGCAATAGAATTGAAAGAATCATGAATCATGAGGAAGACAACTAAAGGATGATGTGCAAGTACTTTATTTTATGTATGGTTTTCACATCATAAAATGGCAATCCTCGATTCCGCATTAAACAATAAATTGGTCTGCTCCACCTGAATTCTTCGTTCACTACATATAGTCTAATATTGTGTCAACTTTCATCATTATCATTTGTCATTGATTTCTGTTTATAATTGTATTTTCTTCTTAGAATGTGATCAACATCTTGCATTCCACAGTGGAACAAGTTCAGCGATTAGTTCATTAGTATTCGCTGATGATGATGGTATTTCTAAAGTGTCAGAACATTCAATAAATAATCGAAAATCGGATCAACATAGTTCATTACACTGGATCACATCGCAAACTGTATTATCAAATGAAACTAATCCAATGAATAATAATAATAATTCTATAATAGATGTTACGACGGTTATTACCAATATTTGCACTAATACTACTACTACTAATAATAATAGTAAGAGAAATTTTGGTTCAATCGATTCATTATGTGAAACAGTGGATTTGCCTAGAACTAATTTACCGACCCCAATGTTAACAACGACAACAATGGTAAGTCAACAATTCATTGATTTCGTTTGCACATTCACCAATTAGTTTTAAGCTTTGGAAACTGTCGACTGAATTCTGTAGGTTAATAACTGTGGTAACTACTTAGGAGTCAAGGGAATATATTATATGGAAAAACCTGCCTGTGTGGTGTAACAATCAGCATGAAAGGCGAGATAAGCATGAGATAAATTTTGGTGGACCTAATTAGGCTTAGTGAGTGATCTTGAAATATTGTCTGTGACCTGATGAAAATAAAACTATCGTCAGTGTTTCCAATGCCTCAGAATGTAACACTTAATTCTCATATTGCAAATTTGAAAAATATTATGGTGTGTGCTACTGATATCCATAGATAAATGTAGTTGGTGTCATCAGTCGAAGGTGAAGTACTTGTCAGAAGGTGGTTAAAAGGAAAGAAAGAAGGAAAGAGGACGAGAACAGTGAATAATTGTTGCGGAATTAAAGGGACTGTGAAATGTGAGATGATTGATTGATATGTAACAAATTACGTATTTACAGTATGGTTTTGAAATATTAATGAGATGTGTAATCACCATAAAACCTGAATTTAAGGTTCCTTCAAACACTGAAAATTGTCTAATATATCTGTCTTATGAAATTATCTGAAAATGTGAATTTGAAATTTTCGAGACATGGCATACTTGGAATGCTTTATAAATATTCAACTACGATTGCATCCACTCAACGATGATCACCTGCATACTTACGCCTGTTGCCCTCAATCGAGTAATGCCCACCGACCAGCATTCTGCAACCCAATCTGACCTTGGCTTTTCTTTATATTTCGGTCATGTCTGTTATGACCTTGGGTATGTCTGGTTTCGCTATCACGCGACCTATCTACCAATCCGGATACGACTTATGCGAACTTCACACTAGGCCAACCAATGACGTTCAACCGGTGTGGGCAGTCTAGCGTCCTTGTTGGTCCTATGTACTACGAGCCCTTCCACTTGAGTCCAGAATACAATACCAGCTTCGAATTAGGGCAGATCGTTTATTTCAAACATACTCGGTTTATATATCAAACAAACAGACCACAACACACCATAAATTAGGAAATAACATATGTACACAAATAAGCCAAAAAGTGGCTGTGAACGAGGGGGACAGTAATTAATAGACTGAACATAGTTTAAGAACCGTAAATCGTACAATAATAAATTATAGATCAAAATAAAGCTTATAATAAGAGGGATATAAATATACATAATCTAATGATTGAATAGTTTTACAATAAGAATATTTATAGAATATTAGTCCACTAATAGTCCTCGGGAGTTACCTGTAATTTAATCTTCGCTCGGATATAACAATGTCTATCTTCGTTGCTTGTCTTATTGTGTCGTTTGGTCTTCCTCTTCTCCTTTGGCCTTGAAGAGTTCAGGTGAAGGTTTGCATTGTCATGAAATTGTATGCTTTCCTCAATGTGTGTCCTATCAACTTCCAGCGCTTCTTTCTCCGTTGGAATCTCGTTTGTTTTCTCCCATAGTAGGTTGTTGCTGATAAATGGATTCGAAGTATTGCGCGTGGACAACTGTTAATAAATATTTGTATCTTCTGTATGATAGCTTTCGTAGTTCTGCAGGTTTTCGCCCCATACAGTAGATTCGTTTTGACATTTGTATTGAAATTTCTGACTTTGGTGTTGGTTGACAATAGTTTTGAGTTCCAGATGCTCATGGGTTGTAAATATGCTGCCCTTCAATTGTTGGTTGACTAAAATTGATCGTGAGGTTTGTATGAGCTGCTCGATATTAGTTGAGTTAAGTGAGGCTGGTTTTAACATCCTCTATCGTCCTCCTGAACATCTTAATTAGTGCAGAAATGGTCAACTGGGTTCTGTGTATTGTGGTCCGGTGAATTCCATATGATTTTGTATTTGTGCTTATTTAGGAATATGGTGCTGCCTTTGACCAGTTTATTGAAGGCACAAAAGTTTGCAAATCTCTAGCCATCTTCGTTCATTTTCCCCCTAGTCCATGTCGCCGGATGATGTAGTCATACCCGGTGTTGTTCAATTTAAACTAGGCATTTGAGATACTCTTCAGAATGGTCAGGTCATTCGTACGCATTTCTCAACGATTGACTGTAACCTGTCGTATAATTAGTCTATAAATTCTTCATTGTAATCGTTGGTAGCCTCATAGCGTTCGTCATCCAATGCTATGTCCATCAATGAGTTACATTCGAAGATTCATTAGTAGAATCATTGAACAGATTATCTTCAGATGATAGACGATTTCATTTAATCATTTAGTACACCACAAAACGTTGGCTTCTTTCTATCGTGTAAAACCTTATTTGTAAACCAGCGTTTTACTCAATTCCATTTATGGCTGTCAATCAAACTGAATTTCGTACACATTCCACAATATCAACTGATTTAGTTGAATCAGGGAAAATAATTACGTCAACATTAGTGGAGTTATAAACTCCTGAACTAATTAACGTCCGATTAATAAAGATAAAAAATCCCAACCGTTATAACAATATCACAATTAGACATGAAGAATATTTACATAAAAAAAGACATTTATCTTAGCTTACAAGTCATTATTATTGGCTTTATTTTTGGTACAATACAAAGTTCTCAGCGCAAAGTATTTCAATAAGTTACCGTTTCTTATTACTTGATCGATCTTTGCGATAAATATTGAGTGGTCGCCAGTTAGATATTGGCAATTCAGTGTAAATTATCTGACGATTTAATTAACAAAAACATATTTCTGTTGACCTCAGTTATTGACAGAAATATCAGTGATTATAACTGTGTTGTCGTCAGTCACCTCACACCATCTCATTAATCAAATAATATGGTATTATTCTATATCATCTATTATGTATAGTGAGCGTAATATGAATCTTATTTAGAATAAAAAAACAACATCGCTTTCTAATAATAACTTGATAATTAGCCACACGTTCAGAAAATAGATGAGTGAAATTCTCATTTTTCAAAAGATTACTACTTTCTATAAACAAAACGAAGTGAAAACAAATCTCTCGACTGCCAGTGCATAGAACGTCTTGCTCTAGCTGTGTGTAAACACTGTAGATATTCACTATATAATTTCAGATGAGTTTAGTGTTTGTTTCCTCAGAGAATCATCCATCTCTCACTTGCTCAGTTTATCAATCTATGCATCGCCCATTAATAATCCTGATTCTTTGAGACTCGACTAGTTATTACTTCCTGTGTATATCGGTGATAAAATCCACATCGCCTTCTGTGTTTCATTTTATATCAATCACTGTGACGGACAAACTCACCCTCATCCGATATTTTGAATAAATACATTTTACTATTGACCAAATGTATGTTTTCACTGAATACTGATTATGGATGCATATCATGGTTCAATGTGAGCGATCAAATTTTACATGAGGTTGAATACATTTTGACATGTCATTCAGTGCTAAAGTTTGCCCTCACTTTTCACCAGATTTGAGATGCGCGTGCAACCGTTTTCGTAGTTCTGCGTAGTGTCAATTGTTGTTCGATAATTGTCCTCATGTTGAATATAGATCAGATAAAGGCTAAAGTAATGAGTAGCATTTACAAATTGTCTAGTGAAGTGTGTTACTAAAATCAAGGTGAAATGAACTGCTGAAGAGCAGGACGTTCTCTTTTCGTCCTCCCATTTTCGTAAACAACACCCCCACCACGAGAAGTCAGTGAGTAGGACTTCCCTGACAGAGGCTATATACGCGTGGCCATGTGACAGCATTTCGAGAGCGAGAGGACTCTTTCCACTCTCGGCCATACCAGGGCATTTAGGGTGTTTCATACAAGAATGACATTCTTGCACTCATGCTAGTGAGATGTAGGGCGAGCGTTTCTCTCTATTTGGGACTCATTAGCTGTGTGTACTTGTATTTCAGTCTGTTATGTACATTAGACTCAAACCCAGTACTATCCTTATTGATAGTCAATGCATTACCAATTAAGCTACTAAATTATTGAACAGAAATAAAGTTATCAGTAAGGGTTTGTAAACTCCTGTTATTGATATTCAGTACTATAGCTAATCATTCTCTGTCACTATATGAACTAACTGTGGAGATTATCTTGTCAATATCGACTTGTTTATGTTTTTTGTAGTTTGGTTGGCTAAATTCATAGAGTATTACTAAATTTCATAACATTACTAATTTTATCAGCAATTTTCGTCTCACATTAATCATATTAGGGCTGGCATTGAAAATCATGCAGTGAAGGAGAACTGTTTCGTACTAGCCTAAGATTTCTCAGGAGTGCATATTCTTAACCATAAACCTAGGGATGTAATCCAAGCCAAGCAGTTATCATGACGAATGTACAACTGTTAGGATCATTGGCTTTTGGGTCCATTGATACATGTATCAAACGCCAATCAATTTACAATTTGGCACTATTGTCACCCAACAGCATTGGTCACATCTTCTGACTAGGACTCATTATAATTAAATCACTACTGAGCTTGTTATTAGTAGTTTGAACCAAACCATAACAAATATTGATTTCAAATCAATGTGATCTCCACAAAACACTAAGTCATTTAGATTTTTATTGTTGACGGAATATAAGACCCGACTTGATTTCTAGCCAGGTAAACGTAGTTGACAGATGACAGCCCACCTCACCATCCACAGATAACCAATCCAACAGTTCATTTCACAGTGATTTTAGTAACACACATCACAAGATAATTTATGAATGCCACTCATTACTTTCGTGTTTATCTGATCTGTATTCAACATGAGGACAGTTATCTCACAAAAATTGACATTAAGCAACAACAATCTGCGAAGCAGAACTACGAAAACGGTTGCACGCACTCTCAAATGAAATGTACCAACTTAAAGATGTATGTCGTTTGATCTTACTTACTAACTTACTTACTTACGCCAGTTACTCCTAATGTAGAATAGGCCGCGGACCAGCATTCTCCATCCCACTCAGTCCTCGGCCTTCTTTTCTAATTCCATCCAATTGTTGTCCAATTTTCTCATATCTATTTCCATTTCACGGCGTAATGTGTTCTTTGGTTTTCCTCTTTTCCGTACACTTGAGGATTCCATGTGACGCAGTTGAGTGTTTTCCTCAATGTGTGCCTTATACACTTCCAGGGTTTCTTTTTGATTTCTTCCCCCTCTGAAATCTGGGATAGGAGGGACAGATCATCTGCGAAGTCTAGATCGTCCAGCTGCATCCTAGATGTCCACTGCATCACTTGTTTCCCGTCAGATGTTGACGTCTTCATGATACAGTTGATCACCAGGAGAAAGAGAAAGAGTGAGAGTAAGCAAACTTGGTTGACGACGGTCTTTTCTTCGAACGACTTTGTCAACTGTCCTCCACATACAATTTTGCAGTTTAATCCATCATAGGAGTTCCGTATAATATTGACTATCTTCTGAGGCACGCCGTAGTATCGATGAATCTTCCATAGTGTTGTTCAGTCCACACTATCAAATGCTTTTTCGTAGTCAATGAAGTTGATGTAGAGTGGTGAATTCCATTCAATCGATTGTTCCACAATGATCCATAGAGTTGTGATTTGGTTTGTATATGATCTATCCTTACGGAATCCTGCCTGTTGGTCTCGAAGTTGAGCGTCTATGGAGTCCTTCATTCTGCTGATTTCTTCAATTGTTGGTGGGTCAACATTGATTGGGAGGTTCGTGAGTGCTACTTCGATGTTGGATGGGTTCAGTGGGGCTGGTCGATTCTGTTATGTTTCGTTATTCGCTTGAATGCTATTACTGGTGCATCTTACTCAACGGAACGAAGGACCAGTGACTCAGCGACTCGACAGCTATTCTGGTTCGTTGTCCCCAACTCTGCTAACTCGATCAAGAAGTCTGGGTAAGGTGTAGAAGTGTATTCTGCAGACACACAGCAGATAACAAGTCAAGTCAAACACACAACTCAAGCGTATTTATACAATATTTACAATCGATATTGTCATAGGAAAATTTTAAACACTAATCAATGAGTTCATCAATTGACCTATTTGCACATTTAATCGATAGTTCATCAATTGACCTATTTGCACATCTAATTGGTAGGTTCCTCAACTGACTGCTATACAAACATTTAATCGATCAGTTCATCAATTGACCCCAATACAAATATTTAAATATTTAATCAATAAGTTGATCGATGCGATAAAATTTTAAAAATATGAGTTTGGGGATCTATCGTCCCCAACAGATTCAAGAGTTCTTTGAAGTGTTCTACCCACCTGTTTCGTTGTTCATCAATGTTGGTGATTACCTTGCATTCCTTACTCTTCACTAGACGTTCTGGTTTGCTGCGATTTCCAGAGAGCTGTTTCATGTTTCCTTCTCATACAACTTTTTCCGCCGTCGTTGCTAAATTATCCACAAATTTACGTTTGTCGGTTCTGATGCTCCTCTTCACTTGTTTGTTTACTTCTGTGTATTCAGCTTGTGCTTTGGCATTTTCTACTTTTGTTCGACTGGTATTGATTGCTGCTTTCTTGTTCCTCCTTTCTTGAATTGTATCCAATGTATCAACAGTGATGCATTCCATGTGATGGAGTTTTTTGTGGCGCAGAACCTCATGACATGTTGAAAATATTTCCTCTTTGATCCCCTTCCAGTTGCTCTCCATAGTAGGTCCTTCTGAATTGTGTAGATCATGAAAGGCCCGTAACTTATTACTGAGGATTATCTTGAATTTGTTGAGTTTGTCAGTATCCCGATATTGTCCGCCCCGTTGTTCAGCAGTTCTTGCGTTTCAACTTCATTTTGGCGATCAGCAAGTGATGATCTGATGCTATATCAGCTCCTCTCTTGGTTCTCACGTCCTCAATCGTCCTCCTGAACGTTTTGCGAATCTCTCACTATCTTAGTTCATTTTTCTCGTAGTCCATGTCGTCCGATGATATCTTCATACCCGGTGTTGTTCAATTTAAACTAGGCATTTGAGATACTCTTCCGAATGGTCAAGTCCTTCGCAGGCATTTCTCAACGACTGACCGTAACCTTTCGTATAACTAGTCAATAAAATTCATCATTGTAATCGTTGGTAGTCTCATAGCATTGGATGACTTTCATTGTAGTGCTCTGTTTCTTTGTTTTGAAGGAGGCTTTGATGATCCTTGGTCCATGAGATTCCCTTCCTATAAGTGCATTTTGTGATTGTTTGAACAACATCATTGCAACAGCTTGTGCGTGTGGGTCATTTTCTTCATCATGACCAGAGTATAACAGAAGCTCCCCTGAAGCTAGTCGTTGTTGTCCAACTTGCGTCAAATATGTTTCACTGATCCGAAGCACCTATAGGTTGTATCTCCTAATTTCTGCAGCAATTTGAAGGACTCTCACAGTCTCCCACATTGCACGATTATCCCACGTACCTAAATAAATGGTTGCTCTGGTTGTCAAAAGGGTCATCGGCCTCTAAAGGAAGACTTTATTACTCCCAGAGCAGAGTTTAAAAATTTATATAATTTTTTTGGTTAGCGTTTTCTTATTGAGTTAGTTTTCTACGAGATAGGATCGCTAACCTCATGCCAAACCCTACTCTTTTCTCTGGGTTTAAAAACTATCAGTACACCCGGAAGGAGAACACGGGGAGTGAGATCAACTTCAATCAAAGAACTACGCATTGTGAATTGGTTGCCTAAACTGAAAAGATGGTATTCAACTGGCAAATTTTCGTTTGACAAGTAAATTTGGAACCTCTCTCTTGTTTAAACCTGTTTTTAATTATCACATGCATCATCATTATTATTATTGAAAGAATTCAATGAGCTTTTTAAACAATACAATTTATAAGCAAAGATGGATAGTGGCTAGCAGTGGAATCCAGGACATACGCATAGTATGCAAATATGCCAATAAGAGACTGATGAATTTCAGTCCTAAAACATCAATGGGAAGATTCAAGTAAAAACAATATCAAGTGAATTAAACTTCACCCCATTGCACAAGCAAGTGGCTATCAGGACTCAGTAGCTCAGTGGATAACGCGATGGCGTTTGAAGCGAACGTTACTGAGTTCGAGTCCTTCGAGTGAACATCAACTCTGAGATGCAGGTACATCCAGCTGACGAGTCCCAAACAGGACGAAACGCGCGTCCTGGATTCCACTGCCAGCCACTATCCATCTTTGCTTTTAATACAATTTATGTTTTGACATGTACATCGATGTTTCATTATCAAGTTATTCATCCTTCAACTTGAACTTTATTTATTTATTCCTTCGTATCAATCTCTCACACATACCTACACACTTACACACACACATACGATTTGTTACTCAGTTAAGTATTTCCATGTCGTTGAATTCTACACATGATTTGTAGTTAACCGACTCATTTTATCCTATTTTACACAAAAAATCAACATCCAAATATGATTGGTTTAACACAGTATAATTCTGATTGTTAAAAAGCTATAATTTTGATTTTCCTTATTACCCTGAAGAAGACAAGTTAGCTGGACGAAACGTTGGAATTAGTTAAATTTCAATCGCTGAGAATATTTCAAATATAATTTTCACATATAATGACTTCTCTATACTCGACGCTCAATTACTGTCAAATTATTCGTTCTAATTTTGACGAATATTCGTATGGAGAGTTTAGAAGTTGTAAAGAATTTTTGGTTAGCGTTATCTTAGTGAGTTAGTTTTCTACGGGATAGGGTCGCTAACCCCATGCCAAACCCTACTCCTTTCTCCGGGTTTGAAACTGGCAGTAGCCTCCGGCGGAACAATGTAGTGTCAGTTATTATGCTAAGCCCATATACCTTATTCTAGCTTTCGGATATCCCATTCTATTCATTCTAATTGAGCCATACTTTGACCTTGTTATTTATTCGCTTATCAATCTAGACTGTTTTTATATGAGCGTATATGTGTGTGCCCTTCTCGTCCCATTAATCACATGTCTGTAGCTTATTTTTGTCTGACTATAGATATTGAGTAACGCTTGACTAAAATGGGAGTTGGCTTCCCAGCCATCTTCTCGCGTGTCATTTTGCTCTGCTCTGTTTCATTCGCTTCATATGCAAAATATATGTATTCACAAGTCAATTCTCATTATTCAACCTATTTAATTCCGTTATTGACTAAAGCGATTTGAGTCGACGATTATATACGAGAATAGGCGATAACAATCATTCGTACCCTCTGAATGGAGTCAGATCCACGGGCTACTGAAAGAA
Organism: Schistosoma haematobium; assembly: GCF_000699445.3. NCBI lineage: Eukaryota > Metazoa > Platyhelminthes > Trematoda > Strigeidida > Schistosomatidae > Schistosoma > Schistosoma haematobium. The sequence continues at coordinate 1,241,895 of NC_067200.1, forward strand.
CACGGGGAGTGACATCAACTTTTTCTAATTGGCCTACTGATACAATGACTATTGAATGATGTGCATTTAGGAATAAGATTTGAAAAGTTGAGTATTCTGTCTGATTCCCTTGATCGACTATAACATTACACCAAATTCTATCATTTCTGTTACATTCTGTGCAAACATTTAAAGTAAAATTTATTATTACTTCTTTAATCTCAGTGTAAATTATCTGACCATCTAATTAATAAAAACATATTTCTGTTGACCTCAGTTATTGACAGAAATATCAGTGATTATAACTGTGTTGTCGTCAGTCACCTCACACCATCTCATTAATCAAATAATATGGTATTATTCTATATCATCTATTATGTATAGTGAGCGTAATATGAATCTTATTTAGAATAAAAAAACAACATCGCTTTCTAATAATAACTTGATAATTAGCCACACGTTCAGAAAATAGATGAGTGAAATTCTCATTTTTCAAAAGATTACTCCTTTCTATAAACAAAACGAAGTGAAAACAAATCTCTCGACTGCCAGTGCATAGAACGTCTTGCTCTAGCTGTGTGTAAACACTGTAGATATTCACTATATAATTTCAGATGAGTTTAGTGTTTGTTTCCTCAGAGAATCATCCATCTCTCACTTGCTCAGTTTATCAATCTGTGCATCGCCCATTAATAATCCTGATTCTTTGAGACTCGACTAGTTAATACTTCCTGTGTATATCGGTGATAAAATCCACATCACCTTCTGTGATTCATTTTATATCAATGTGACGGACAAACTCATCCTCATCCGATATAACGGTTGAACATACACTCAGATCTCGATGCTCTTGCGAATTACATGGAAAAGTTGGAAATCTGGGCTATAACCAAGGACATTGTTGAGGATGTCAATATTGTGGCTCATTTCCTTTCATTCACCAGAAAAGAAGCATACAACTAAATAAAGACATTGCCATCTCCTGACAAGCCGATTTCTCTTCGTTACGCAACTCTGAAGCAACTGCTACTAGACCATATAAAGTATACAAATTTAGAACGCCTTAAAAGCAGAAATTTTCTTGAAATGATTCGTCAGAACATCAGGAATCCCACAACATCACGTCGTCACAGTCCAGTGCTTAATCAAGGTTATTCAGATAACAATTCATTGAGTTGTGAGACAGTTCACAAAGATAAGCACAAGTTTGGTAAATGTTTGTTCTGTGACAAGTTTCACGCATATCATTCATGTGTATTTCGTAATTTGAAATGTTTTAAATGTGGTGAGATTGGACACATTCAGTTATTTTGTAACACTGTTGTTCATTTTTGTGTAGTTCTCATCCTACTAAGTTGACGATTTCTAATGATAGTTTATCTTTATACATTATATCGTAACGCATTACACAGCAAGAGCAGCATATTTACAAATGAAGTCAAAACAACTGTCAACCAACACCAAGGTCAGGATTTTCAATACAAATGTCAAAACAATTCTACTGTATGGGGCAGAAATCTGGAGAACTACGTAAGCCATCATCCAGAAGATACAAGTGATGATTAACAGTTGTCTACGTAAAATACTTCGGACCCGTTTGCAAGACATTATCAGCAACAACCTAATGTGGGAAAAAACAAACCAGATTTCAGCGGAGGAAGAAATAAAGAAGAAGCGCTGGAAGTGTATAGGGCACACATTGAAGAAAGCACCCAAGTGTGTCACAAAGAAAGTCTTAACTTGGAATTTTCAAAGCCAGTGAAGAGGAGAAAGACTGAAGAAAACATTAGGCTGAAAAAGTGCGACACATGATCCTAATAATAGTGAGGAAGATACATGTTTTTCATTTTGATTGTTTTGCAGGTGAATTAGGCCTAGATGAATCACATGTGTTAACTACACATATTAGTACACATCCATGATCCCGCACCCTGCGAGGCTCGAACCCAGGTCCTATCAGTCTCGCGTCAGGCCCTTAACCAACTAGACCAACGTTGTTATTGCCTAACATCAGCCAATCACGTTGTCGCGCCACCCTACACTGTTGTCTTCAGTGAGTTCTGGGTTAGAATCTCGCGGGGTGTGGGATCGCGGATACGCGGTGCTGAGGAGTCGCATACTAGGACGAAACGGCCGTACAGTTGAATGGCTACAGTGTTTATTCATAGCTGCAGCAATACCTTCTATGCACTGGTAGTCGAGAGATTTGTTTTCACTTCATTTTGTTTATAGAAAGTAGTAATCTTTTGAAAAATGAGAATTTCACTCATCTATTTTCTGAACGTGTGGCTAATTATCAAGTTATTATTAGAAAGCGATGTTGTTTTTTTATTCTAAATAAGATTCATATTACGCTCACTATACATAATAGATGATATAGAATAATACCATATTATTTGATTAATGAGATGGTGTGAGGTGACTGACGACAACACAGTTATAATCACTGATATTTCTGTCAATAACTGAGGTCAACAGAAATATGTTTTTATTAATTAAATGGTCAGATAATTTACACTGAGATTAAAGAAGTAATAATAAATTTTACTTTAAATGTTTGCACAGAATGTAACAGAAATGATAGAATTTGGTGTAATGTTATAGTCGATCAAGGGAATCAGACAGAATACTCAACTTTTCAAATCTTATTCCTAAATGCACATCATTCAATAGTCATTGTATCAGTAGGTCAATTGGAAAACGTTGATCAAACGAGATACATCTTTAAGTTGGTACATTTCATTTGCGATTGCGTGCACCCGTTTTCGTAGTTCTGCTTCGCAGTATATTTTCGCATAATGTCGATTTTTGTAAGGTCATTGTCCTCATGTTGAATATAGATCAGATAGAGGCTAAAGTAATGAGTGGCATTTACAAATTGTCTAGTGAAGTGTGTTACTAAAATCAAGGTGAAATGAAATGTTGAAGAGCAGGACGTTCTCTTTTCGTGGGCTGTCATCTGTCAACTACGTTTGCCTGTGTTCTTGAGTCGAACTCCATTAGGATCAGTTACAGTTATTACAAGTTCCAATGGAAAGTTCGGTCTTTAGTTCAAGAGTTTATCATTCCACTAATGTGGACGTAATTATTTTCCCTGATTCAACTAAATCAATTGATATTGTTTAATGAGTACAAAATTCAGTTTGATTGACAGCCATAAATGGAATTGTGTAAAACGCTGGTTTACAAATAAGGTTTTACACGAACGTTTTGTAGTGTGCTGAATGATTATATGAAAACGTCTATCATCTGAAAATAATCTGTTCAATGATTCTACTAAAGAATCTGCGAATGTAACTCACTGATGGACATAGCGACCAGTGCACAGTGTGTAGTTCTTTGGTTATCAATATTTGGTACTTCACTCATTTGAAATACATTAAATGTTGGGTAACTAGAAACTGAAGGTGAGTTGAAAGACTCCATGTGTGTTGGACTGAATTTGTTTTGAGTGTTTCGAGGTAATTAGGACACATTATAGTAAGAATTCTCGTGAGAAATGAAAGGTAATGAGTGGAAGTGAGCACATCAACACAATTCTACCACATGACAACAAATTCACATGAGTCAATGATGCAATTAATCACAATCATATTTCTATCAACGAACGTAGATATTCATCTCACAATGTATTACTTTACTCCACGACAGATAGGTCGTTCATTCAACTTCACTGAAGTTGACAACTGAAGTGAATCAGGATATGTTTGTAGACTAGATGGAGCATAGTTCTAAATGAACTGAGGCGATCAGTTCGCTTACTGTGAATGTGATCAGTTGTCTTTGCATGAGATTATATGAATGACGACACATTATTTCATTAGTTAGTTGATTTTAATATTGATGTTTTTGTGTTAATGGAAATTTAATAATATTTTCACTACTTTTTTCAGATTTCTAAGGATTTGAGAGTAAATAAACTGAGATGGGAGTGGATCGGCTCAATTAATTGTGAATATTGTAAAAGTTGTTTTTTATATTTTGATTTACACTGACCTACATGAACATTCATCTGTAAGCGTTATATTACTTTCCATTTGTACCCAATTGTCACTATGCCAACACAGAAATTTGCTGTAAACTATCACACTAAATTACTTACTCATGTTATGCGTTGCGGAGGAGCAACGGCGGCTCACTGGCACTCTCTATCCAACCCTGTCCTCAGCAGTCCTTTCCAGTTGTTTACAGTTGCTATTTATCCTTTTCACCTTCACCATGAGGCGTCAATATCCTTGCGAAAGAACATCCTTCAATCCTCATTCAGAGTTTAAATGGTTTTATTTGTTTAATCTAGTTGACATTGTTCAGCGAGGTTTGTTCCACGAGATTTGGTTGCTGATACCTGTTATGTGGTCATATTCTACTTTGTGTGCTGTCAGTTAGCACATCAGACAAGTTGGGTCATGAAAGTTCATCCATAATGAACAATACTTTATTCAAAGAATATTGAAGCCAATCTGAACATTGGATTATGGAATGATTCGAATAATAGACAACTGAGAGTGTCTGGAATGAAATAAGAGTAGCTGTGTCTTTAATTCGATAACCGTCATAAATTTGCTGTAAACTATCATACTATCATACTAAACTGACCAAATTGTCATCGGAGTGTTGAGGAAGATTGTCCGAAGTAAAATCATAATGGTTTTCGTAATCTCACCATTCAAACGTTGATGTTTATGCAAAAATCAAACCAGCTTGGTTTATAAAGGGTCAAATAAAAGCGATTCGCAGTTCTATATTGGCACATCTTATTGATAGCGATCATGCCGTAGATAAATCGAAATCATTTCGAGTTATCTATCACACACATCTTATTACGTAATGATGTTAATGTTTTGGTGTTGACTATTCCTATTCTATTTACCCACGTTTGTTTGACTTTCTATTTTCAACGTTTAACTACTGATAAAACTTTTGTTATTGTATTTTATTATTCTTACTACTATCAGTTCACTTGTCTTCCTACTATCAACTTGTAATTTTACTTATTATGTGTAGTGATTTATTCTATTTCATTGTGTTTATTGACTCATATTGTCTTGAATGGTTTAACATTTATGTATAATAAAGTAAAGCCTGATGACGATCTAACTAAGCGTATTATTCTCTTTACTCTTTCTTACTGAACATGAACACCGTTCATAATCAGTATCATTCAGTTGATATTGACCAAAGTGTTTCTCAATTGTGAAACGTTTGCAAATTCTGTTCATATGAAAAACATTAGGTTCCGTGACACCAAAGCAGAGTAGCCTTATAAAAACGAACAATAAATAAGCTACATAATACTGAATACATTTTATTAACCTTGAAATATTTACTCAAGATGTTCATATGAAGAACTTGATGTTTCCATTTACATTAATATAGAATTGTCTTATGAGAAATTGACAGTGATTTCATGGGATGAGCTCACTATTCCAATAACTATTGCTTCCGTGGATACAATGAACTGAACAAACACCCAAGTGAACCTTTATCAAACCCTAGTGAATAAGCTACATAATTACCCCAAAAATACTGCGACTACATGTCATGATAATGAATAATAATAATAATTCGATAATAGGCCAAATATTAGTGGGACAATTTAATGTATAACTGAAAGCAATTCTGGTGTTCATGATTCCTCAAAATCACCCAACAAACATCGTTTATTCGATCACAGAATGTGACACTTGTGGAAACAATATTTTGGTTACTGTCGACATCTTTTTGGAGCGCAAAATTCACCATCACACTGCCAAGAATTATATTTTGCAATTATAACCACATCATGAATAGTTTAAGCTTCATCCGCTGAAATTATTATTCATTTACGAAAATGTAGACTGTTAATCATTCAACAGTAATTGACTCATTACGTTTAGTGTAAACACATTCACGTCCACTTCTCCCTGACTAATAAGAAACCTTTTGTCTATTTTGATCGCTAAATCTATTCAGAGCCAACTGTACAATGTGCCGGTCAAATGGGCTTTTCGTGACTGTTCGGAAGATACAATCCCACATTCAAAGATGATGGAGTCGTCCGACAGGATTGATTTCAATAAACGTAAATTTAGATGTAAAAATGCAAATTTAGTGCTCTGTTTCTTTGTTTTGAAGGAGGCTTTGATGATCCTTGGTCCATGAAATTCCCATCCTATAAGTGCATTTTGTGCTTATTTGCGCAGCATCATTGCAACACCTTGTGCGTTTGGGGCATTTTCTTCATCATGGCCAGATTATAACAGAAGCTCTCCTGAAGTTAGTCGTTGTTGTCCAACTTGCGTCCAATGTATTTCACTGATCCGAAGCACCTGTAGGTTGTATCTCGTAATTTCTGCAGCGATTTGAAGGACTCTCACGGTCTCCCACATTGTACTAGTATCCCATGAACCTAAATAAATGGTTGCTCTGGTTGTTAAAAGGGAAATCGTGCTCATGAATTGCAAAGGAACTCAGCTTTCATTATGAGGCGTCATAGTTCCTCTAAAGGATGACTTTATGACTCCTAGAGAGAGAGAGAGAGCACGAAAATTAATGTGGTTAAAAATCTAATGAACAGAAGTACTAAGATTGTTACAGACGAGGAAGACCAACGAACTGAATTAAATAAAGTATTTTCTACTCTTAGGGATAACAACTACCCAAAAAGTTTTTAAAGAAGATTATTAAAAATGAAAGAAAAGCTAAACTAGAAAGTATACGAAAAGAATGGAAGTACACCATAGTGAAACATCAGAAGAAATCAAACGGCTTCTAAAGCAATATGATATAATAGTCTATTTTAGAGTGAATAACACATTAAAATGGACATTAGTTAAAGTGAAGGACAAGGTAGCAAAGCATGAACATCAGAACATTGTGTATGAGATTCACTGTCATGACTGTAATGCTACCTATGTTGGAGAAACATCCAGGCAATCGAATGTAAGATTGAAGGAACACAAACAATGTTCCAAAATCCTCGGTTGATTTAAAGAAACTTGAAAATATGTCAGCGATAGTGTTACATGCGTTAGAAACAAGACAAAAGAATACTTTTGAAGGGACTAAAATACTTCAGAAAGGTTTAAACACCCATAAAGAAAGATTGACAGCAGAAAGGCTGCTTATATGGGCGAACAAGAACAGCCTAAACTGAAAAGATGGTATTCAACTGGCAAATTTTCGTTTGACAAGTAAATTTGGAACCTCTCTCTTGTTTAAACCTGTTTTTAATTATCACATGCATCATCATTATTATTATTGAAAGAATTCAATGAGCTTTTTAAACAATACAATTTATAAGCAAAGATGGATAGTGGCTAGCAGTGGAATCCAGGACATACGCATAGTATGCAAATATGCCAATAAGAGACTGATGAATTTCAGTCCTAAAACATCAATGGGAAGATTCAAGTAAAAACAATATCAAGTGAATTAAACTTCACCCCATTGCACAAGCAAGTGGCTATCAGGACTCAGTAGCTCAGTGGATAACGCGATGGCGTTTGAAGCGAACGTTACTGAGTTCGAGTCCTTCGAGTGAACATCAACTCTGAGATGCAGGTACATCCAGCTGACGAGTCCCAAACAGGACGAAACGCGCGTCCTGGATTCCACTGCCAGCCACTATCCATCTTTGCTTTTAATACAATTTATGTTTTGACATGTACATCGATGTTTCATCATCAAGTTATTCATCCTTCAACTTGAACTTTATTTATTTATTCCTTCGTATCAATCTCTCACACATACCTACACACTCACACACACACATACGATTTGTTACTCAGTTAAGTATTTCCATGTCGTTGAATTCTACACATGATTTGTAGTTAACCGACTCATTTTATCCTATTTTACACAAAAATCAACATCCAAATATGATTGGTTTAACACAGTATAATTCTGATTGTTAAAAAGCTATAATTTTGATTTTCCTTATTACCCTGAAGAAGACAAGTTAGCTGGACGAAACGTTGGAATTAGTTAAATTTCAATCGCTGAGAATATTTCAAATATAATTTTCACATATAATGACTTCTCTATACTCGACGCTCAATTACTGTCAAATTATTCGTTCTAATTTTGACGAATATTCGTATGGAGAGTTTAGAAGTTGTAAAGAATTTTTTGGTTAGCGTTATCTTAGTGAGTTAGTTTTCTACGGGATAGGGTCGCTAACCCCATGCCAAACCCTACTCCTTTCTCCGGGTTTGAAACTGGCAGTAGCCTCCGGCGGAACAATGTAGTGTCAGTTATTATGCTAAGCCCATATACCTTATTCTAGCTTTCGGATATCCCATTCTATTCATTCTAATTGAGCCATACTTTGACCTTGTTATTTATTCGCTTATCAATCTAGACTGTTTTTATATGAGCGTATATGTGTGTGCCCTTCTCGTCCCATTAATCACATGTCTGTAGCTTATTTTTGTCTGACTATAGATATTGAGTAACGCTTGACTAAAATGGGAGTTGGCTTCCCAGCCATCTTCTCGCGTGTCATTTTGCTCTGCTCTGTTTCATTCGCTTCATATGCAAAATATATGTATTCACAAGTCAATTCTCATTATTCAACCTATTTAATTCCGTTATTGACTAAAGCGATTTGAGTCGACGATTATATACGAGAATAGGCGATAACAATCATTCGTACCCTCTGAATGGAGTCAGATCCACGGGCTACTGAAAGAACACGGGGAGTGACATCAACTTTTTCTAATTGGCCTACTGATACAATGACTATTGAATGATGTGCATTTAGGAATAAGATTTGAAAAGTTGAGTATTCTGTCTGATTCCCTTGATCGACTATAACATTACACCAAATTCTATCATTTCTGTTACATTCTGTGCAAACATTTAAAGTAAAATTTATTATTACTTCTTTAATCTCAGTGTAAATTATCTGACCATCTAATTAATAAAAACATATTTCTGTTGACCTCAGTTATTGACAGAAATATCAGTGATTATAACTGTGTTGTCGTCAGTCACCTCACACCATCTCATTAATCAAATAATATGGTATTATTCTATATCATCTATTATGTATAGTGAGCGTAATATGAATCTTATTTAGAATAAAAAAACAACATCGCTTTCTAATAATAACTTGATAATTAGCCACACGTTCAGAAAATAGATGAGTGAAATTCTCATTTTTCAAAAGATTACTACTTTCTATAAACAAAATGAAGTGAAAACAAATCTCTCGACTACCAGTGCATAGAAGGTATTGCTGCAGCTATGAATAAACACTGTAGCCATTCAACTGTACGGCCGTTTCGTCCTAGTATGCGACTCCTCAGCACCGCGTATCCGCGATCCCACACCCCGCGAGATTCTAACCCAGAACTCACTGAAGACAACAGTGTAGGGTGGCGCGACAACGTGATTGGCTGATGTTAGGCAATAACAACGTTGGTCTAGTTGGTTAAGGGCCTGACGCGAGACTGATAGGACCTGGGTTCGAGCCTCGCAGGGTGCGGGATCATGGATGTGTACTAATATGTGTAGTTAACACATGTGATTCATCTAGGCCTAATTCACCTGCAAAACAATCAAAATGAAAAACATGTATCTTCCTCACTATTATTAGGATCATGTGTCGCACTTTTTCAGCCTAATGTTTTCTTCAGTCTTTCTCCTCTTCACTGGCTTTGAAAATTCCAAGTTAAGACTTTCTTTGTGACACACTTGGGTGCTTTCTTCAATGTGTGCCCTATACACTTCCAGCGCTTCTTCTTTATTTCTTCCTCCGCTGAAATCTGGTTTGTTTTTTCCCACATTAGGTTGTTGCTGATAATGTCTTGCAAACGAGTCCGAAGTATTTTACGTAGACAACTGTTAATCATCACTTGTATCTTCTGGATGATGGCTTACGTAGTTCTCCAGATTTCCGCCCCATACAGTAGAATTGTTTTGACATTTGTATTGAAAATCCTGACCTTGGTGTTGGTTGACAGTTGTTTTGACTTCATTTGTAAATATGCTGCTCTTGCTGTGTAATGCGTTACGATATAATGTATAAAGATAAACTATCATTAGAAATCGTCAACTTAGTAGGATGAGAACTACACAAAAATGAACAACAGTGTTACAAAATAACTGAATGTGTCCAATCTCACCACATTTAAAACATTTCAAATTACGAAATACACATGAATGATATGCGTGAAACTTGTCACAGAACAAACATTTACCAAACTTGTGCTTATCTTTGTGAACTGTCTCACAACTCAATGAATTGTTATCTGAATAACCTTGATTAAGCACTGGACTGTGACGACGTGATGTTGTGGGACTCCTGATGTTCTGACGAATCATTTCAAGAAAATTTCTGCTTTTAAGGCGTTCTAAATTTGTATACTTTATATGGTCTAGTAGCAGTTGCTTCAGAGTTGCGTAACGAAGAGAAATCGGCTTGTCAGGAGATGGCAATGTCTTTATTTAGTTGTATGCTTCTTTTCTGGTGAATGAAAGGAAATGAGCCACAATATTGACATCCTCAACAATGTCCTTGGTTATAGCCCAGATTTCCAACTTTTCCATGTAATTCGCAAGAGCATCGAGATCTGAGTGTATGTTCAACCTTTCTATCACAGGCTCCATCAGGACGCAAATGTGATAACTGGAAATATTTCAATCTTGGTACAAATTAGAAATCTGAGGAATAACACAATAAATCCAAGAATAGCTAGATGAGCACGAACGAAAGTATCGTATCCAAAATTCGAAATCAAGCAGTCAACAAGTACAAGGGAATCATTAGTTCATAATAACCAGTTACCGATAAGTAGTAAAGGTAGAAGACCTGGTTGGTGGATTTCCATCAGTATTTAATTACCAGACAGACAGGACATCATCAATTGTGCTTTGATCAATAAATATAAACATCTCTGTCCTACAAGATGTCAATTCTGTTTACAGTAACGTAGCAGTAGATTTTCATACTGCGAAATTGTGTGTTATGTGTTTGAATTACTCGAGGAGTATTGGTTTCTCCAAGATTGAGAATATAACATACTGACTTGTACCAACTACTATGAAACCGGACTACACGATTTTCTGCCGACAGTCTACAAACACCGAACATTGTCTAGCTCAATTAAATTATCTCCTTAATAAAATCATCCAAAACGATGAATCTGAAATTGGCGAGACAGTGCAAACCTGACATGCTATTCAAATATTCAACTGCGAATGCTTCTTTCCGAAATATCGCACTTCAGATCTGTTGAAAAGTGAAGACAAACTTCAGCATCAAATGACATGTCAAAATCTATTCAACCTCACGTAAAATTTGATCGCTCACATTGAACCATGATATGAAACCATAATCAGTATTCAGTGAAAACATACATTGGGTCAATAGTAAAATGTGTTTATTCAAAATATCGGATGAGGGTGAGTTTGTCCGTCACAGTGATTGATATAAAATGAAACACAGAAGGCGATGTGGATTTTATCACCGATATACACAGGAAGTAATAACTAGTCGAGTCTCAAAGAATCAGGATTATTAATGGGCGATGCATAGATTGATAAACGGAGGAAGTGAGAGATGGATGATTCTGTGAGAAAATAAACACTAAACTCATCTGAAATTAGACGGTGATTGGCTACATAATACTGAATACATTTTATTAACCTTGAAATATTTACTCAAGATGTTCATATGAAGAACTTGATGTTTCCATTTACATTAATATAGAATTGTCTTATGAGAAATTGACAGTGATTTCATGGGATGAGCTCACTATTCCAATAACTATTGCTTCCGTGGATACAATGAACTGAACAAACACCCAAGTGAACCTTTATCAAACCCTAGTGAATAAGCTACATAATTACCCCAAAAATACTGCGACTACATGTCATGATAATGAATAATAATAATAATTCGATAATAGGCCAAATATTAGTGGGACAATTTAATGTATAACTGAAAGCAATTCTGATGTTCATGATTCCTCAAAATCACCCAACAAACATCGTTTATTCGATCACAGAATGTGACACTTGTGGAAACAATATTTTGGTTACTGTAGACATCTTTTTGGAGCGCAAAATTCACCATCACACTGCCAAGAATTATATTTTGCAATTATAACCACATCATGAATAGTTTAAGCTTCATCCGCTGAAATTATTATTCATTTACGAAAATGTAGACTGTTAATCATTCAACAGTAATTGACTCATTACGTTTAGTGAGAACGCATTCACGTCCAGTTCTACCTGACTAATAAGAAACCTTTTGTCTATTTTGATCGCTAAATCTATTCAGAGCCAACTGTACAATGTGCCGGTCAAATGGGCTTTTCGTGACTGTTCGGAAGATACAATCCCACATTCAAAGATGATGGAGTCGTCCGACAGGATTGATTTCATTAAACGTAAATTTAGATGTAAAAATGCAAATTTAGATATCTAATTAAGACAGATTTTGTTACTTGGATTTTAACCTATCAAATCAAAGCAATGCATCATTGGTAAACAGTTCACAAATCATGACAAGTAACAAAATGTTTGTTCGTGAAAATATGAGCACGCATTTTGATTAACATTAAAAACCCCTCACTTAGTTTAAACTATTACTTATCATATCCAATATAATATTTACCAATAGAGGCCTTGAAATTTTAACCAACGGTGAATAAGTGTCAGCCTTTGGAGTACAACAACTAGAAGTATATTGCATTACGATGAGTTCGTCTTCCACGATGAGTGGTCAACAATGATCATATGATTTTATGAAATGTGATGTTTCCAATGGTCACTTTGGATCGTCGAATAAGAAAGAAACAAACAAACACTTAAAAATTGATATAAACACGACAAGGTCTAACAGCAATTAATAACGTTATGAACAAGAAAATGAGGTGAGTGTTGACTGTACAGTTAAAGCAAATGAGTGTGTTATATGAACTTTAATTGGTTTCAATGAAATAAGACTGTCTATTTTTATCTGAACCATTCCAGACAGAGCTTTGCAACTGGCCAGTTTATACTGCTGTATTTAATCATCGTATTAATTTATAAATTCTTCGACTGCCATGACATTTGCAAAATACGTGAAAAAGTAATTTCTGAAAATAATACATATAGATATGTAAGTAATCAGTCTGGTTCCAATACACACATTCAGTCTCATCACTATTATTATTCCCAGACAATCCGGTCTAATCAACCTCTTCCAATTATTAAAGGCAGCTTTGAAAGGTTGTTTTATGAAAAAGTGAGTTGACTAAATTTTACAATCGAGGTACTAACCCATATGTTTGCTTATAATCAGGAAATTAATGCACCATTCCCGTTTACGTTTTACGGCACTACGGTCAACAGATTCATAATTGACATTTCTGGTAAGATAATCATTTTCATCGAACTAAAATTTTTACCGAGTTTTGTTTATTCCCATTTCATTCTGTGGACCAATGTTACTTTAATTTCTTCAGTAAATCAGTTTTATGCTCTTTTTAACATTCAAAACGTCTACTGATCTCTTATTTCGTTCCAGCTGTAAACAGTTTAAAGTCTAACGGAAATTCAATTACGGTCCATGAAATTCATTTTGTCTCCAGTTAATCTAAAAGTCTTTAATTCATTCTCTACAGATTGTCAATTAAATTTCATGTTTTCATTTGATAAATACAGGTACAATTTATATGTTCGGTGGACAGTACTTAGGAGGAATCAAGCATTATTTTGATAGCAGTTTTTATTCGATATCTGAATTTTCGTCTACTGGTGAGAACCTCTATTATCCGATGATAATTTAATTTTACCTTTCATTTCTCACTTTTATTTTACATAAATGATTCAATATTTGACCTGGTTATATTTTGAGAGCTGACCAGTACACAGTGATTAATTTGCTTGTGTGATTTGATGCTCCAAAAATGTGTTCAGAACACCTATTCATTACTGTCAAGTGAAAACGATGGTTCACTTCGAAATAAACGCAAATTGATTGAGTAGAAATTATAAATCGAACGAATCCAACTGAACACATTTAGAACAATAAACGATGTTGTGTGAGAAATCATTTTGGATTATTAAAGCACATAGACTACCAAGTTACATTTGATGACGTCCGATTGTTTTCTTTAACTTACTTCATGAAGAATGAATGTCTCTAAGTCACTATCTGTGAACCACTGTGTGTATTCATCACATTTTTGACTATCATATTCGTATGGATCTAAAACAGCCATCAGTAATAATAATGACAGATGATAAAAAGTTACCATAAATAGTGCACTGGTATAACACAATAGATTCGACCCGGAACAACTGGAACATCGAAATGAAGTTCACTCATTTTGTTCAGTTACTGCATTTAGTGACATGAAAGTTGAATTTCTGAGTCATAATTAGTTCAATTGATGGAACACTGTTCGATTGGAATAACACAATCTCAGAAAATGGTTTGATATGTGTATTGTCGTTTAGACATTACCGGTCTATTAGATTGTCTGAAGCTTTTAAAATCAACGCTTCAGAAGTAAAATATTCTTCTCAGTTGGTTGGATTGAAACATTCATCATATCGTTGAAATAATGATACGTCTCCTTGGAACTCCCATTTAATTGAACCGGTTTACTTAAATCTTGAAAGAAAGATGGTAACTCGTGTCCAAACTCATTCTCTATGGATATTCATTATACATTTATGTAAAAACAGAAATATTTTTATTTTCATCATTTCAGGGGAATTATTAGCCGTCAGAATGTTTTATTATCAAGAAGCTGGTGATGAACGTATGTATCCATAAAATGATTATTTGATTACACATGAAATATTTAAACACCTACACCATCATTCGCAGTACTTGCGTACACATTTTCTGTTCATTTTACATCGCTGAATTCTTTTCAAAAACTGACAGAGGTAATAAAGTGTCACCATCCCAGAAAATTAGGAAGTGGGGAATTATATGTGTAATCCGTCGATTGTTTGAACACATTGATTGAGAGCTGAAGGACAGTTGACATAATCAGGAGCATACTAGATTTGACGTGTAATAAATAAATCCGTATGAATAAATTGGATCATAAACTCATTTCACTGATGGATAAACAAATGCAGAAATTCATCTTCGTCAACAGGCTTCAATGAAACTTGATCAGATGTCTGTATTCTGAATTAAGTAAATTTGTGTTACTCATCAAACGGTCATTCATAAGAATTATTCATTCAAATTAAGAAATCAACATGACGAATAATCTGAAGCTATTCATTTTCCATCTTTACCGAACACTGATAAACCAATGCGTTGCATAAAGGGTTAAGTTACCCATGTTCTACTTGTAAACAAACAAACCACAGCTAATGTCATGTGTACTAAGGGTCGATTTTTCCAGCTGTAATTATAGAGAGTGTTGAGAAATGTCAATACCTCCTCGACTATTAGATTTAATTGGAAGCTTGATGATTTATTATTTCGATATGAAAACGGGGTTGTAATCCAGCTTCGGAACCTAATTATCTGACATTTATATTTAAGGATGCTAGATTGCTTCATTTTGCACGACGTTCACTAGATTATACTTATTACGAAATCCACCAAAGAAAGCATTTGAGATGACAAAGAAAATAGCTACCTAAAACTGATCACTTTGTACGTAGGCACATACACTTTGGCATGCAACAATAACATGCTAATCACTAATACCCCAAATTCTAAATAACGATAGTCTTCTGCTTTTAGTTCCTGCATTCAGTATAACTACTGCGATAATTTGGAATGGGAATATAATATTCCATTATGAGAACGTAAGTTGCACAATTGAATAGTAATGTAGTGTTGTTTGATGTTTTTGGATTATTATCTTACTTTGCGCAAATCAACACTGTCGAATGCAACAAGATACATTGAACACGATAGAACGATATCAACATATTTTAACGTGCACACAGACTATAAGACTCTTTTCATAACTCCGTAATGACACACGTTAATCCAGCACTTGTTTTAAAACAATAAATTATAGGAAGTGACAATCTGACATATTTGGGCCGATTAAGGACAAACAGTGTATTATGTAGTACTTTCCAACACAGTTATTTTCTGTCAAGCTTAACTACGTCTTCTGAAGTTCAGCTAATTGAAAATTTCATTGTCAAATAATCTGTGAGATAAATTGGTAAAACCTTGATCGTCTCTCACTGTGTACTTGTTCGAATGTCAGCATTTAATACTTCACCAATTTGAAATACAATAGATGCGTGATGAATAGAAAGGGCAGATGAGTTGAAGGATTTCATTTGTGTTGAACTGAATCCAATTTGGTTGCTTCGAGGTAATCAGGAATTGTATGTACGGTGATGGATGAAAGTGAGTACATTAACAGAATTCTTCCACATGACAACAAATCCACGTGCAGCAGCATTGCAGTTATTCACAATCACACTTCCGTCAAGTGACGTTGATATTCATTTCATAGTGTGGCGCATCATTGCATGATAGATAGATCGTCCACTGGATCTCAGTAAAGTTTACAACTGAAGTGAGTCGGATTATCTTCATAGACCACATGAGGCACACTCCTGAGTACACTGAGGAGATCAATGTGTTTACTGTATAACTAGTTGTCTTTGTGTAAAGTGATGTGAATGACGACACATTCCTTCAGTGATTGGTTGGCTTTGATAAAGGTGGTTGTGTGTTGACAAACCTTTACTCAAACTTCCGTTACTTCTTTCCAGGTTCCTACGGTAATTGGTGAAAACCAAAGGTTATCGAGGATTGCGGCTAATACTGATTGCCCAGAAGGTAACAAATGTTATTTGCATTGTGATTTAAACCGGACTACACATGCAGTCATGTGTCAGCCTAATATTAACTTCTTTATGTACCCTTTGATCACCACGTCAATACAGAGATTTGCTGTATTTCGTCATAGTGATCTAATATATCTTTCTTACAGTCTTCATCATTCAGTAGTTTCGTGTGAAAACAGAATCGTCGAGATGTCATTAAAGTGCTGATGAAAAGTTTTGAAATGAAATCTGAATGGTTCTGGTTAACACATTTTCCAAACATTACTGTTTATTGAGAATTCAACGTAGATGATGTGTTTACACATCTTGAATCAAAGTTTTAGTATCATATTTGATAATAAATCAAGATGTAAACTACTCCTGAAAAAGCCGCGTCCTTTGATCAAGTCATTATTACAGTGAACCACTGAATTCATCTGAATTTAAATCAAGTATCTGTGTCTTCATTTGAACGACCGTCAGTCTTGTTAGTGTCACATAAACGATTGTCGCTGTTTTGATGTATTCGTATTGCTGTTGTTTCTGTTTTATATGCTGAACTCCGTAAACATTGAATTTTACGATTCACATCCGCTGACACACACCTGAATATTATAACTATGATTTGTGAATATCTTCATCATGGATATTCAGAGAATTCGTTCTCATTTTTAAACAATCGCTCGTTAAACAAAATCTCAGTTGTTTTCCTCTTTAAAATTATTTTTTTACAAGATGAGGAAGGAAATGCAATAGATGTTCCTGGAAAATGGATCCAAAGTGGAACGTTAGTGGAGTTTGAAGCTCTCGGTGGTATGTTAAACCTTATTGTATCAGTAATGACTATTTTCACAGTTGAATGCATCAATTTTGTTTCCAAAAATTGAAACCTTCATGTGCAATTTCAGTAAATAACTAAATAAAATTTAGCTACCAGTGTCAAATGACGTTGTTCTATTCGTGGATTCTCTGTTGATTATTTGAAATGATGAAGGATGGATGGCCTTCACGTCCTCACGTGGAGGTGATGACAAATTCCTAGTGAATGAAATAGTCTCCTAATTTTGAAATCATCATTATATCACCGACTTATAGTTTAATGTTTTGTAATTCACCTATCTTTTGTTTGATAACTTGTTATGCAATCACATCATTCTTCCCACTGAAGATTGTCCAAAACACGTTTCGAGTGAAGCATGTCACGGCGCAACAATACCAGATACAACGTGCATTTGGTGTGAAACAGCCAATATGTGCATCACCAGCAATGATAAGGATCTTCATGAATTCAAAGTAAATGGTTGCAAGAATAAAGTAAGTAATTGATAAACTTCACAGATTGTTTTCAATATCACCATATTCTACATTGTAAATCTATTTACTCGGAAGAATGTTTAATTGCTACGAATATTTAGTGATTTGTATTCTTCTCTTAGTGCATAAATCAAGGTATTGTATACGTTGACGATGTTTAATCAAATATGAGTACGCTGCTTTGTTTCCATGTGGACATTCAACAATCAACAGAAGCGTCGTTTAACACGTCTGCTTGAACAAATGTTAATTCTTCTGCTCATAGAATGTGTAGTGATTCTCGAAGTCCAATATGAAACCGTCTGTATGTGTGAATTGTTACTCAATTCTGAATGATGAAACATAATCTGTTATAAATTCTGCATCATGTTTGGAAAGTGAAAGTTCGTGGACTCCAATTGTTGAATTTGAGGACAGATATTCTTGACACCCTGTTGAGAAATTTGTATTCTAAATGGATTGCTTCAATAAAGCCGTCAGTTAGTTACATTGAGATAAGGTGAAACATCCGAGAAACAATTTTCATCACCCAAACAAGAGTCGTCAGTTAGTTGTTGGATAATGTGTACTCATCACATTGACTGTTAAATCGGTAGCAGATATCCTAAATCATTATTCATTGATCACATAGTGCAAATGTAAATTATGTAACTAATTGTTGAATTTACTTCTGTCATCAATACTGACAATGGTGTATAATGAATGATGAAATATTTGATATTCAGTTGTAATTCCACTGTTTCCTTCTTCCGAAGAGCTCGACTGTCAACGTTGCTACTGAACCAACAACTCTAGCAACTACTGAAACTGATTTGAAGAAGACTAGTGGAAGCATTGAATCACATTTGGTAAATATTTGATATTTTGTAATCATCATACTATTTCGTTCATTTCAGAACATGACTACAGATACAACAACTCCTGCAACTACTGAAACTGATCTAAGAAATGAATTGAAGAAGACTAGTCCAAGTACTGAATCACATTTGGTAAATATTTGATATTTTGTAATCATTATACTATTTCGTTCATTTCAGAACATGACCACATATACAGCTGAACACATGGAGGAAACAAAAACACTGCAATATGTGTACATCGTTGTACCATTAGTTATATCTTTCCTTATTGTGTGCATTGGCTGTAGCATTTGGCTATGGTTCTACAGAAGGAACAGAGTTCATCCATAGTCCCCACAAACAGCTTGTCAATTGTTTTCATTAAGTCGACTTTGTTTTTTTCATTTTGTAGTTTAGTAAACACACTTTCTATTTTGTTAATCATTTCAATAAATTGAAGATTGTTTCATGGAACTGCATATCACATTGATGATTGTTTACGTAATGACTGATGTCACTTTGTTAGTAGAATATAGAAATACAATCTTCTGTACTTATATCATTCTTTTCATTCAATAAAAACATGGGTAATTACACAAGAGGCCACAACATTGCACTTGTCAATGAACAGTATCGTGTATACGTGATTATGTGACCATTGAAATCAAAAATGAGTCCGTTGTAAATGTCCATTTTATTAAAGTCTCAATACTGAGAAAAGTCAATCGAAATTGACGTCGTTCATTGTTTTAAACCAAACTGTCGGAATGCGGCGTCAATATTTATCAGAGCACCTCAATCCTTCGTTATTCGAC
Organism: Schistosoma haematobium; assembly: GCF_000699445.3. Lineage (NCBI taxonomy): Eukaryota > Metazoa > Platyhelminthes > Trematoda > Strigeidida > Schistosomatidae > Schistosoma > Schistosoma haematobium. The sequence continues at coordinate 1,261,591 of NC_067200.1, forward strand.
CTATCACTGTTGAGTGAAAGCTGATTTTTGATTGAGATCTTGAACCGATTGATGTTAGAACATCACAATTGAAAACCTGGAAGGACTGGACGGCCATTTTGTCCTATTGTGGGACTCCTCAGCAGTGCGCATCCACGATCCCGCGATCAAGATTCGAACCCGGGGCCTTCGGTCTCGCGCGCGAACGCTTAACCAACTGGACCACTGAGCCGGCATCCAATGGTGATAGTTTCTAACATCAACCAATCCACGAAATTGGGCGACTAACTTCCATTGTACTGAAGTAGATAACTCTCTACCCGACAAGGATTAGCACCACTGGTCACGGCTGATTGACAGACTGTTGTTAATGAGGTGTTATGAATGTGTTGAATATGAAATAATTTTAGAAAGTCTAGCTGATACTAAAGTAGGAATGAAAAAAGGTGTAGAGTGAATGATGAACTAGTAACAGTTTTGCCGTAGCATTGGTAATAAGATGAGAGAAAACACTGAAGTATTTGCGTCAGTGATTGATCACATTATTCAACAAAACTTGGCTAAAAATCGATCTTATTCTCATGGATTTATGAGAAACTAGTCTAGTGTGAAATAACTAGTTCTGTATTAAGTCAGGCACCATTGAACGCTTACATCAGCCTATTCAACCTTTTTTTCAAGAAAATCGTTTCACAAACATTTTTCACAATCGAACATCTATGAACACATATATAACTGTCGCATTACTAGAGGACACAGGCAATATCCGAACCGAGAATTCAACAGTTCTTCTATAAGCACAACGAGTTTAGGGTTGTAAGGTTACTTCCCCAATATAAGGTATTTGAAAGGACAACATTATTATCAGACTGATATACACATTCACATTGTGAGTGATATTCTAGCAGGTTCTAACGACGGATATTACCATTGGACAACATAACTCATAATGATGAAATAACCGCTTCGATAACGAGCACTCAGATCATCATTCTTAAAGTGTGTAGTGGTATTGGACCATAACCACACAATCCTCAAAGCTGAATACGAGATTACTCGGAAAATAGATACTCAATATTTAACGCGGAGAAATACCTAACGATGGAGAAGGCGCGAACAAGGAATTGAATGAATCGGAGTTGATCGAATGGCATGGCTCGGTCATGCAGGCGTGGTCCCTGCTAAATATTACCTTATATCTTTTATTCATATTAAATATATTGTTCTTTCTCTAGCCTAACCTTGTTCTTCATCATGTATTGGTAGTTGTTACGATACAGTGAGTTGGTGTAGACGATGATGTGAATTCCACGTAAGATCTTATAGATAAGGCAGTTATATCATGACAAATCTACAATTTTAGGATTAGGTCTATTATTTGAGCAGTACTAATATCATAGTAGACCATAATTCTACAAGTGAAATAACTAGTTTTGTAAAGTATCATAGCTTTCATCTCCCCAGTTTGAATAAACGTTTTTAAACTGACTACTTTTGCTTTTAACTCTTCTCTTTATCTAGCGTTGATTTTACAAAGACATTTGTCACTTATGTTTTGAATGGAATAATACCTCCTGTAAGATCCATTTTGAAGGTTTTGTGTGTGTGTGTGAACATCCCTCCATGTACACATTTGTAGCGTGTTCCTATTGTTGTTCCTTTAGTTTTACACTTAGTTATTCTTTTTGATTCCATTCGAGTTGGTCATATTTGTATTTTATTTTAGTTTTTAATTTTCCTACACCTTCACCAAGTTTCCGTGTTTCTTCCTGAACTGCGTTTATGTTATGTTTACTTGATACTAAGTCTTGGCAGCATCAATATTGGTTTGCATTGGTTTGTTTCTCCTTTTGATTGTGTTGCTTGTATTGACTGGAATTGTACATTATTGATTGTGAATTGAGGCACAATTCCAGAATTGCAAGCATTGTGTGTTATAAAGCAATCGAGTAGTATCTTTTGAACGAATCTATGCGTGATCTATCCAGACAGGATGGAATAACATTGATTTGTTGCGATTGGTAATTTTCTCTCATCTTTTATCAACTTCCTTACGTATTGTATTTTATATTTGAATCATTGAACAATTATTGGCTGAATAGCTGAGTGGTCATATTTGTTTAGGTAATAGGGTATATTTAAATTTATAATGAATTTCACAATCGTCATTTTACCCAATCACTTTGTTTTGCTTTCAACCGGGAAAGGGCGCGTATCTAACCCACCTAGACAGTTATTCTTCAGTCCAAACCTTCGTTTGCACCTAACACCTCCAAGAACTTGTGCGTTAATTAAAATGAAGTATCTTTCAAATTATTAAAACCGAATTTATGTACCAGAAAATTTACGAAGTTATAGAAGGTTTTGAACATCATTCAGATATTGTCTAAATGGAGTGTTAGCGTTAATAATGGCACCAAATGATGCAATATATATGAGACTTTTCTTTTTCTAACAAAACTTTAAACAGGATTGTAATATTGTCAGAGTGGGTATCCGTTGAGATTGCAGTAATTTTAATATTGGGATTCATGAGTATTATACTAAACAGCCGCCCTGTGCTTTCAGGTTTTTAATTGTGGCCTAGCTCAGATTGATACATGGATTCAAACATTGTCGTATTCACCATAGTAGTTTAATTTCACATCATCAGATGGATACATTCCATGTTTTACGCTATGCAAATCATCCAGTGTATGTAAATCTGTCAGAAGTGTGACAAAAGAGGAATCACAAAAATGACTTATCCTGATCATAAAATATGAATTTAGTTGTACAATACAACTGAGATGGTCAATGATTGGAGTGTTTATTCACAGCTGGAGCAAGACCATCTATGAATTGACAAACAGAACATTTGCTTTAACTTCTTCTTCTTCTTAGAAAAGTAGTAATAATTTGTAAAATGTGAATTTCACTCATCTTTGATGTTTGTATGTCGGGGATTGTCAGCCAGATAAACAGCATACTATTAGAAAATGATGTTGTTTTACTCTAACCAAGATTGATATTACACCCACGATACAGAACAGAGAATATCATATTATGCAATGAGGTGATCAATGATAAACGAAGTATGATCATAGCTAATTCTATAAACAAAAGAGGTCAACACAAATATGTTTTCGTTCATTAGAGAAACACGTTGTTTACACTGAGATTGAAGAAGTAATCAATATTACTTTGAATATTTTATTGAATATTACAGAAATGATAGAACTTGATGTTATTTTATATTCAATGCGATGAATCACACAGAATTCTCGATATTTTTCAAATCTTATTCCTCAACAATCTGTTGAATGATACTTCGATTCCTGGAAAATTGTATCATTCAAAGAGTATTGGTGTTATGAAGCTAATATGATTTAGAACCGTAATTTTTGACCAAAATCACAATATTCTATAAGTTTCCTCATTCTAATAATTCTAAACTGAAATTAATCTGGTTCTAATTGCCTATAGACTTCGATATTGTAGAGATTCACGAATCGATCTGGAACATTTCTTGATAGGTTCATAGTGGCATTTATGATCAGGGTGCTATCAAAAATGGCGATTCGATCTATCACAAAGTAACACATATTTAATTATAAAGTAAAGATGTACATGATGTCCAACTTCATTTACATCTGGTAGATGTGTACTACAATCAATCATCTGTTTGCTAAGATATGAATGAACAAGATGTAAGATGGTTGAATGAAATGAGCAGGTAGCTTGTAAAAAAACTTTTGCTCTATCTCACACTCGTCAATCGGAACGATATGCAGTATGGAAAGCGCATATGATTCATATATCACTGGAACAATTGTCTCCCAGTGTCATGGTCGAAAAACGTTGTAATTCAGCTATAAATTCCACGACTAACCTCTTTTAAGACTGGAACCTGTATGTCGTTGAATAATCCATGTTGATTGACTTGTATTCTCCATAATATCAGTTGACTAAGTAAGTACAAATATGTCTGTTGATATAATCTTAACTGTTTAATTTATTGCTATGGCTTAAATTGACGTTGTTATTGTCATTAATGATTTTCTTTTACTACTTGCACAAATATCAGTAGCTTCAAACAGTGCATCGAAACACCATAGTTCAATACATGGTCTAATGCATACGAATGTTCAGATTAACTCATTTATACTATTAAGATGTGTTCATGTTCAGATTCAAAATGATCTTATGGAAAATCATTCAGAATATTAAGTGGAGTAATGCAGCATACATGTTAGAAGTTTCTTCATCATAATCATCATCATTATCTATCGCACCAGGAGCAGTTTGGCAAGTTATCAATCCATATTTATTGCCAGATGAGTTGAAAATCATTGTTCACTAGATGAAAGATGGTTTTGGTCATGATCAAGATGCATTGTGAAAAACATTTGATGGAAGGTATACACTGGTTGAATCGGAAGACGAATGTTAGTCATTACACACGGCCTTACCTTCCCGCAACAAAATATCTTCTTACAATGTGGATTGGTTTCTTCGAATATTCATTGTACTCACTTTTACTGTAAGTTTAGTTTGTTCGATAATTGTTTCGACTTTCTTCAATATGATGACATAATGTTTATCAGTGGGATTAAAACAAACAACGAATTCTTAGTTGAACCCAGAATGAACAGTATTTTAACAAGTGGTGAGTTCAAAGTTGAAATTTATATGTTACATTCACTATTTTGATTGTCGTAATGCTGTCCTTCCAGTTAATTGATTTGTAACGATCACATTGAAATTCTCGTGATAAGATGATGTTTAGCATTGTAAACTGTGATCAAATATTGAGATGATAGAGAGAAGATCTGTTGCTCAGAAGGTTGATGTTGATGGTGTTGTATCTTTTGAACTGACTTATTGATTAGTTTCTCCATAAAGATGGTCTCTTCCATGTTCTATGTGCCGAGTGCTTGGCTTCTTTATTGGCACCCAGGCAATACAACTCCACCACAGTGATCAGAAATCGTCATTCGTTGTTCATCTGTGTTGCTCAGTATAATCATTTCGTTTTTACTGCAGTTATTCACATTGGTACTCCAAACAATGATACTTCCATGCATTTTCTGGTCAAACTATTCCATCACTAAATGTCTATAGATATACTTATAATATAACATTCTCAATCAAATAATTTTAGAGTTGATTTGACAACATCCACACCTGACATAGTTAGTAAAGAAACCTTGGATCAAACGCCTGATTTTTATGGGGACATAACAGGAGCTAGACTACGGGTACACAACATAACTGAAGTCATCTGGATCAACTCCTGAAAACCAAACTAATATATCCAGAAGAGATATATTCAGCCTCCATGTTTACCGTGGTCTACGACCGAATCACCAGACACCTCAAATGCATGTTATAAACCTATTATCCCAATTATCCTTGTGATTACCTTTTTTTCCTAATCCACATTGATTCTTTTTCATCGTAATTACCTCGACTATACTCTTTTTATTACATATTTTACTCGCACGTTATTATTATCACCATTATTATTAGTACTATTATATTGATAAAAACGTAGAGCCTTACTACAAGCCATTTAGACCTTCATCAAGTGACCTACCTAATTCACAAATCACACCATCTTCAAGTATTTCCATGGTAACGCATGAGAATGTTCATCATTGTTCACATATAACATTTTCAATTTCATTCATGACCTGTCTTATTTTGGTCTTTGTAAAATATGACAATTATTATGGATCTTTAATTGTGCAGCCTGATGATGTAATAAATTGTTCGTTTAAATATTCGTTGTGTTTGCATATTGTGTGTGTACGTTTCAACCGTTAGTTTTAAGCATAATAGCCAACCATCAATTTTTCTAATTTATCACGTCAATCTCCCCTAATTTATACTAAGAATGTAAAACACCAATTGCAAATCAACGTAATCGAATGGTGGTTTATTGAAATTGTGGTAATGTGATAGTTCAATTCATGAGTCGAACTAAGCTAGACCAGTATGTAGAACCAAGATGCAATTGACGGTCGTCTTGTCCCGGCATGGGATTCCTATCATTTGCTCACCGGTGACTGGCTTCAAGATGAATTTCATAAAGTTCTACTGAGAAGCCGTGATCAGTGGAAGTCAACTGTGTTTGCCGTGTTGCAGCTACTTACTTACTTACAATGGTGGACGGTCGCACAATATCGTGGATCGGCTGATGTTAGATAATAACACCGTTGGATGCCAGCCAACTCAGTGGTCTAGAGCTTAAACATTTGCATGCGTGACCGAGTTTGTGGATGCGTATTACTGCAAGACTGTCATAACTTTAAAAATGCTTGAAGCGATAAAAAGCACCGACTGGCTGAATGTTCTATCATAAATAAAGAATATTTGGAAAAATGGGATATTGTCATACCCATTAGTTGTGTAAAATATATTTAAGCTATTTATCGAACAGATTAGTTTATATAAGAATCCTTACAAATAGTCTCAAAGGTGAGATATCTTCCTCACCTCTCCTCTCCTTTGCAAATTCACAATTCTTCTATGAAACTCAACGGTAAATCCTCATTTGACATTTGGGAAGACAACAATCCATGAATAGAAAAAAATTCAACCGGAACGAAGGAAACTATTTAATTGAGGATTTTTTTAAAACAACACTTTCAAACAAACAAAATAAAAATTCCGGTGGATGGGAAAAACAGTGGAAAGACAGAATAGAAATAGGAAAGTGGGAATAGAATAAAACAACAAAGATAACAATAACGAGGTTGACAACGATAATGACAGCATCGACACATACACACACATGCTTATTTACGTGTTACTAGATTTTAAGGATTGTTAGTGTTGACTAGTTGTAGACAAATATATCAGTGTGTATATGAGTGTGAGCGTGAGTATGCTGGAACTAGATGAGTTATGAATAGTAGGTAAATAACTGTTTTACTTAAATTAAAACATTCACATATGATCAGGATCACTGCATAGAATGAACATGTTCGTCATTATGAATACAGTCTGTCGAATAATATTGATGTTGAGGATCATCACGAGAGGATTATCTTAATAGCACTGGCAAGTCAGAAGTATACTATACATTATTCAGTGGTTAATGCGATGATGTTTGAAATGAACGGTATTCGATTTCAATCTCAATGTGAGCAATAACACTGAAATACAGAACAACTGACTTAACGAGTCTCAAATCTGACGGAGCAGGCATCTTGGATACTATTATTAGCCATTATTCATCTTTAATAGAACCTTTTGACGAGAAAATGGTGGGGAGAGGCAAGAAAAACAAATATTTATATGTATAATGCGTTTTCTCGTTCATAAATAATAAGATAGAAGTCTGTGATGGATGTTTTTAGCATTATGATATTGATGATGGAAATAATGGAGGGAAGGGTCAAGTGGGTAAACGTTTTGTAAGGACAGCGTCTAATGTGCTCTTAATAACTACAATGTTGTAAATGAACTTAATATCCAGTCGATGAAGATTTCTCAGGCTTTGCTTAGTCGTCCTGCTTTAAGTAGTTCTAGATCTTGTATATATATAAAACAGAACCAAGACAACTTCCATCAATCTACAGACCTGTAAGACTCCCCAGTGTTGTAGTTAAAATATTGGAAGAATAGTCAAACGGACCATTACGGCATTTATGGAAAACCAATAACTTGCTAAACATAGAACAACATGGTTTTAGAAAGGGTATGTTTTTTACAACAAACTACCTTATAGCAAGGAAATTTTGGATAAAGGTGCTAGACAACGGAAACTCAGTGGTTGTTGTCTACATAGACTTCAGAAAAGCTTTCGACAAGGTGCAAACTAATAGCCTGTTATTGAAGTTGGGAAACCTCTTTTAAAATGGATTAAGGATTTCCTAGTAGGTCGTAAACAGAAAGTAATAATCAATTAGAAGTGCTCCATCTAGAGACCAGTACTTAGTGGATTACCTCAAGGTTCCGTCCTAGGTCCTTCGCTTTTTATAGTGTATGTTAATGATCTTCCAGGTATCGGACGGTCTCAAATATTATTATACGCTGACGATGTAAAGATCTGGCGAGTAATAACTGGAGACAGACGCATTTACTCTTCAGGCAGACTTAAATAATATGATAAACTGGTCTAAAGAGTGACTGATGCCTATCAGCGCGGCAAAGTGTGTCTACATGCACTTTGGGGATTCGAAGGTTAATACGTACATTATAGGGGAAGTGCCATTACCCGTGGTTCGGTCCCATAAGGATGACAGTGAAGGTGACAGTGAGTCATGATCTTAAAAAGACGGCTCATTGCCGGGAGGTTGCAGTTAAGGGGTTTCGAACCATCTGGGCTTAAAAACAGACATTCCACCATCTCAAGACATTCGCTAAGTTAGATACTGCCATGTTCACCACAGTATACACATCCTTAGTGAGAACAAAGCTTGATAACTGCGTTCAGGCTGCATGCTCCTGTCTAAGAGGTGACTCGGATATCCTAGAGAAAGTATAGAGGGCAGCTACCCGTGCAATTCCAGAACTTCGGGGTTTACCATACAAAGAGCGGCTTGAAAAGCTGAACGTCTTTACTCTGTTCTGTCGCAGACTAGGGGGAGATCGAACTTCGATGTACAGAATACTATGAACTGATTTTGGACCTAACCTATGCCCTCTTTTACTTCCCACTAGATCGGGACATCTCAGAGGACATAGCAGGAGAGTAGAAAAGCCAAGAACGAACATAAAACTCATGACATACAGGTTCTCACAACGAATCATCAATACTTGAAACCTGCTACCCGAAGCAGTGGTGTCCACACCTTCAATAACCCTTTCAAGAGAAGACTGGAAGCTCACAGAAGCATACTAGAAAAGGAATAACATAGGCCGTATGCCTTCTGTCCTTACTACACAAATCTGAATCTGAGATGACAATTCTTCGCGCATAATTTGTGAATTTTAAGTTAGCGAAACAGGACTGTCAATACTGGACTCAATGAATTTAAAAAGGCTCGAAGTGGAGTTGTCTTTTCTAGTTTCTAAAGAAAATTCTGATGCTTTACTTAAAGATTTAATAGTTGAGTGTGCTAAGTGCAGTATAGGTATGAAAATTCAGCATATAAAACTTCAAGTACAGGGTGATCCAGTCTTTCTTAAATGACGAATAATTCCTTATGGTTTTGGAGATGCAGTACATAAGACATTAAAAGATTTTCGTGCGAAAAGCATAATTGAACCGATTCAGTCTTCAGAATGGGGTACTACTATTGTTACGCCACCAAAGTCGGATGGCAAGGCAACTCATTACATAAAATAGTATAACGCAATTGTATCAACGAAGAACATTCTTTTCAATCATTTCTCATTAGGCACTCTACAATTATTTCATATTCAAATTAATCATCCATAAAATTGGCCAGATTTAAGGGCAGAGAGTACATCATCATTTGGAAATTGTGAATATGTGAATCAGGTAATTGTTGTTTATTATATAACAAATCAATTCAGATCGGTTATGTTGGGGGCTGACTAATATGAAGTGTTAACTTGAATCAGTTTATAAGTGAAATGAAATTGTGAGATAAATCATGATCAGAATAATTATGATCAACATGGGGTAACAGAGAGAGAGAGAATATTTTGAATACGTAATATGTAAAATAATTAGGTCAAGTATAGTAGATTTAGGGGTGGATATTGAATAAATTCCTCATAAAGGGGTTATCAAGTGTAAAGACAATAATAATAATAAGTTTGGGACATATAATGAACATTAATCAGATTACGTCACCACATTATAATATTGATTATTAGCTAGTTGTCCAGGGTATAACGAGTGGCTGAACATACTTCTTTTGGATACAAAGCTCTGGCTTTTTGATCCGAATAGCAATTGCTTCAGCTGTCTGTAGGATTCACAGTCTGACAGAATTAGGTAGACTGCCGTTGACACGATAGATTATTGCAAAAGATTACTCCATGTTTGCTGTATTTCCTGTTCGGACTAAATGGTCTAAGATGGAGTTGTTATCAGTTTTGACAACACCTTTGCTTAGCCACACGGGTAGGTACTCACGAGCCCAAATGTACAAATTCCTAGAACATCTACCAATATCACTTGCTCCACAGGAGCAGTTGAATTGATAGATACAGAAGGAGGTGGCTAGTCTAGGTAACCTTGGAGTTCATTATTGATTGTGTGGAGAATACTAGTTGTAGTTTAGCTGCATTAAAAGTATAGTTTAGTATAGTATATAGTTCAAGTAAATACTTAACTAGTAATACAACCTTTAAAAAAATGTTGATATTTATCATGAATATTCTGAATACATTTTGTATAAAAAAGTAATCTATTTTTAATAGATTATTTTTCTCATTTATATGATCTTAATAAAAATAGTTTGACTAAATCATAATATAATGGACATCTAGGATGCAGTTGGACGATCTGGACTTCGCAGATCAAAGAACACATTTTGCCGGGTAATGAAGATAGACATAAGAAAAATGAACAAGAATTGGATGAAATTAGAAAAGAAGGGCCAGGTTAGAGTGGGTTAGAGAATCCTGGTCGGTGGCCTATGCTCCTCCATTAGGAGTAACAGGCGTAAGTAAGTAAGTAATTCATAATCTATTCGGCAAAAAATGTTGTTTTTTTTACATAAACTTGATTGATTATTCATTAGTTTATATTGTTAAATGGATACCATTATGATTATTATTTTAATGATTATTTGAACGAACAATGATCATCATCATTTTAATTTTATTAATAATCATCAATCATCTTTATGATTGATCATTTTTTTTATTGATTGATTAATTCATTCGTGGATTGGTTGAAGTTAGACATTAACACCGTTGGATGCCGGCTCAGTGGTCTAATGGTTAAGTGCTCGCGCGCGAAGCCAGTAGGTCCTGGGTTCGAGCCCCGGGTGGTGCGGGGTCGTGGATGCGCACTGCTGAGGAGTCCCATACTAGGACGAAACGGCCGTCCAGTGCTTCCAGGTTTTCAATGGTGGTCTAGCTTCAACTGACTCATGATTTCAATCTGTGTAATTCATTTGTCATTGATATCGATTATCTAATCGATTGAATATTGAATTTAATATTTTCTATTCAACCATATTTGATTATTTGATTTGTATAATGATGATTGCGAAATTCGGTACCAATTATTATATATTCTTATTGAATTTATTGATTGATTATCATTTTTCACAAAAAACGATAATTTTTTAATTTATCAGTAGTATCATTATTGAATAAAAAAAAGAATAAACCATTTTATTTATTTGTATATTGATTAAATTGTATTTCTAAATGATAAGTCTTGTCGATTTGAAACGCTTTATTCATTTTCCTAAGCTGTTTTGGAAACTCGCAAGCTTGAACTACACAGCGACTTGAACACCAGAGAGAGAGAAGACGCAAAGTATGAAAGAAATACTTTACTATAAAGTTCGTTTTTTGTACAGAAAATCATGGGTATTTATAGAGTTTAGCGTTTGTTAAATCAACATTATATTTCGACTAATCCTCTAAAAGACATATTATGCTACTGACCAATAGTAGCACGCCACATTAGAATTCTAGAATGCTCCGTCACGCTTTGATTGGCTAAGACTCTTCAGCTCCTTTTTGGGCCTCTGGAAACTCCGTTGAAATTCTCCGAAATCCGACTCAACACTTGATGAATCCATTTTAATGTATGAATTAAATTGATTGGAGATTTTACATTTTATTGAATATATTCAAATAGAATTTTGTATTCAAATTCAATGTTGACAATTAGAATATAATAAATACATATTTTCATCAAATAGATTGTTGAATTAAAACATATTGATGATGTGATCAATTGATTCACCATATTGATTCAATAACATATTTTTATAAATTCATCCAACTGAGTCACAAGACAAGCTCTCACATGGAATCCTACAGGACAAAGGAAAAGAGGAAGACCAAAGAACACAATACACTGGGAAATGGAGATAGACATAAGAAAAATGAACAAGAATAGGATGGAACTAGAAAAGGTGGCCCAGGTTAGAGAATGCTGGTCGGTGGCCTATGCTCCATTTGGAGTAACAGGCGTAAGTAAGTAACTTGCATAAATTCAATAGCTTCAGTAGTATCCGATTGAACTTCATTTGTTAAACAGTCTATGGATTGAATTCGTAAACCATGTCAATTAGATCAAATAAACTCTAGACTATTCAATATATATTCAAATGAATCTGTTTTGACAACAACAACACCAACAACAACAAAAAACCGCCTAAAATATTGTTCACATTGTTTAACAATATTCATTAAACTATGAAATACTATTTAAAAATTTGATTAATTATTTATTTAAACGATGAGTGAAAAAGGAAGAACTGGACGGCCGTTTTGTCCTATTGTAGGACTCCCCAGCAGTGCGCATATATGACCCCGCCTTGCGGGATTCAAACCTAGGAATTATCAGTCTCGCGCACGAGCGCTTAACCACTAGACCACTGAGCCAGCCAGCATTCAACGCTGTTAATGTCTAACTTCAACTAATCCACGAAATTTAGCGACACACCAACCATTGTTACCAATGAGTTACTATCTCACAGCTGATACTGTAATCTTATATTCAAATACCAAAGGTTGTCTCCATTTATGTAAACTTATTCACTAAAACATAATCTCAGTTCAGAATAAACACAATCTTAATTTAGAAATACTTTAACAATAAATTCAGACAATATACAAAACAAGTATTGAATAAACCAGACAAAAGGTTATCTTTACATTCAAGACAAGTAACTACTTATCATAATAAAGATGTTGGAATGATGTAGAATCAATTGAAATGTATAATGTGCAAAGATTTAATCAATAAATGTGCTGATTACTCCCAACTATCATAATTAGTTAAATGTCTACACATAAATAGGGGTATACAAAAAGATAAATATATGGGAAATTCAATAGAATGAGAGATAGATTGATAGATTCTAATGGATTATATATGTATTCACTGAATAATATCCTCATTGTGATTTGTTTTATTCACATTAACTTTAGGCTGTTGCTAATTTTTCTTTTTATTAATTCGTGCTCACTAATGATAGGCAATAAGAGGTATTTCCTGGAGTTCTAATGAGAAACAGTGACCAGCGGAGTTCAACCGAGTCTGTTGTGAGATAGTAACTCAATGAAGACAATGGTGTACGGTGGTGTAATTATGTGGATTGGTTGAAGTTAGACATTAACTCTGTTGAATGCCAACTGACTAAGTAGTCTAGAGGTTAAGCGCTCACGCGCGAAACTGATGGGTCCTGGGTTCGAATCTCATGAAGAAGGGTCATGGATACCCACTGATGAGGAGTCCCATAATTAGACGACAAGGCTGTCTAGTACTTCCTAATTTCTAATAATGCTATAACATTGACCAGTTCACAATTTCAATAGCAATATTTATGAAACTATATAATCATTTCATCTGTTATAAACGTAAAATGTGATATAAACACATGACCATAATGTTTGGATGATTCTACGCCATTGAAAAGAAACTATCATTCATTAGTTTTGAATTTGTCAGCTACTGGCATTTCATCATTGGCATAACATTGATTTCGTTATGATTTATATTCTTAAGATACAACATTGTAGGTATTAGCAAAAATGAAATGATTTTGTCATTATACCTATATATGAATTAGTTGATAGGACGAAAAATGTGTAATATAAATTAAAGTAGTATATAGAAGCCATTTTCAGTATGTAAAAGTGAATTTTGTATATGATCTGAAATAGAATACTTATTTACTGACGCCTGTTACACACAATGGAGCATAGACCAACGACCAATAGTCTCCAACTCACACTCGCCTAGGCTTTCCTTTCTAGTTCTACCCAATTGTTGTTCACTCTTCTCATGTCTGTCTCCATTTCTCGTCGTAATGCGTTCTTAGTCCTTCCTCTTCACATTTGGCCTTGAGAATTCTATGTAAGGGATTGTCTTGTGACGCAGTCAGGTGTTTTCTTTGATATGTGTCCTATTCACTTCCAGCGCATCTTCCTGATTTCTTCCTTCACTGGAATCTGATTTGTTCTCTCCAACAGTAGGTTATTACTGATAGTGTCTTGTCAACGGATCCGAACTATTTTGCGTAGACAGCTGTTAATAAACACCTGTATCTTCTGGATGATGGCTTTTATAGTTCTCCAGGTTTCCGCCGCACACAGTAGAACGGTTTCGACATTCGTATTGAAAATCCTGACCTTGATGTTGGTTGACAGAGAGTTGTTTTGAGTTCTTGATACTCTTCAATTATAGATATCTTGCTCTTGCTTTGTCGATATGCAACATAGAATAGTTCTATTCTTTTATTGAATTGAGATTTACAAATAAACTATGGTGTAGGAAAATGTTAAAAAGCGTAATGACCAATTTCTATACACCCTTGAATGGATTATCGATTTTTTGACAATTGTACATTTTTAAGTTTGATTTGGATATTCAACGATTAATTAAGACATCAATTTCAAATCTTATACCCTACATATTCCCTTTAAGTTTGGTTTGTCCCTGGATTAAATCTGACATTATTTCTCTTATAAAATACACATATTAGTCGTTATGATATATCTGTTGTGTTGTTAACTATATTTTATGTAACACTCTATTGAGTCTACAAAAGATTGTTGACGTTTGACGTCACAATAAGATAATCGAAACAAAAGCAAAATAAATTGAAGAGTAATTATGATGTAGCTAATTAGTTTATATAGTTAAACAGATAGACTGAAAGGCTCTAGGTTGGAATCTCGCGGGGGGCGGAATTGTGGATGTGCACTGTTAAAATGTCCCATACTAGGACAAAACGATCATCCAGTGCTTTCAGGTTTTCCATGGTTGTCTAGCTTTAATTGACTCATGAATTGAACTATTGAAATAGATATCTATTGGATTGTTTTAATAAAATTACAATATTGATATAGAAGTATGCTATGACACCTAGATAATTCGATACTTCAAAAGTCAAGAATATTCAAGAAGTAATTCAATCGATAATCAGGATAATCGATATTCTTGTATTACATTGATATGAACTATGCTCAGTATGATATACAATATGTGATTTTGTTATCTCTGGGTATTCTTCAAGTATATAAAATTTCATCTTACTTAATAATCATAATAGATGTACAATCACTATATAAATAAGTGTAGTTTCGAGGTATAATAAATCTTCACTTGTACAAGTCTTGATGTTCTTACTTCATATCGTGAGGATTGTAATGATTCTTCTTTTTTTTCCGATATAAGTAATAAGAGATGCAAATAAAATACTACGCTCTTATTATCTTGACTGATAAACTACTGACAAATTATAAACTGTCTCTCTAATGTTTACAGGAATACAAAAACAAAAACAGGAACAACAAGGGAATACAATAAAGAGGATCAGTATAAAAAATGAAATCATTATAAGTTCACCTACAATATACACATAACACTGGTTGGATTTTATTTTGGATAAAACAACAACAACAGACTAGATAGAGCAAATACTCTCCCTTTCTCTTGAAATAGGATTAAAAAGTAGTTATGCTATTGAAAGAAAAAAAAGAAATGAGTACATAAATGTATAGTTGTCATGGTGGAAGGCGGAGGAGAAGATGAGGGGAGGGGAATTCATTGAGAATAAATATTATGCATACCCATCCACATAACATAGAAAGTTTATATTAAATAGTTGTGTATTTTCTTTTTTTCTATGACAAGACCAACATTTGAACAAAACAGATGCCAAACAAACAAAAATGGATAAATAAGAAGGTGTAAATACATTTCGAAGGATTTCATATTCAACATAATACACACACACATACAGAAACCCCCATCCATAAAATAACTAATTTATCATGTGTAAATTGTGCGTTTTTTTCAAATGTCTCGTCAATATGTCAAAGGAAGGGAGAACGAGAGAGAGACCGAGAACGAGAGGGGAGAGAGAGAGAGGGGCGGACGCAGAGAGAAACAATAAAACATATAAATCATATTTACACATATAAACAAATACAATAGACCGAAAACAATAATCAACTAGACATTTGGACATAATCACATTTAGGTATATTTACAATAGATACATGTTTTGTAGTTGAAGGAAAATTCTCAAAAGAGATAATATTATTATTATGACTACCACTTAAATGATTTCTATCATTCATATCATCATGTTGTAATCCATCATTATTTCTATTTAAATGATCTAAATTCGATGATAATTTTTGATCCGTTTGATTTGGTAATGATAATGAGATAAGAATATGTTGATTCGGATACAAGTGATGATCAGGATCCTGATCCTCAGTATGTTATGGCATACAAACAGCCACTGTAGCAACAGTCTGTGCATCAGCAGGCCTCAACATACACAAAGGAAAAACCAAGATCCTCAAATACAACACGGAGAACACCAATCCAATCACACTTGATAACGAAACTCTGAAATATGTAGAATCCTTCACATATCTGGGAAGCATCATCGATGAACAAGGAGGCTCAGATGAAGACGTAAAGGCAAGGATTGGCAAAGCAAGGGCCGCATTCCTACAATTGAGGAACGCATACAACTCAAAATAACTTTCAACCAATATCAAAGACACCTCTACTATACGGAGCTGAAACTTCGAGAACTACTACAACCATCATCAAGAAAGTTCAAGTATATACAAATAGCTGTCTTCTCAAGATACTCAACATTCATTGACCGGATATCATTAGCAACAACCTTCTTTGGAGAGAACAAACCATCTTCCAGCTGAAGAGGAAATTGGGAAAAGACGATGAAAATAAATAGGACATACGTTACGCAAATCATCAAACTGCGTCACGAGTGCTAATATGGAATTCTGAAGGGAAGTGTAAAAGAGCAAGGCCAAAGAACACATTACATCGGGTAATAGAAGCAGATATGAAAAGGATGAATAACAAATGTAAGGAGCTGGAAAGGATTGCCCAGGACAGGGTTGGATGACGAATGCTGTTGAGCCGCCTATGCTCCGTCACAAAGAGTAATAAGCGTAAAATTTTTAAACCAAAAAATAATTTTTAAAAAAAGGTCAAATTATATTCTTCTATAATAATTAACTTAATTAATGAATTTTATTGATTGAAAAATCAAATAAATAATGACAGAAAGTTGATATATATATAACTCACCGTCCAGTTCGTCCCGGTTTTCCATGGTGGTCTAGTTTCAATTGACTCATGATCTCAACTAATGAAATAACTACAACCTCCGCAAAAACCCTTTCTGATATATATATCCAATATGTAGCAAAATATTGTTCAAAATAATAAGAAACGTACTTTATCCTTTCGTTTTCTTGCCCATTCAAATGTTTGTCGAAGCCGATTTAATTGACCCAATGGATCTGGATCATTAGTACCAGCTAATATATTACCTTGATACCAGATTAGACCATTTAAACTGATAGGAAGTAAATTAGGTTGATGAGCAATTTCAGAGTTATGATTGTTTTTATGAGTATTAGAATAATTGTTGGAAGTAGTATTATATAATAATGGAGTCCCTCCGGGGCCTACTGCCGGTCCCAAGCCCGGATAAAGGAGGAGGGTTGGGCATGGGGTTAGCGTCCCCATCCTGTAGAAAACTAACTCGCTAAAAAATCACTAACCAGAAAAAATTATTCAAACCTTTTAAACTCTGCCCTGGGAATCAGAAGGTCTTCATTAAGAAGAAATATGACGCCTCCTGATGAAAGCCGAATTCCTTCGGAAGTTACGATGCCCCTTCTGACAACCAGAGCGACCATTTATTTGGGTACATGGAATGTTCGTACAATGTGGGGCACCGGGAGAGCCTTTCCAATTGCTGCAGAAATGAGGAGATACAACCTAGAGGTACTTGGGATCAGTGAAACACATTGGACGCAAGTTGGACAACAACGACTAACTTCAGGAGAGCTTCTGTAATACTCTGGTCATGAAGAAGAAAATGCAACAGATACACAAGAAGTTGCATTGATGTTGTCCAAACAAGCGCAAAATGCGCTTATAGGATGGGAATCTCGTGGACCAAAGATCATCAAAGCCTCGTTCAAAATAAAGAAAGAGGGCATTCCAATGAACATCATCTAATGCTACGTGACTACCAACGACTACAATGAAGACGTTAAAGATAAATTCTACAATCGGCTGCAGTCAATCGTCGAGAAGTGCCCAAGAAAGGACCTGACCATTCTGATGAAAGATTTCAACGCCAAGGTTGGAACGGACAACACTGGATATTAAGACATCATGGGACGACATGGACTGGGAGAAAGAAACGAGAATGGTGAGAGATTCGCAAACCTATGTGCCTTCAATAAACTGGTCATATGCGGCACCATATTCCCACATAAATGCACTCACAAAATCACATGGACTTCACCGGATCACACTACACAAAACCAAATCGTTCATCTCTGCATCAACAAAACGTTCAGGAGGACGATTGAGGACGTGCGAACCAAGAGAGCTGATATAACATCAGATCATCAGTTGCTGGTCGCCAAGATGAAATTGAAACTCAAGAAACACTGGACAATGGGGCGGACAATATCACAAAAGTTCAATACGGCCTTTCTTCAGGATACTAACAAACTCAACAAATTCAAGTTAGCCCTTAGTAATAAGTTCCAGGCCTTTCATGATCTACTGAATGGAGAAGGAACTACTGTGGAGAGCAACTGGAAGAAGATCAAAAAGGCAATCACTTGAACATGTCGTGAGGTCCTGGGTCACAAGAAACAACATCACAAGGAATGGATCACTGTTGATACACTGGATATGATTCATGAAAGGAGAAACAAGAAGGCAGCAGTCAATACCAGTCGAACAAGAGCAGAAAAAGCCAAGGCACAAGCTGAATACACAGTAGTAAACAAACAAGTGAAGTGAAGCATCAGAACCGACAAACGTAAATATATGGAAGATCTAGCAGAGAAGGCGGAAAAGGCTGCAAGAGAAGGAAACAGGAGACAACTGTATGACATGACAAACCATAACGACCAGTGAAAAGCAAGGAAGGCGAGGTAATCACCAACATTGAAGAACAACGAAACAGGTGGGTAGAACACTTCAAAGAACTCTTGAATCGACCAGCTCCACTGAACCCACCCGACAACATCGAAGCAGCACCCACGGACCTCCCAATCAACGTTGATCCACCAACAATTGAAGAAATCAGCATGGCAAATCAAGAGTAACAAAGCAGCAGGACCAGACAACATTCCAGCAGAGGCATTAAGAGCAGACGTAGCGGCAACTGCAAGGATACTCCACATTCTCTTTAATAAGATTTGGTATGAGGAACAAGTACCAAAAGACTGGAAAGAAGGACTTCTGATCAAAATACCGAAGAAAGGCAATCTAACCAACTGTGATAACTACAGGAGCATCACTCTTCTCTCAATACCGGGAAAAGTATTCAACAGAGTATTGTTAAACAGGATGAAGGACTGCGTAGACGCCCAACTTCGTGACCAACAAACAGGATTCCGTAAGGATAGATCGTGTACAGACCGAATCGCAACTCTACGGATCATTGTGGAACAATCAATTGAATGGAATTCATCACTCTACATCAACTTCATTGACTACGAAAAGGCATTTGATAGCGTGGACAGAACAACACTATGGAAGCTTCTTCGACACTACGGCGTGCCTCAGAAGATAGTCAATATCATACAGAGTTCATATGATGGATTACACTGCAAAATCGTGCATGGAGGACAGTTGACCAAGTCGTTCGAAGTGAAGACCGGTGTTAGGCAAGGTTGCTTACTCTCACCCTTTCTCTTTCTCCTGGTGATCGATTGGATCATGAAGACGTCAACATCTGAAGGGAAGCACGGAACACAATAGACATCTAGGATGCAGTTGGACGATCTGGACTTCGCAGATGATATGGCCCTTCTATCCCAAACGCAATAACAAATGCAGGAGAAGACGACCAGGATGGGGGAGCAGCCTCAGCAGCAGTAGGTCTCAATATACACAAAGGGAAAAGCAAGATTCTCCGATACAACACAGCATGCACCAATCCAATCACAATTGACGGAGGAGATTTGGAAAATGTAAACACCTTTACATATTTGGGCAGCATCATTGATGAACAGGGTGGATCTGATGCAGATGTGAAGGGGCGGATCGGCAAAGCAAGAGCAGCATATTTACAACTGAAGAACATCTGGAACTCAAAGCAACTGTCAACCAACACCAAGGTCAGGATTTTCAATACAGATCTCAAGGCAGTTCAACAGTATGGGGCGGAAACCTGGAGAACTACGAACGCCATCATCCAGAAGATACAGGTGTTTATTAACAGTTGTCTACGCAAAATACTCCGTTGGCCGGACACTATTAGCAACAACGTACTGTGGGAGAGAACAAACTAGATCCCAGCGGAGGAAGAAATCAGGAAGCGGCGCTGGAAGTGGATAGGACACACAATGAGGAAAGCACCCAACTGCGTCACATGACAAGCTCTCACATGAAATCGCCAAGGCCAAAGGAAAAGAGGAAGACCAAAGAACAAATTACGCCGGGAAATGGATCTAGACATGAGGGAAATGAACAAGAATTGGATGGAACTGGAAAAGGAGGCCCAGGATAGAGTGGGTTGGAGAATGCTGGTCGGCGGCCTATGCTCCATTGGGAGTAACAGGCGTAAGTAAGTAAGTATATCTGCATTGATGATAATGATACTGGAAAAAGGCTCAAAAAATTGAATCGTGAAGTAATCTTAGCTAGTTAGGCAGAAGTTAAAAACCAGAAAGTACTATGCAGTTGTTTCATCTCAATAGAAAACTATTCAGAAGTGAGCAACGAAAAAAAAAAAAAAGACAACCCCACCAGGAATTAAATGCATGTTTTGTACTACAACAATTGTTTAACGTTTAGATCATTCCGATAAATTGACAATGTGGAATGTTCATCGTTTGGAATTGGCGATAGATCTATTCTCTCATATTAGATGCTTGTCAACTTTCTATTTTTCATGTCTATTCATCATTAGAATTTCAAGAATTACCTCTTGATGTTTGTCTCTGTAGTTAACACATTTGGTGTTTCTTACGTTTGAATGTTATCACTAGTTTGTTGAATTTCATAGTTTATATCATCATAAGATTTGGAATAAAATCAAAGAAATTTGAAGTTGAACAAAAATAGGAAATTCTGTCTTGTATATATTACATGAACAAACATGAAGTTATTATATTAAACATTGAATTACATAAGATACATAAGATAATGATAAACTAATCAAAGTGTTAACAAACAAACAAAATCATGATTTGATTAAGAAAAGAAACGAAAAGAGACGAATTCATGTATCTGGGGTGGGAAAGAAAAGAAAAGAAAACTAGTTTAAAGACTATCTCTTCTCGACAAATAATGAACCCGTGTCAAATGTTATAACTTGTGGCATGTGCACTCTGTTGATGGATCACATAATGATACCACCAATTAGAGAACAATGATTTATCAATGACGCGTAAAATCGTACGAGCAGTTTAGAGTCTTGATCGGTCCTTCTCCTAGTTCGTTCATTGAGTCCAGAACACCAGTCTCAGCCTCCACGATATCAATCATGTATTTCAAACATACTGGGTTTATATACAAACCAAACAGACCACATCGTACCATAAAGTAGAAAATATACATTTATACAAGATAGTAGTCAAAAGTGGTTGTGAATGTAGGAGATAGTAATGGATAGATCGGACATAACTCAAGAATGGTGAATGGTATCATAATGGTCTATAAGTCAAAATAAAGCATATGATAGGAGGAACATGGATATGCATAGTTTATCCACTTAGTAACCATACAATAAATATATTATGCATAGTATTAGTCTAGAAATAGATCCCAATAGTTACTATTCAAGATCTAACAAAAGAATGATTAAATCTTCAAGAATGTTATATCATTATAATTAATTGTTTAGTTATCTATATGTCATATGATAAGTAAATTATCATTATCATGAATAGTATTATCTCTTTCTTTCTTTTTTCAATATAGAAACGAAAAGGGAGAATCCTTTTTTTATTGATTCTGAGTTTTATATTTGGCACCATTCCATCAATCAATCAATCAACCAACTTGATAATCAACATGACAACAAGAAAAGTATATCAGTCTATATTACAGTTACATAGAATAATAATAATAATAATAATTGATAAGTCTTGCAGATTGAATGCTCTATTCGTCTCCTAAGCTATTCTGTAACCCCGAAGCTAGAACTATATAGCGACCTGAACACGAGAGAGAAGACTCAAGGTATGCGAGAAGTAGTTTACTCCAAGGTTCATTCTAATTCAGAAAATACAGGGTTTTTATAATATTTTAAATGTCCTTGGGTTGCTAGAAGATTCTAAAATGCTACTAAACATAGTAGCAGTGCAGCAGCCAACCAATCAGAGACTCTACATGTGACGTTTTGCTTCCTTGGTATTTTTGGCCAAGACTCCAAGTGAACGCTGATTGGATGAAACGCTTCTTAGTGTTTCCATATGCTTGCTTGTCTTTTGGAAGCAATTTTCTGGATCACCCCAACAATAATGGTAATAGTAATAATAATCTATGACATAATCTCAGATTGTGATAATGATTAAAACTAAGTACAATTACTAGGTAGGTAGGTAGGTGGTTAAGTTAGAAAACAAACACCTACCTACATTTAATATCATTTAAAACGTATCATTCACCTTAAATCTACATTGAAGATGATGATGATGTAATTGATTAGATGAGTGAAAACTAAGCAAAAAATGGCTTCGATTGTTTGTCACAGCTTCGTTGTTGATCTGTTCCCATCAGATTTGTACTTGATAAATGAGTAGTTAACTTTTTAGAAAAGTGTCATTTCATTTTATTACTAGTTAATAACAAACGATTAGTTAGTTCAGGGAATTATAGTTCAAGTCTAAGTACTTATATCAATGAAGAGAAGATTGTTACAATACAAGTGAACTGTACTTCAGGATTCCCCTTAATTTGGAATCCCTGACAACCTTTTGAGAAAAGTTGCGAGTGTGAAGGTACGATGTTTTCGTGGAATAAATTAGTTTCTACACTATCGTCTTCTAGCTGTAAGTTAATACTTTGTGAATGAGTGTTGATAGTATGTTTCATCCCTCTTTATGATAATTGTGAAATATAATTTGTTATAATGGTCAATTAGAGAAGCGGAGTGTAGTTAAGAGGAATTCAGTGGGTCGAATAACTAAGATTGATTGAATTAAATTTTGAGGACTGGATAAAAGATGCTTCATAATCTGATAACTTAAAACTAAAACATCGATTGATCACTGGGTATTGATTAATGCTACGTTGTTCTAAAACTCAATATTATTAGGTAGAATTCCATCTATCATGTTTTCACCTAGTTAATTTTGCTCCAGATGACTCAGTGGTGACATCTTAGACCTTGAAATGAAGTGACGCTTCTTCAAATTAAACATAGAAAATCAAATGCTTCAGTATTGTAAGTACATTTTGATGATGATGATAATGAGCACAAAACTCAAGTTGAGCAGTGTTTTATGCTAACTACCTTCAACCTTCTTACAATATACAACGGTTATGTTTGGAGTAATATGAAAACGTCTGCTCATTCTTCTTAACAAACTAATTTTACATTGGAATTACGTCATAGTTTATGACTATCACTTGTTCAATACCTTTTCTATTGTCGAATTTAGAGTAGTAGCATTTCAAGTTAATATTGATAATGATGATGACTGTAGTTGAAAGGAATTTAGATAAGCAGGATATGATAAGCCAACTGTTCAACGGTGTGCTTATTGTATACTTTTAGTGATCTAAACACAAATCAATTGTATATGATCGACAAAAATTTAACCGGCATTGACTCCTCAGCGGTGCTCATCCACGATCCCGCACCACGCGGGATTCGAACCCAGAACTTACTGGCTTTGCGCGAGAGCACTTAACCATTAGACCACTGAGCCGACATCCAACGGTGTTAATGTCTAATTTCAACCAATCCACGAAGTTGCGCCACCATATACCATTGTCTTCAGTGAGCTGAGGAGTCCCACACTAGGACGAAACGGCCGTCCAGTGCTTCCAGGTTTTCAATGGTGGTGTAGCCTCAATCGACTCATGAATTCAACAAGATTAAATCATTGTACTTTACCACCATATAAATATAGAATAGTCTATTTATCCGTATGTGGATTATCATTAGGTTAATATAACTGGATCAGTGAAACTAGCTAGTTAGTTATAAAAAGCTACAACATAATTTTTTTTACTGTGATTATAAATACAACTCAGTTAAGATATTCTAAGTATGTTTATTTTAGTTACTTAGATTACTGTTATTTTCAACAGATTATTCCAATTGTGATACAACATATGACTGATTACAAAAAAATACCGAATTACTAATCCCTTACACTTTTAATACTGAAATTAAAATCATTCCATGATGTTAACCATGCAATTCAAATATCGAATCTCTATAAAACCATCGAGTAAAAAGTGAGATATATTTCGTTTTTATGGAGAAAAAAAACCCACATAATTTCATAGAGCAACGTGAAAATAATTGAGTATTTATATGATCATCGAATGTACTATTAACTCTTATAAATTTTGTTAGTTGAACTCACGAGTTGATCTAAGGTAGACCAACGGTGAAAATCCAAAAAAACTGAACGGACGTTTTGTTCTAGTATGGTACTCCTTAGCATCCATGATCCCATGCGTGGGACTCGAACCCAGGACTTTTGGTCTAGTGAGCGAACGCTAAAGCTCTATGGTGATCGACTCGTGAATTCAACTGTGAAAGTACTAGTCTCTACAAACCTTGATACTAATATTTCATTAATAGTTTTAACTGGACTAAATCAAGATAATAATTAACATTTTTGCTACACTTATCAAGGCAAAAGTTCCATTGATGACGATGACTGAATTAGAATCGAATTATTTACTCATAAATCAGTTCAGATTGTAAAGAAAACAACTGATAGTAAAGTCAATTTGATACGTTATAAAGATATGATACCTAAAATTGACGAATCAATACAACTGTTATTAAGATATTCCTTGTAAATTTAACTTTATGTAACACGAATGACTGAATTATCCTATAAAATGGAACTGTTTATTTAATTCATAGTTATATTAAATAATTATACGATGTGAAATATAAGTATACAATCATTTAAAAATTAGAAGATTAAACAGAATTACTGATTAACTTGCATCATAGACCAGGAGGGTGTTTCTCTAATGTTCAACCAAGGTACATGACTGGAAAGATAATTTACTAATGACAGAACATCAGAAAAATTCCGACGAAACAAACATCTAATACATTCAAGTATCTATTAATAACTCAAATAAAGTCTATTTGTAGTGAATACCACCTTAGAATTTCCACAATTTTTTTTTTATATTAAAAGTTCACCAACATTAAATTTACTTTAAGATTGAAAGGTCTATTTAGTAAAAACGGGTGGAAATAATCATTATTTCTTTCAATGTTCAATAATAGTGTAATATTTAACATTTTCGAGTATTTTTCTGTTCACATAGTGTCAATGCTGCATATCAGAGAGTGTAATTTTCATTGGGGACTTCAATTCAATCATCTACAGATAGCTGCATTTGTTTTGTGGGAATACAAGATATCACACTCTCATTGATTAGTGAGCAAAGTAGAGTTTCCCTTGTACTCAAATTATCAATAAACTTAAACAAAGGAGTTTTGATCTTTATTTTGTTATTTATGTTGTTCTCCTTCTCTTATTAGTAATAGGATATAGTTCTAGTAGACTTGCATTAAAGATTACTTACATTCTCAAAAATACTTGTTATGAAACCGTTGGAATATATTTTGATGTTCTTGAGATAACTAGTTGATAGAGGTCATTTGGTGGATAGAACCAAATCTTTTCAAATGACCCTTGTCATTTCCTAATGGTATTCAATTCCATGTCCAATATATACCACAAGCTATATGGATCTTAACCATTTACTTGAATATTAAAAAATAGTTGAATTTTGTTGTTATGTCTTCTGTTGTCTAAGTATTCCTTAATAAGTTACTTTAATGCATGTTATAATACAAGAAAATTTTGTTTTCTCCTTTTATCATTGTAAAGATTATCGTTTAATCTTTATTAAGTAGTTTGAACGATTAGTCATAATTTCTCAATCTTTTCATAATTAAACAATGGAAACTTGTTAAATTTAGTAATAAATCATTTAAATTAAGCATAAATCATCTACTGATTAATAAAAATATCTCAATATATAAATCATTATTTCTCTTCATGGATTCACTCACTTTGTAGTTGAGTAGCTATCTAACTGATTTTTTTTCTTATTCTCTTGTTAGTTTGTTTATCTATTCAATTATATTTTATGTCTAAATAACTTGTTATCAGCTAGTTACAACGTCTTAAATGTTTACATACATGCGTATAAATAACAGTATACTGGGATAAAATGAAACGAGAAGAAAACTAGTTATGCTGGTATTAGGATACCTTTAGGATTTTTCTTTATCTTGACAAGAAGAAAAGAAAAGAGAAAACAACATTCTCTGTTCATAATGATAATGACGATGGTGATGATTGTATGATCATTGTATTGTTGTTACTCATTATTCCAAACGCGCACGCAAATATAGATTTATTCACAATATTCATTCATATATAATTGTTAATTAATAATTTGTATTTATGATTAATTCACCAATGACTTATTTCAACATGTTCCTGAAATTCTAATAAGAAATTTTGACTGGAACAGTACAGATATGTTGAGAGTGAATTAATTATAACCAGTGGTACTGGATATTTTTGAGGCTACATCAAAAATTCTTTGAAATTGTGGTTAATTTAACAGCTAAAAGACCACGTGCTCATTCCCCAGTTTGTGGTAACTCAAAGGATTGTGTCACTCCATTAGTTAAAAATGTAAGTCAAGTTGAAAATGTTAATTTAATTTATGTATTATATTAGTTATTCACTATATACATAATGGACTTGATTTTATATCTAATACAATATGGATAGATACATGTGAATGTACATAATTCAAGAAAAAAGTCGCATTATCTATGTAGACAAGATGGGTCATCATTTCATAGATGTTTATAGATCTAGATCAATGTATTAAATATCTACGTTCGCTTGGCGTAGTACAGCACGCGTTATTTCCATCGATTGATGGTCTAGCTTCAACTGACTCATGATTTAAATCTGTGAAAAATTCTAAATTCTCCACAAACCCCTTCTGAAAATAAATTTAAACCATATGCCTACTTTTTATTGATTTATAGAAAGGAATAATAATATAGAGTAATAATGATCAGATCTATTTAATATATAAGTTAATAAAGTTGAAACGACGATATTCTGTGAATAATGCAAATTTATGATCTAAATCATCATCAGTATAAGACTTATTCCCGTGTTGGAAATTTATGATAGAATATACTGAATAAGCTTTGGATTCATTTCATGTAATTCAATCTAATCACAAATGTAATAATTTAATTACTTAAATACATAGAACCTTAGTTGTTGATTATACAGTAAGATCATATTCATTCATTATGATCCACTGCATTTAACTGTTTCCTATCAATCTGATCAGCAGAATGATTATCAACATGAAAGATGATATAAACATGATGACTATCTAATAATGACTATCGGGTTGTAAAGATGGTTGAATTTTAATTGAGATCATAAACAAATCCATATCAGACCATCACTGAAAACCTAGAAGCATTAGACGGCCGTTTGTCCTAGTATGAGACTTCTCAGAATTGCACATCCACGATCTATTAGTAATATGTATATAAACCATTTGAAAATTATGACACTAACAAAATATTAACTAATGATGACAATAATACTTACTTGATGTAAAATTAATGTTCTTGTACAATCATGTAAAAATAATGAAGGAACTTGAAATAATTTTGTCACAGATAAATTTGTTTTTAATTCATCCCGTGCTAATTTAACACATAAATTTAATACATGTATTGGTAATGGATTAGCTAATGAAATTGGTATAGTAGTTGAACGATCAAGAAAGAATATCGGTGAAAATAATACAACTAAACTAGTTTTATCTACTTCACAATCTGGTTGATTTGCAACTGTAGCCATTAATTCAAATAATGGTTTAATAATTTGTTGAACTAAACGTATTGGACATAATAGAAATAATAAATGTATAGCACGACATTGATAAATTTCATTTTGTTTGATGCTACTAATTAATTGAATAAATAAACGACCTAATGGATTAGGTATTAAACCAATACCTTGTCAATGTAAAATGCGAGCTAATAAACAAGCAATTACTGATGGATCATGTTCATGTAGTATTCGATCAATATTATTCATTTCAGTTGTAAACTGATTTTCATATTGTTTAGCTGAATTGGATTTTTCTAATGAATTTGATGAAGTATTATTGGAAGATGAAAATCAAGTAGATGAGGGTCCATGTTGATGAAATAAAATTTTTCGAAATTATTTACATTTGATTGATTCCCAGGACGTCGAAAAATAAATCGATGTTTGTCTAAATTGAAACGAAATGAAAAAATAATAAAAATTAACGATTAGACATGATACGTTCATTATATCTAAGAACATATTATTACACACAATATATATAGATATACTGAGATAGATAGATGGATAGATAGATAGATAGATAGATAGATAGATGGATGGATAGATAGATAGATAGATAGATAGATAGATGGATGGATAGATAGATAGATAGATGGATAGATAGATAGATAGATAGATAGATAGATAGATAGATAGATAGATAGATAGATAGATAGATAGATAGATAGATAGATAGATAGATAGATAGATAGATAGATAGATAGATAGATAGATAGATAGATAGATAGATAGATAGATAGATAGATAGATAGATAGAATAGATAGATAGATAGATAGATAGATAGATAGATAGATAGATAGATAGATAGATAGATAGATAGATAGATAGATAGATAGATAGATAGATAGATAAGATAGATAGATAGATAGATAGATAGATAGATAGATAGATAGATAGATAGATAGATAGATAGATAGATAGATAGATAGATAGATAGATAGATAGATAGATAGATAGATAGATAGATAGATAGATAGATAGATAGATAGATAGATAGATAGATAGATAGATAGATAGATAGATAGATAGATAGATAGATAGATAGATAGATAGATAGATAGATAGATAGATAGATAGATAGATAGATAGATAGATAGATAGATAGATAGATAGATAGATAGATAGATAGATAGATAGATAGATAGATAGATAGATAGATAGATAGATAGATAGATAGATAGATAGATAGATAGATAGATAGATAGATAGATAGATAGATAGATAGATAGATAGATAGATAGATAGATAGATAGATAGATAGATAGATAGATAGATAGATAGATAGATAGATAGATAGATAGATAGATAGATAGATAGATAGATAGATAGATAGATAGATAGATAGATAGATAGATAGATAGATAGATAGATAGATAGATAGATAGATAGATAGATAGATAGATAGATAGATAGATAGATAGATAGATAGATAGATAGATAGATAGATAGATAGATAGATAGATAGATAGATAGATAGATAGATAGATAGATAGATAGATAGATAGATAGATAGATAGATAGATAGATAGATAGATAGATAGATAGATAGATAGATAGATAGATATAGATAGATAGATAGATAGATAGATAGAATGAATAGTAGATAGATAGATAGATAGATAGATAGATAGATAGATAGATAGATAGATAGATAGATAGATAGATAGATAGATAGATAGATAGATAGATAGATAGATAGATAGATAGATAGATAGATAGATAGATAGATAGATAGATAGATAGATAGATAGATAGATAGATAGATAGATAGATAGATAGATAGATAGATAGATAGATAGATAGATAGATAGATAGATAGATAGATAGATAGATAGATAGATAGATAGATAGATAGATAGATAGATAGATAGATAGATAGATAGATAGATAGATAGATAGATAGATAGATAGATAGATAGATAGATAGATAGAAGATAGATAGATAGATAGATAGATAGATAGATAGATAGATAGATAGATAGATAGATAGATAGATAGATAGATAGATAGATAGATAGATAGATAGATAGATAGATAGATAGATAGATAGATAGATAGATAGATAGATAGATAGGATATATTGTATACTTACAGTCAAGTTAAATAAAACTTTTAAAAAAATCTCGTAGCATTTTTTCAATGATATCATATTACTTGATTTGATTATCATAACTCTCCCATACATACATAAGTTCATATTGTAGAGTGAGAGAGAGAGAGAGAGACAGGGAAATCGGTTTTTCATCAAGATGTTGGGATCAGTATGCTCTATGAATCATTAAGATAAGATGAATGTGAATATTATTCACATTTATGATAAATAGTATCAAATCCACAGGTGTACTTTTAAATTGATATGTGACTTTACCGGTATTATAAAAGTGACACTATTCGGGAGAATTTTTCATCATTGATCACTTAAAACCAGGAAGGATTTGGCAAATGTTTCATTTATGCAAAAGAGCACCTTAACAGTTTTCATCCACAACCTTATCAGGGATAGAATCTATGAAAGGTGTGAAGATCTTAAGTTTGATTTATAACAAAATCATGCATGAAGACTGTTAAGAAGCCTGATATCTGAACGACATAGCTGTCTGTTGTTTCTTAGCCTTCAGTAATTTTCTAATCTAACTGTCAAAATTAAAATAATTTGATCATAGTATATTCTACTTGATTGAGAATTATATCTATTTACTATTTACGAATATCATCTATTCACTTAAAATGATTTCATCAGCCATATTTTCACTCAGAGTTTCATAGATAAGTTAAGTATACGTATTTTTAAACAAAACGTGATATTAGTTACTATACAGAGATCAAGAAATGAATATTTCAATAGCTGATATTCAGAACAAAAATTAAAAAAAGAAAAACTTATTTTATAATCCTAAAACATGATTTGTCAAATAATCAATCTTTTCATTATGTTCTGTATTAATAGAAACTAGTGGAAATATTATTAGTCGTATTGATCAATTCATTCAGTTGTTAGATAAATAGACAATATTGATATTCAATGATCGCCAAGCGATAATAAAAGTCATATTTATCTAGGGCATAGTGATGATCGAATTCGATTGATCAAGTTGTGTTAATCATGAATACTAGTGTGAATGACTTGACATTATATGAACTATGAATTGATTTAGCAAGGATCAAGATGATTAACAAGTGGATCTCAGACTAGGTACTCATCAGTGATGAGAGATTTGCAATGAACAGATCCATGATGTTGTGATCAAACGCTTTACAATGAGAATATGATATATTGTTAATTTATTGATGATTAGTACATTTATAATTATATGACTTAATTTACACTCTATACCATTAATCTAAACAGTTAAGGTTCAAGTGTTCATAAATCTGTGAATTGGTTTATCAATATGAAATAAATTGTCAATAGTCAATAACTGTAGGTGATACATATTTTGCATTTTTGGTTTAGATGAAAATAAAAAGCGTAAGTTGATGATACAACTAATTAAATTTAATAATAATTCATTCAGCACATTCTAACTAATATACGTTTATGTATTCAGCTTTAAAAAATATTAATTGTGATATTAGTAAATAGAAAAATATATGTACTACTACAAAAGATTTACAGAGACTACTGAATTACTCAGATTACACCATGGACTGACTTGAGATAGACATCCACTGGAAAAAGAATAACTAAACAACTGTTTTGTCTCACCATGTAATTCCTCCACTATGTTACTCCACAATCCCACTGAGGACCCTTAGCTTTCACTTAACTTTTAGACAGTGGTTTACCAGTGTAGTTTCAATCCATTCATGACAGTAGAAGAACATCTTCAATTGTTTTTAATAGGTAACTATCTCGGACGTGACACGGTGGGATCTCATCGGTTTTTGTATCTCACTAGAATCCCATAAATTAACCTTCAGAACTCTTATTAGGTTGATAGAATGTTTATTATTACTGTCATCAAGACTGCCATTACCAATAATAACAGTCGTAGAAGGAGAAAGGTTGTTACCATTCGAATTAGTATCAGTACCATTCTTACTGTAAAATAATGATAAAACGACCAATACTTATTCACTATTTAAAAAAGAACCATTGTTATTTTAACTAAATTCTGCTTATTTCGAGAAAGACATTTTCCTGATGTATGGACGTGCAATTAAGGAAAACTGAGAAATATCGGCGGGGGTCCATCACAAACATTTTAGTTTGAAATTTCTCATTAACAGTAAGCAGTCATATTCTTGTTTGAAACAGGTTTCGAGGGGTACATGAAACCATGTAATCATCGGACTGAAACTGTTTTCTATTCTCATATATGCAATATCATTTTGTAGACAAAACTGGGTTTAAAATGTCTAGAAAATATCTATGTTAGTTATTTCTTTAGACCGAAATGTATGAGATGATAAAATACATCAATCAGTGTTATTCGTGGATAAAAGGTGAGGGAAATTTTATATCTTATTGATTTCTATAGATGGTATTCAGTCTGAAATGAAATCATTTGCGATATGATTGAAAATTAACGAGACCTAAATATCTGTTTAGTTGTATTATGGAATTAATTAGGTGTTCGCAACCACCAACATTTTGTTGTCAACGCTTCATCTTGATCCTTGCTAAATCAATTCATAGTTCATATAATGTCAAGTCATTCACACTAGTATTCATGATTAACACAACTTGATCAATCGAATTCGATCATCACTATGCCCTAGATAAATATGACTTTTATTATCGCTTGGCGATCATTGAATATCAATATTGTCTATTTATCTAACAACTGAATGAATTGATCAATACGACTAATAATATTTCCACTAGTTTCTATTAATACAGAACATAATGAAAAGATTGATTATTTGACAAATCATGTTTTAGGATTATAAAATAAGTTTTTCTTTTTTTAATTTTTGTTCTGAATATCAGCTATTGAAATATTCATTTCTTGATCTCTGTATAGTAACTAATATCACGTTTTGTTTAAAAATACGTATACTTAACTTATCTATGAAACTCTGAGTGAAAATATGGCTGATGAAATCATTTTAAGTGAATAGATGATATTCGTAAATAGTAAATAGATATAATTCTCAATCAAGTAGAATATACTATGATCAAATTATTTTAATTTTGACAGTTAGATTAGAAAATTACTGAAGGCTAAGAAACAACAGACAGCTATGTCGTTCAGATATCAGGCTTCTTAACAGTCTTCATGCATGATTTTGTTATAAATCAAACTTAAGATCTTCACACCTTTCATAGATTCTATCCCTGATAAGGTTGTGGATGAAAACTGTTAAGGTGCTCTTTTGCATAAATGAAACATTTGCCAAATCCTTCCTGGTTTTAAGTGATCAATGATGAAAAATTCTCCCGAATAGTGTCACTTTTATAATACCGGTAAAGTCACATATCAATTTAAAAGTACACCTGTGGATTTGATACTATTTATCATAAATGTGAATAATATTCACATTCATCTTATCTTAATGATTCATAGAGCATACTGATCCCAACATCTTGATGAAAAACCGATTTCCCTGTCTCTCTCTCTCTCTCTCTCACTCTACAATATGAACTTATGTATGTATGGGAGAGTTATGATAATCAAATCAAGTGATATGATATCATTGAAAAAATGCTACGAGATTTTTTTAAAAGTTTTATTTAACTTGACTGTAAGTATACAATATCTATCTATCTATCTATCTATCTATCTATCTATCTATCTATCTATCTATCTATCTATCTATCTATCTATCTATCTATCTATCTATCTATCTATCTATCTATCTATCTATCTATCTATCTATCTATCTATCTATCTATCTATCTATCTATCTATCTATCTATCTATCTATCTATCTATCTATCTATCTATCTATCTATCTATCTATCTATCTATCTATCTATCTATCTATCTATCTATCTATCTATCTATCTATCTATCTATCTATCTATCTATCTATCTATCTATCTATCTATCTATCTATCTATCTATCTATCTATCTATCTATCTATCTATCTATCTATCTATCTATCTATCTATCTATCTATCCTCTATCTATCTATCTATCTATCTATCTATCTATCTATCTATCTATTTATCTATCTATCTATCTATCCATCTATCTATCTATCTATCCATCCATCTATCTATCTATCTATCTATCTATCTATCCATCCATCTATCTATCTATCTATCTATCTATCTATCTATCTATCTATCCATCTATCTATCTCAGTATATCTATATATATTGTGTGTAATAATATGTTCTTAGATATAATGAACGTATCATGTCTAATCGTTAATTTTTATTATTTTTTTCATTTCGTTTCAATTTAGACAAACATCGATTTATTTTTCGACGTCCTGGGAATCAATCAAATGTAAATAATTTCGAAAAAATTTTATTTCATCAACATGGACCCTCATCTACTTGATTTTCATCTTCCAATAATACTTCATCAAATTCATTAGAAAAATCCAATTCAGCTAAACAATATGAAAATCAGTTTACAACTGAAATGAATAATATTGATCGAATACTACATGAACATGATCCATCAGTAATTGCTTGTTTATTAGCTCGCATTTTACATTGACAAGGTATTGGTTTAATACCTAATCCATTAGGTCGTTTATTTATTCAATTAATTAGTAGCATCAAACAAAATGAAATTTATCAATGTCGTGCTATACATTTATTATTTCTATTATGTCCAATACGTTTAGTTCAACAAATTATTAAACCATTATTTGAATTAATGGCTACAGTTGCAAATCAACCAGATTGTGAAGTAGATAAAACTAGTTTAGTTGTATTATTTTCACCGATATTCTTTCTTGATCGTTCAACTACTATACCAATTTCATTAGCTAATCCATTACCAATACATGTATTAAATTTATGTGTTAAATTAGCACGGGATGAATTAAAAACAAATTTATCTGTGACAAAATTATTTCAAGTTCCTTCATTATTTTTACATGATTGTACAAGAACATTAATTTTACATCAAGTAAGTATTATTGTCATCATTAGTTAATATTTTGTTAGTGTCATAATTTTCAAATGGTTTATATACATATTACTAATAGATCGTGGATGTGCAATTCTGAGAAGTCTCATACTAGGACAAACGGCCGTCTAATGCTTCTAGGTTTTCAGTGATGGTCTGATATGGATTTGTTTATGATCTCAATTAAAATTCAACCATCTTTACAACCCGATAGTCATTATTAGATAGTCATCATGTTTATATCATCTTTCATGTTGATAATCATTCTGCTGATCAGATTGATAGGAAACAGTTAAATGCAGTGGATCATAATGAATGAATATGATCTTACTGTATAATCAACAACTAAGGTTCTATGTATTTAGGTAATTAAATTATTACATTTGTGATTAGATTGAATTACATGAAATGAATCCAAAGCTTATTCAGTATATTCTATCATAAATTTCCAACACGGGAATAAGTC
The DNA here is from genome assembly GCF_000699445.3 of Schistosoma haematobium. Lineage (NCBI taxonomy): Eukaryota > Metazoa > Platyhelminthes > Trematoda > Strigeidida > Schistosomatidae > Schistosoma > Schistosoma haematobium. The sequence continues at coordinate 1,297,308 of NC_067200.1, forward strand.
TTATACTGATGATGATTTAGATCATAAATTTGCATTATTCACAGAATATCGTCGTTTCAACTTTATTAACTTATATATTAAATAGATCTGATCATTATTACTCTATATTATTATTCCTTTCTATAAATCAATAAAAAGTAGGCATATGGTTTAAATTTATTTTCAGAAGGGGTTTGTGGAGAATTTAGAATTTTTCACAGATTTAAATCATGAGTCAGTTGAAGCTAGACCATCAATCGATGGAAATAACGCGTGCTGTACTACGCCAAGCGAACGTAGATATTTAATACATTGATCTAGATCTATAAACATCTATGGAATGATGACCCATCTTGTCTACATAGATAATGCGACTTTTTCTTGAATTATGTACATTCACATGTATCTATCCATATTGTATTAGATATAAAATCAAGTCCATTATGTATATAGTGAATAACTAATATAATACATAAATTAAATTAACATTTTCAACTTGACTTACATTTTTAACTAATGGAGTGACACAATCCTTTGAGTTACCACAAACTGGGGAATGAGCACGTGGTCTTTTAGCTGTTAAATTAACCACAATTTCAAAGAATTTTTGATGTAGCCTCAAAAATATCCAGTACCACTGGTTATAATTAATTCACTCTCAACATATCTGTACTGTTCCAGTCAAAATTTCTTATTAGAATTTCAGGAACATCTTGATTAAGTCATTGGTGAATTAATCATAAATACAAATTATTAATTAACAATTATATATGAATGAATATTGTGAATAAATCTATATTTGCGTGCGCGTTTGGAATAATGAGTAACAACAATACAATGATCATACAATCATCACCATCGTCATTATCATTATGAACAGAGAATGTTGTTTTCTCTTTTCTTTTCTTCTTGTCAAGATAAAGAAAAATCCTAAAGGTATCCTAATACCAGCATAACTAGTTTTCTTCTCGTTTCATTTTATCCCAGTATACTGTTATTTATACGCATGTATGTAAACATTTAAGACGTTGTAACTAGCTGATAACAAGTTATTTAGACATAAAATATAATTGAATAGATAAACAAACTAACAAGAGAATAAGAAAAAAAATCAGTTAGATAGCTACTCAACTACAAAGTGAGTGAATCCATGAAGAGAAATAATGATTTATATATTGAGATATTTTTATTAATCAGTAGATGATTTATGCTTAATTTAAATGATTTATTACTAAATTTAACAAGTTTCCATTGTTTAATTATGAAAAGATTGAGAAATTATGACTAATCGTTCAAACTACTTAATAAAGATTAAACGATAATCTTTACAATGATAAAAGGAGAAAACAAAATTTTCTTGTATTATAACATGCATTAAAGTAACTTATTAAGGAATACTTAGACAACAGAAGACATAACAACAAAATTCAACTATTTTTTAATATTCAAGTAAATGGTTAAGATCCATATAGCTTGTGGTATATATTGGACATGGAATTGAATACCATTAGGAAATGACAAGGGTCATTTGAAAAGATTTGGTTCTATCCACCAAATGACCTCTATCAACTAGGTATCTCAAGAACATCAAAATATATTCCAACGGTTTCATAACAAGTATTTTTGAGAATGTAAGTAATCTTTAATGCAAGTCTACTAGAACTATATCCTATTACTAATAAGAGAAGGAGAACAACATAAATAACAAAATAAACATCAAAACTCCTTTGTTTAAGTTTATTGATAATTTGAGTACAAGGAAAACTCTACCTTGCTCACTATTAAATGAGAGTGTGATATCTTGTATTCCCACAAAACAAATGCAGCTATCTGTAGATGATTGAATTGAAGTCCCCAATGAAAATTACACTCTCTGATATGCAGCATTGACACTATGTGAACAGAAAAATACTCGAAAATGTTAAATATTACACTATTATTGAACATTGAAAGAAATAATGATTATTTCCACCCGTTTTTACTAAATAGACCTTTCAATCTTAAAGTAAATTTAATGTTGGTGAACTTTTAATATAAAAAAAAATTGTGGAAATTCTAAGGTGGTATTCACTACAAATAGACTTTATTTGAGTTATTAATAGATACTTGAATGTATTAGATGTTTGTTTTGTCGGAATTATTCTGATGTCCTGTCATTAGTAAATTATCTTTCCAGTCATGTACCTTGGTTGAACATTAGAGAAACACCCTCCTGGTCTATGATGCAAGTTAATCAGTAATTCTGTTTAATCTTCTAATTTTTAAATGATTGTATACTTATATTTCACATCGTATAATTATTTAATATAACTATGAATTAAATAAACAGTTCCATTTTATAGGATAATTCAGTCATTCGTGTTACATAAAGTTAAATTTACAAGGAATATCTTAATAACAGTTGTATTGATTCGTCAATTTTAGGTATCATATCTTTATAACGTATCAAATTGACTTTACTATCAGTTGTTTTCTTTACAATCTGAACTGATTTATGAGTAAATAATTCGATTCTAATTCAGTCATCGTCATCAATGGAACTTTTGCCTTGATAAGTGTAGCAAAAATGTTAATTATTATCTTGATTTAGTCCAGTTAAAACTATTAATGAAATATTAGTATCAAGGTTTGTAGAGACTAGTACTTTCACAGTTGAATTCACGAGTCGATCACCATAGAGCTTTAGCGTTCGCTCACTAGACAAAAAGTCCTGGGTTCGAGTCCCACGCATGGGATCATGGATGCTAAGGAGTACCATACTAGAACAAAACGTCCGTTCAGTTTTTTTGGATTTTCACCGTTGGTCTACCTTAGATCAACTCGTGAGTTCAACTAACAAAATTTATAAGAGTTAATAGTACATTCGATGATCATATAAATACTCAATTATTTTCAGGCTGCTATATGAAATTATGTGGGTTTTTTTTCTCCATAAAAACGAAATATATCTCACTTTTTACTCGATGGTTTTATAGAGATTCGATATTTGAATTGCATGGTTAACATCATGGAATGATTTTAATTTCAGTATTAAAAGTGTAAGGGATTAGTAATTCGGTATTTTTTTTGTAATCAGTCATATGTTGTATCACAATTGGAATAATCTGTTGAAAATAACAGTAATCTAAGTAACTAAAATAAACATACTTAGAATATCTTAACTGAGTTGTATTTATAATCACAGTAAAAAAAAATTATGTTGTAGCTTTTTATAAGTAACTAGCTAGTTTCACTGATCCAGTTATATTAACCTAATGATAATCCACATACGGATAAATAGACTATTCTATATTTATATGGTGGTAAAGTACAATGATTTAATCTTGTTGAATTCATGAGTCGATTGAGGCTACACCACCATTGAAAACCTGGAAGCACTGGACGGCCGTTTCGTCCTAGTGTGGGACTCCTCAGCTCACTGAAGACAATGGTATATGGTGGCGCAACTTCGTGGATTGGTTGAAATTAGACATTAACACCGTTGGATGTCGGCTCAGTGGTCTAATGGTTAAGTGCTCTCGCGCAAAGCCAGTAAGTTCTGGGTTCGAATCCCGCGTGGTGCGGGATCGTGGATGAGCACCGCTGAGGAGTCAATGCCGGTTAAATTTTTGTCGATCATATACAATTGATTTGTGTTTAGATCACTAAAAGTATACAATAAGCACACCGTTGAACAGTTGGCTTATCATATCCTGCTTATCTAAATTCCTTTCAACTACAGTCATCATCATTATCAATATTAACTTGAAATGCTACTACTCTAAATTCGACAATAGAAAAGGTATTGAACAAGTGATAGTCATAAACTATGACGTAATTCCAATGTAAAATTAGTTTGTTAAGAAGAAGAATGAGCAGACGTTTTCATATTACTCCAAACATAACCGTTGTATATTGTAAGAAGGTTGAAGGTAGTTAGCATAAAACACTGCTCAACTTGAGTTTTGTGCTCATTATCATCATCATCAAAATGTACTTACAATACTGAAGCATTTGATTTTCTATGTTTAATTTGAAGAAGCGTCACTTCATTTCAAGGTCTAAGATGTCACCACTGAGTCATCTGGAGCAAAATTAACTAGGTGAAAACATGATAGATGGAATTCTACCTAATAATATTGAGTTTTAGAACAACGTAGCATTAATCAATACCCAGTGATCAATCGATGTTTTAGTTTTAAGTTATCAGATTATGAAGCATCTTTTATCCAGTCCTCAAAATTTAATTCAATCAATCTTAGTTATTCGACCCACTGAATTCCTCTTAACTACACTCCGCTTCTCTAATTGACCATTATAACAAATTATATTTCACAATTATCATAAAGAGGGATGAAACATACTATCAACACTCATTCACAAAGTATTAACTTACAGCTAGAAGACGATAGTGTAGAAACTAATTTATTCCACGAAAACATCGTACCTTCACACTCGCAACTTTTCTCAAAAGGTTGTCAGGGATTCCAAATTAAGGGGAATCCTGAAGTACAGTTCACTTGTATTGTAACAATCTTCTCTTCATTGATATAAGTACTTAGACTTGAACTATAATTCCCTGAACTAACTAATCGTTTGTTATTAACTAGTAATAAATGAAATGACACTTTTCTAAAAAGTTAACTACTCATTTATCAAGTACAAATCTGATGGGAACAGATCAACAACGAAGCTGTGACAAACAATCGAAGCCATTTTTTGCTTAGTTTTCACTCATCTAATCAATTACATCATCATCATCTTCAATGTAGATTTAAGGTGAATGATACGTTTTAAATGATATTAAATGTAGGTAGGTGTTTGTTTTCTAACTTAACCACCTACCTACCTACCTAGTAATTGTACTTAGTTTTAATCATTATCACAATCTGAGATTATGTCATAGATTATTATTACTATTACCATTATTGTTGGGGTGATCCAGAAAATTGCTTCCAAAAGACAAGCAAGCATATGGAAACACTAAGAAGCGTTTCATCCAATCAGCGTTCACTTGGAGTCTTGGCCAAAAATACCAAGGAAGCAAAACGTCACATGTAGAGTCTCTGATTGGTTGGCTGCTGCACTGCTACTATGTTTAGTAGCATTTTAGAATCTTCTAGCAACCCAAGGACATTTAAAATATTATAAAAACCCTGTATTTTCTGAATTAGAATGAACCTTGGAGTAAACTACTTCTCGCATACCTTGAGTCTTCTCTCTCGTGTTCAGGTCGCTATATAGTTCTAGCTTCGGGGTTACAGAATAGCTTAGGAGACGAATAGAGCATTCAATCTGCAAGACTTATCAATTATTATTATTATTATTATTCTATGTAACTGTAATATAGACTGATATACTTTTCTTGTTGTCATGTTGATTATCAAGTTGGTTGATTGATTGATTGATGGAATGGTGCCAAATATAAAACTCAGAATCAATAAAAAAAGGATTCTCCCTTTTCGTTTCTATATTGAAAAAAGAAAGAAAGAGATAATACTATTCATGATAATGATAATTTACTTATCATATGACATATAGATAACTAAACAATTAATTATAATGATATAACATTCTTGAAGATTTAATCATTCTTTTGTTAGATCTTGAATAGTAACTATTGGGATCTATTTCTAGACTAATACTATGCATAATATATTTATTGTATGGTTACTAAGTGGATAAACTATGCATATCCATGTTCCTCCTATCATATGCTTTATTTTGACTTATAGACCATTATGATACCATTCACCATTCTTGAGTTATGTCCGATCTATCCATTACTATCTCCTACATTCACAACCACTTTTGACTACTATCTTGTATAAATGTATATTTTCTACTTTATGGTACGATGTGGTCTGTTTGGTTTGTATATAAACCCAGTATGTTTGAAATACATGATTGATATCGTGGAGGCTGAGACTGGTGTTCTGGACTCAATGAACGAACTAGGAGAAGGACCGATCAAGACTCTAAACTGCTCGTACGATTTTACGCGTCATTAATAAATCATTGTTCTCTAATTGGTGGTATCATTATGTTATCCATCAACAGAGTGCACAGGCCACAAGTTATAACGTTTGACACGGGTTCATTATTTGTCGAGAAGAGATAGTCTTTAAACTAGTTTTCTTTTCTTTTCTTTCCCACCCCAGATACATGAATTCGTCTCTTTTCGTTTCTTTTCTTAATCAAATCATGATTTTGTTTGTTTGCTTGTTTGTTAACACTTTGATTAGTTTATCATTATCTTATGTATCTTATGTAATTCAATGTTTAATATAATAACTTCATGTTTGTTCATGTAATATATACAAGACATAATTTCCTATTTTTCTTCAACTTCAAATTTCTTTGATTTTATTCCAAATCTTATGATGATATAAACTATGAAATTCAACAAACTAGTGATAACATTCAAACGTAAGACACACTAAATGTGTTAACTAGAGAGACAAACTTCAAGAGGTAATTCTTGAAATTCTAATGATGAATAGACATGAAAAATAGAAAGTTGACAAGCATCTAATATGAGAGAATAGATCTATCGCCAATTCCAAACGATGAACATTCCACATTGTCAATTTATCGGAATGATCTAAACGTTCAACAATTGTTGTAGTACAAAACACACATTTAATTCCTGGTGGAGTTGTCTTTTTTCCATTAGGAGTAACAGGCGTAAGTAAGTAAGTAATTAATTTGCTCACTTCTGAATAGTTACCTACTGCGATGAAACAACTGCATAGTACTTTCTCGTTTTTAACTTCTACCTAACTAACTAAGATTACTTCACGATTCCATTTTTTGAGCCTTTTCCAGTATCATTATCATTAATGCAGATATATTATTTGACGACTTTTTTTACATTCTTTTCTCTCTCTTATTTTCTAGCTTGTTTCTTCTCACATTATCTTGTATATAATACTACTTCCAACAATCATTCTAATACTGACAAAAACAATCATAACTCTGAAATTACTCATCAACGTAATTTACTTCTTACCAGTTTAAATGGTCTAATCTGGTATCAAGGTAATATATTAGCTGGTACTAATGATCCAGATCCATTGGGTCAATTAAATTGCCTTCAACAAACATTTGAATGGGCAAGAAAACGAAAGGATAAAGTAAGTCTCTAATTATTTTGAACAATAGTTTGTTACATATTGGATACATATATATATCAGAAAGTGTTTTTGCGGAGGTTGTAGTTATTTCATTAATTGAGATCATGAGTCAATTGAAACTAGACCATCATGGAAAACCGGGACGAACTGGACGGCCGTTCCGTCCTATTGTGAGACTCGTCAGCGGTGCGCGTCCATTATTCCGCCTCGGAAGATTTGAACCCACGACCTATTAGTCTCGCGCGCGAGCGCTTTACTACAGGACTATTGAGCGGGCGTTGTTACACATCCACCATTATCATCAGTGAGTTATATATATATAATGATAGTGGAGCAACCCAAATACTCTTCAATCGAACTTGTATTATGTCTTCCGCACAGTAACTTTTTGTCGAGCTTCCTGAACTGTTGAACAATATATTACAGTGACATCAACTCTCTGTCATTATTTATTTGATTTTTCAATCAATAAGATTCATTAATTAAGTTAATTATTATAGAAGAATATAATTTGACCTTTTTTTTAAAAAACATTTTTTGGTTTAAAAATTTTACGCCTATTACACTTTGTGACTTTGTGTGACTTTGTATACTCGTCCTTTTATAGATATCCGTCTATCAATAAAAGGACGAGTATACTGCGCGGCAGTCCGTTCTGTTTTACTTTACGGTAGCGAAACATGGCCATTAAGAGTAGAAGACACTCGTAAACTACTAGTATTTGACCACAGATGCCACGTGTTACGTATGCCTGAACACCGATTACCACGACGTGCAATGCTATCCGGTATTGGAAATGGTTGGAAGAAAGTTAGGGGCGGCCAAACCAAAACGTGGCATCAGTGCTTGAAGTCACTAACTTCTAGTCTGAGCCATGTTGGTAGATGCAGACTACTTGGTTGGGGTCCGCGTGACTATCGTAACCAATGGTTGGAGACTCTTGGTGACATGGCTCAGAATCGATCACAATGGCGTCGGTGTATACACTCTCTGTCTTCCCTTAAACTAAGAGATTAAAATCGCTTCATATCTTTCTTTCTACTAACCAATTCTTTCTTCTTGTACTATATCCTTATTGCAATCTTTCTCTTATATATTACCACCTTTTACCTAACCACTGTTATGAATCCGGTGTCATCTTGTTGTGCTGATGCGGTATGGCAACCTGGACCGATGCACATATGTACCTGGTCCTACGTTGTAGCTGACTGACTGACTGAGAACGAAATGCATATATTGAGTTTTTCTGCTATCTACAATTCACCTCTTTTATTGAAATCACATTTTTATTTTGTCGGTTAACTGACAACAATTCGATTTCATTTAGTGGAAGATGGGCGGTTGGGATTGAAAGTCACTAAGCAATGGATGATAATTGTCTTGTCGTAGTCAAAAACCTTTCAACAGAATACATCCACATTCGAATCGTAAGTAATGTCTATTTATAATGACTACTATATACTAATTGAAATGCAGTCTTTGCAACTTCTTTAATCAAACTATAATAATGTTGGAAAATAAGGATACACAAAGTGAGAATAAATGAGTAGGCTTTTGACGTAGTATAAAGAAAAACGAATAAAACTGAATGTGAATTGCCTGAGTTTTAATCGGGAGTAGGGAGGGAATAGTGTTTCCAGTAATTAATTTCATTTCATTTTATCTAAGTGTGGGCTGTGATACTGCCCGGGTGCACAGACCGAAGCAACTGGTTTTTCTAGGGTCTGCACCCGGAGCCTTTGACCTAAAAGTCAATTCTGCAAAGCAGTGTCCTGGGCAATCCTTTCCAGCTCCTTGTCATTCATCCTTTTCATATCTGTTTCTATTACCCGATGTAATGTGTTCTTTGGCCTTGCTCTTTTACACTTCCCTTCAGAATTCCATGTTAGCACTTGTCTCGTGATGCAGTTTGATGATTTGCGTAACGTATGTCCTATTTATTTTCATCGTCTTTTCCTAATTTTCTCTTCAGCTGGAAGCTGGTATGTTCTCTCCCACAGAAGGCTGTTGCTGGTGATATCCGGTCAATGGATGTTGAGTATCTTGAGAAGACAGCTATTTGCAAATACTTGAACTTTCTTGATGATGGTTGTAGTAGTTGTCGAAGTTTCAGCTCCGTACAGTAGAGGTGTCTTTGATATTGGTTGAAAGTTATTTTGAGTTGCATACGTTCTTCAATTGTAGGAATGCGGCCCTTGCTTTGCCAATCCTTGCCTTTACGTCTGCATCTGAGCCTCCCTGCTCATAGATGATGCTTCTCAGATATGTGAAGGATTCTACATATTTCAGAGTTTCGTCATCAAGTGTGATTGGATTGGTGTTCTCCGTGTAGTATTTGAGGATCTTGGTTTTTCCTTTGTGTATGTTGAGGCCTGCTGATGCAGAGACTGTTGCTACAGTGGCTGTTTGTATGCCATAACATACTGAGGATCAGGATCCTGATCATCACTTGTATCCGGATCAACATATTCTTATCTCATTATCATTACCAAATCAAACTGATCAAAAGTTATAATCGAATTTAGATCATTTAAATAGAAATAATGATGGATTACAACATGATGATATGGATGATAGAAATCATTTAATTAATGATAATAATAACATTATCTCTTTTAAGGATTTTCCTTCAACTACAAAACATGTATCCATTGTAAATATACCTAAATGTGATTATGTTCAAACGTCTAGTTCATTATTGTTTTCGGTCTATTGTATTTGTTTATATGTGTAAATATGATTTATATGTTTTATTGTTTCTCACTGCGTCCGCCCCTCTCTGTCTCCCCTCTCGTTCTCCCTTCCTTTGACATATTGACGAGTCATTTGAAAAAAAAACGCACAATTAACACATGATAAATTAGTTATTTTATGGATGGGGGTTTCTGTATGTGTGTGTGTATTATGTTGAATATGAAATGATTTGAAAGGTATTTACACCTTTTTATTTATCCATTTTTGTTTGTTTGGCATCTGTTTTGTTCAAATGTTGGTCTTGTCATAGAAAAAAAAGAAAATACACAACTATTTAATATAACACATATAAGCGAACAATTGTTTTCAATTAGATCGTCATCAGGCTTTACTCTAATATACATAAATATTTATACGAAAATGTTAAACCAATCAATGGGAATCTTTAATATTTAATATAAACTTTCTATGTTATATGGATGCGTATGAATTCGCCTCCCCTCCCCTTCTCCTTCCCCTCTCCACCATGACAACTATACATTTATGTACTCATTTCTTTTTTTCTTTCAATAGCATAACTACGTTTTAATCCTATTTGAAGAGAAAGGGAAAGTATTTGCTCTATCTCGTCTGTTGTTGTTGTTTTATCCAAAATAAAATCCAACCAGTGTTATGTGTATATTGTAGGTGAACTTATAATGATTTCATTTTTTATACTGATCCTCTTTATTGTATCCCCTTGTTGTTCCTGTTTTTGTTGGCCTAATTTTCCTCAACTTCTATACTATGTGTAATTTATTCAGGCGATTGAGGTTATGTTTAAGTTAACATACAATAATATTAACAATGAACAAGTAGAATAAAACAATCTATTTGTACATATATATCTATATATTAAGTGTTATTCTATGTTTTTGAAAGTGAAAAGTGTTGTTTTTAGATCGTGATCTCAGCACGGACACAGAAGGCTCGACTAGCTTTTGTCAACTTGCGTCATTTATGGTGTAGACGAGATATCCGTCTAACAACCAAAGAACGAGTTTACTGCGCAGCAGTTCGTTCTGTCCTACTTTATGGCAGTGAAATATCGCCAGTCAGAGTAGAAGATATTCGTAGGTTACTAGTATTTGATCATAGATGTCTTTGAGACATTGCACGTATATCCTGTTATAACCGAGTTGTTGTTAGGAAACAGGTACTAGGTAAGGATGACAAATGGATTGATGAAGTCGTGAAACTTCACCAGTAGAGATGACTGGGACATTTTTTATGTATGCCCAACCACAGATTGCCTCGACATGCGATGTTTTATGGTATAGGAGTAGATTGGAAGAAAGGTAGGGGCAGCCAGACCAAAACATGGCACAAATCCATGAAGTCACTGACAGGTGGACTGAGTCATGTTGGTAGGTGTAGACTACCTGGTTGAGGACCGCGCGATGATAGCAACCGATGGTTAGAAACGTTGAATGATATGGCTGAAAATCATTTGCGATCGCGCAGGTGCATCCGTATTTTGTGTTTTCTCAACTTCTAATCTTCTGAATTCTTCATGTCCTTCTCTTTTTTCTCTTTCCAAATATATTTCACTGTTTTATACTCCTTGAATAACATCTTCTAACCCTAATGTTTCTGATTGCTGCTTATACGCTGATTACCTCTACCACTACGGAATTCGAATCGACAACTACATCTCTGTGTTAATGTGGTGTGGCAACTAGAACTGATGTACGTACGAAGTTCTACATTATTACTGAGTGACTGATGATCAATCAACTCTTCTTATACATTTGCCTAATCTTTTATATGAATGTGAAGATATAAATGACCAGGGAGTTTTAATTGCCAGACTGATTAATCTATACGCAGTGTAGATACCTATCTGTTTTGATTTAAACAAGGAAATATGATCACTTCAATCACTAAGCCATCATCGCCCAATATCGACAGTGTTATGTCAATGGTTCATTGTCCATCATCAAACTTATTAATGAATATTTTGATATCGATTTGTAACTACCTCTCAATAATATGACGACGAGCTCTCTCTCTCTCCGTAATATCTTCTACATAACTATTAATAGATTAGTTGACATTGTTATTGTATTTTTACCACATGAATAATAATGGTAGACGATGTAGATCCTGACTTTTCCACACAGTCAATTAAAAGACAACAAGAGACATTTCATCTTCTTGTAAATTTATAAACTGAATAACAGTACACGTAGAATACTACATGTAGAATATTTTTCTACTTGGACTGTAAAGGATGTAATGTTAGCAGAAGTGTTCTGACTTTGGTTCAAAGGGGTACCAAATATACATGCACCACACCTCATCACTCGATTTGTGTGAGGGTTGGGATATTGTCCGAATGTCCAAACCAAATCAAGTGTTTTTCTTTGAGAGCCACATCTCGAGCATTTGACCTAGAGGTCTAATCCACAAGACAGTAGGGCGACGTCAAGTGTTCCATGGTAGCCGACGACCAACAATGTGTTCACACGCTATTTGTTCTCTTAGGATCTTGGAGCTCATGCGTACCATTAGTTTGCGATGTGGGTTTTCCAATTGCTGTATGTGAATCCTTCATATCCACCAACCGAATTAAAGCGTCGGACCATCATTTTCTCAATTTGGCAAAGAATAACCGTGCCACGGGACGCCAATAAGTAGGACTTCTGTGACAGTGTCTATATATGTGTGGCCATGTGGGAGAATTTCTGGAGAGAGAGTGAAATCACTTCAACCTCTGCCGTACCAGGGCATTTGGAGGTTCTCCTCTGAAGTCTATTAGAGCTTCAATTGTATTAAGTCACCAAACTGATCTGATTTTCACACTCATACTTTTTGTATTCGAAAGATTTTAGATAAACGACTGTTTTAATGTTTCCCAGTCTCCAAATATTTTCACTCGTAAATCTTGAACATAATGTATAAATTAGGGGAGATTGACGTGATAAAATAGAGGAATTGTTGGTTGGCTATTATGCTTAAAACTAACGGTTGAAACGTACACACACACACAATATGCAAACACAACGAATATTTAAACGAACAATTTATTACATCATCTGGCTCCACAGTTAAAGATCCATCATAATTGTCATATTTTACAAAAACCAAAATAAGACAGGCCATGAATGAAATTGAATATGTTATATGTGAACAATGATTAACATTCTCATTTGTTACCATGGAAATACTTGAAGCTGGTGTGATTTGTGTTGGGTCGGCTTCCGGAGAACTTCAACGGAGCCTCCAGAGGCCCACAAGGAGCCGAAGAGTCCTAGCCAATCAGAGTGTGATGGAACGTTCTAGAATTCCAACGTGGCGTGCTACTATTGGTCGGTAGCATAAAGTGTTGTTATCGGATTGGCTGTAAAATGATGTTGATTTAACAGACGCCAAAATCTATAAATACCCATGATTTTATGTACAAGAAGGAACCTTGGGATAAAGTATTTTCTCTTATACTTTTGTCTTCTCTCTGGTGTTCAAGTCGCTGTGTAGTTCTAGACTGTGGGTTGCCTGAATAGCTTAGGAACAAGTATAGCGTTCAATTGACAAGACTTATCAGTGGCGACGGAGATGAAAACCACAATGAATATTTCTTTGGAGCAATTAGAAGCCTATATGGTGCGTCAAGAAAAGAGATTTGAAGAGTCCCAAATTAGAATCATGGAAACCCTGATGCAGAAATTCTGCCTGTCCCAGCAAAATCCTGCTCCTAGTGAATCTCAAGTATCACATATTGATTCAGTCATTAACGCCATCCATGAATTTAATTTTGATGGTTTAGCAGGTGTAACTTTCGAGTCCTGGTTTAAGAAGTATGAAGATTTGTTTTATATTGATCTTTGCAAACTGGATGATGCTTCAAAGGTCAGAATACTTCTTAGAAAACTTGGGACTGTGGAACATGAACGCTATAGCAATTTCATTCTTCCGAAGAATCCACGAGATTTTAGTTTTGATGATACAGTCAAAACCCTGTCCCAAATCTTCGGAGAACAATCATCGCTATTTAATATCCGTTACCAGTGCCTAAAGTTAACGAAAGAACCAGGCGATGACTGGGTGAAGCATGCAGGAACTGTGAACCGAGAGTGTGAGGGGTTCAGATTGTCGTCCATGTCGGAAGATCAGTTTAAATGCTTAGTATTTATCTGCAGCCTGAGTTCACCCGAAGATGCTGATATCCGAACAAGAATCCTAAGCAAACTTGAACACTGCCCTAACATGACCCTGCAAGAAGTGACTGCTGAGTGCCAAAGGTTAGTAAACTTAAAGCATGATACTTCAATGGTAGAAAAAGGTAACTCTTTCCATAACGTTAATGCAGTCAAGAGAAAAGTCTATCAAGGTTCCAGTACCCATAATTATCGAAATAACAGCGACAAACCACCATTTCCATGCTGGGCATGCGGAGGTTGGCACTATAAGAGGTTTTGCCCATATAAAGAACATCGTTGCATCAAATGTCATCGGAAGGGTCATAAAGAAAACTGCTGCAGAAAAAGAACCCATAAACAACATCCTTTGAAACCTTACTCGAAGAAATACAGATATAGTGCTCCAATCAACAAGATATTGGTATCACATAACAGAGCACAAAGTTGCCATCAAAGAAAGTATGTGACCTTGAATATTAATAAACGCCGAACCCCCTTCAGCTTGACACAGCTTCTGATATTACCTTAATCAGCCCTGAAACATGGAAGAACATCGAAAGACCCACAATTTTCCCAACGACACAGCTGGCGCACAGTGCATCCGGGGGAAGTTACATATTGTCGGAGAAGTGATATGCACTGTTTCTAAAGGTATGGTAACAACAAATGCAACATTGTATCTTACTAAGAAGCCAGCACTAGACTTAATGGGGTTGGATCTTATAGAAACGCTTAAACTAGCTGATCATTCTATCAACAGCATCTGCAGACGAGTAAGTACAGACAACACCCCAGTGGGGAGCCAGAAAAGCGCTATGTTAAAAAGACACCAAGACGTGTTTAGAGAAGGATTGGGAGAATGTACGAAGGCCAAAGCACTGTTAACTCTAAAGCCTGCAGCTGCTCCGTTTTTCGACCTAAGAGACCCGTACCATATGCTGCTCTACCAGTGGTTGAACAAGAACTAGAACGACTTCAGAAACTAGGTGTCATTGAACCAGTGAGTTTCTCAAAATGGGCCGCACCGATAGTAGTAGTAAAGAAGACTAATGGCAACGTTCGTTTATGTGCCGATTACTCTACCGGTTTGAATGAAGCTTTAGAAACTCATCAGTATCCATTACCCTTACCTGAAGATATTTTTGCTAAACTGAACGGAGGTAAGCTTTTTGCAAAGTTGGATTTATCAGAAGCTTATTTACAAATCCCTGTTGCTGAGGAATCTAAAAACTTGCTTACCATAAACACACACAAGGGTCTATTCCGGTATAATCGACTACCCTTCGGAGTAAAGACGGCCCCATCCATATTTCAGCAAGTAATGGATACTATGCTACAAGATGTTTCAGGTGCTGCAGCTTACTTAGATGATATAATAATTATGGGAGTAGATAGAGTAGACTTAGAAAAGAAGCTTGACCAGGTGCTGACGCGAATAGCCGAATATGGACTTCGACTTCGTCCAGAGAAATGTGACTTCTATATGCAGCAAGTACGGTACCTTGGGTTCATAATAGATAAAGACGGAAGACGACCAGATCCAGAGAACATTAAAGAAGTGAAAACAATGCCTAGACCCAGGGACGTTACTACCCTACGATCATTCTTGGGATTGGTCAGTCATTACGGTACCTTTCTCCCCGATCTCCATCGTCTACGTGCTCCACTAAACAACTATTACAAAAGAATACAAGATGGGATCGGTCTGCAAACTGCCAAGCGTCTTTTGAGAAAATCAAGCAACTCTTAACTTCCGATCTCTTATTGACACATTATGATCCTTCTCTACCGATAGTCGTCGCTTCAGATGCTTCTAACTACGGTGTGGGCGCAGTTATCTCTCACATTTTTCCTGATGGGTCAGAAAAAGCTATCTCACACGCTGCCAGATCTTTGACAACGACCGAAAGGAACTATAGCCAAATCGAGAAAGAAGCCCTATCAATTATCTTTGCAGTGAAAAAGTTCCACAAGATGATATATGGTCGACATTTTACCCTAATAACAGACCATAAGCCACTACTTGCGGTTTTTGGGTCAAAGAAAGGAATTCCTGTTCATACAGCTAACCGACTACAACGATGGGCGACCACGCTTCTGGGTTACGACTTCAAGATCAAGTATCAGTCTACTACTGCTTTCGGACAAGCTGACGCATTGTCGAGATTAATAGGCTTCCAATCGAAAACCCCAGAGGAGACTCTTGTAGCAAATATAAAAGCCGAGGAAGATGTTCATCGCGTGTTGGATGACGCAGTTAATGGACTCCCAGTAACCTTTGAAGCTATCAAGAAGGTAACTGAAAGTGATAAGATACTGAGCTCAGTTAAATGCTATCTCCTGGCCAAATGGCCAAACAATCGCCTCGACGGAGAACTTCTGCAATATTTTCGTCGACGGGACTCTCTAATGGTTGTTGACTCCTGTATTATGTTCGGTGATCGCATTGTTATTCCGAAGTTATTACGTCACAAGATTCTCAAGCAATTTCACAGTGGTCATCCTGGAATCAGTAAAATGAAATCTTTGGCTCGTAGCTATGCTTATTGGCCGTCAATGGACAAAGATATCGAAAGTAAATGCCGTAACTGTTCATCATGCATTCAAGCTGCTAAAAATCCTTCGAAATGCGAACCTCAGTGTTGGCCTATGCCCGCGGGACCCTGGGTAAGACTTCACGCAGATTTTGCCGGTCCAATCCAAGGGAAAATGTTTCTAATTATCGTAGATGCATTCACTAAATGGCCGGAAGTATACATCATGCCAAATTGTACAACGTCAGAAACGATCCGCAAGTTGTCTACCCTATTTAGCAGTTTCGGAGTACCAGAAACCTTAGTGACGGATAATGGCTCTCAATTTGCCGCAGAATCGTTTAAACATATCTGTAGAACAAACGGAATAAATCATCTTCGTTCTCCACCCTATCATCCACAATCAAACGGACAAGCAGAGCGCTTTGTGGACACTTTTAAACGAGCATTACTCAAAGGGGGAGGAGAAGGGACAACTGAACAGGTGATCACAAAATTTTTAACATCATATAGATTCACCCCGAACCCAAATGTTCAAGACGGCGAATCTCCCGCGGAAGCCATGTTTGGAAGGCGTATTCGAACAGTATTCGATGCCATGTTGCCATCCAAACGAGTGAATGAGCGTAGTCACGATCCAAGTATCCGGAACTTCAGTATTGGCGACAAAGTCTACATTAAATCCTACGTCGGAAAGAACCGGTGGGAGCCAGGCGAAGTTGTGCAAAAACTGGGAAGAGTACTGTACAGAGTTCGAGGAGCTTTTGGGACATGTATACGTCACACAAATCAAATCCTTAAGGACAAAAGAACGGTGCAGACTCGAAGTAACCGGCCGTTTTTCCCGTTAGATCTAGTTTTAGACGCACCAATGCCGCAAACGACCAGGAACACTGAAAAGAGGCCTTGGACAAGAAAAACGACAATGGGACGCCGTCGCAATCCAGTTATCAAACTTCAAGTGGATCCCAGAAAGAAATCTTATTCAGGGGAGTTGTTGGGTCGGCTTCCGGAGAACTTCAACGGAGCCTCCAGAGGCCCACAAGGAGCCGAAGAGTCCTAGCCAATCAGAGTGTGGTGGAACGTTCTAGAATTCCAACGTGGCGTGCTACTATTGGTCGGTAGCATAAAGTGTTGTTATCGGATTGGCTGTAAAATGATGTTGATTTAACAGACGCCAAAATCTATAAATACCCATGATTTTATGTACAAGAAGGAACCTTGGGATAAAGTATTTTCTCTTATACTTTTGTCTTCTCTCTGGTGTTCAAGTCGCTGTGTAGTTCTAGACTGTGGGTTGCCTGAATAGCTTAGGAACAAGTATAGCGTTCAATTGACAAGACTTATCAATTTGTGAATTAGGTAGGTCACTTCATGAAGGTCAAAATGGCTTGTAGTGAGGCTCCACGTTTTTATCAATATAATAGTACTAATAATAATGGTGATAATAATAATGTGCAAGTAAAATATGTAATAAAAAGAGTATAGTCGAGGTAATTACGATAAAAAAGAATCAATGTGGATTAGGAAAGAGATAATCACAAAAAGAATTTCGATAATAATAGGTTTATAACATGCATTTGAGGTGTCTGGTGATTCAGTCGTGGACCACGGTAAACATGGAGGCTGAATATCCCTCTTCTGGATATATTAATTTGGTTTTCAGGAGTTGATCCAGATGACTTCAGTTATGTTGTGTACCCGTAGTCTAGCTCCTGTTATGTCCCCATATAAATCGGGCTTTTGATCCAAGGTTTCTTTACTAACTATGTCAGGTGTGGATGTTCTCAAATTAACTGTAAAATTACTTGATTGAGAATGTTATATTATAAGTATATCTATAGACATTTAGTGATGGAATAGTTTGACCAGAAAATGCATGGAAGTATCATTGTTTGAAGTACAAATGTGAATAAATGCAGTAAAAACAAAATGATTATACTGAGCAACACAGATGAACAACGAATGACGATTTCTGATCACTGTGGTGGAGTTGTATTGCCTGGGTGCCAATAGAGAAGCCAAGCACTCGGCACATAGAACATGGAAGAGACCATCTTTATGGAGAAACTAATCAATAAGTCAGTTCAAAAGATACAACACCATCAACATCAACCTTCTGAGCAACAGATCTTCTCTCTATCATCTCAATATTTGATCACAGTTTACAATGCTAAACATCATCTTATCACGAGAATTTCAATGTGATCGTTACAAATCAATTAACTGGAAGGACAGCATTACGACAATCAAAATAGTGAATGTAACATATAAATTTCAACTTTGAACTCACCACTTGTTAAAATACTGTTCATTCTGGGTTCAACTAAGAATTCGTTGTTTGTTTTAATCCCACTGATAAACATTATGTCATCATATTGAAGAAAGTCGAAACAATTATCGAACAAACTAAACTTACAGTAAAAGTGAGTACAATGAATATTCGAAGAAACCAATCCACATTGTAAGAAGATATTTTGTTGCGGGAAGGTAAGGCCGTGTGTAATGACTAACATTCGTCTTCCGATTCAACCAGTGTATACCTTCCATCAAATGTTTTTCACAATGCATCTTGATCATGACCAAAACCATCTTTCATCTAGTGAACAATGATTTTCAACTCATCTGGCAATAAATATGGATTGATAACTTGCCAAACTGCTCCTGGTGCGATAGATAATGATGATGATTATGATGAAGAAACTTCTAACATGTATGCTGCATTACTCCACTTAATATTCTGAATGATTTTCCATAAGATCATTTTGAATCTGAATATGAACACATCTTAATAGTATAAATGAGTTAATCTGAACATTCGTATGCATTAGACCATGTATTGAACTATAGTGTTTCGATGCACTGTTTGAAGCTACTGATATTTGTGCAAGTAGTAAAAGAAAATCATTAATGACAATAACAACGTCAATTTAAGCCATAGCAATAAATTAAACAGTTAAGATTATATCAACAGACATATTTGTACCTACTTAGTCAACTGATATTATGGAGAATACAAGTCAATCAACATGGATTATTCAACGACATACAGGTTCCAGTCTTAAAAGAGGTTAGTCGTGTAATTTATAGCTGAATTACAACGTTTTTCGACCATGACACTGGGAGACAATTGTTCCAGTGATATATGAATCATATGCGCTTTCCATACTGCATATCGTTCCGATTGACGAGTGTGAGATAGAGCAAAAGTTTTTTTACAAGCTACCTGCTCATTTCATTCAACCATCTTACATCTTGTTCATTCATATCTTAGCAAACAGATGATTGATTGTAGTACACATCTACCAGATGTAAGTGAAGTTGGACATCATGTACATCTTTACTTTATAATTAAATATGTGTTACTTTGTGATAGATCGAATCGCCATTTTTGATAGCACCCTGATCATAAATGCCACTATGAACCTATCAAGAAATGTTCCAGATCGATTCGTGAATCTCTACAATATCGAAGTCTATAGGCAATTATAACCAGATTAATTTCAGTTTAGAATTATTAGAATGAGGAAGCTTATAGAATATTGTGATTTTGGTCAAAAATTACGGTTCTAAATCACATTAGCTGCATAACACCTCATACTCTTTGAATGATACAATTTTCCAGGAATCGAAGTATCATTCAACAGATTGTTGAGGAATAAGATTTGAAAAATATCGAGAATTCTGTGTGATTCATCGCATTGAATATAGAATAACATCAAGTTCTATCATTTCTGTAATATTCAATAAAATATTCAAAGTCATGTTGATTACTTCTTCAATCTCAGTGTAAACAACCTGTTTGTCTAATGAACAGAAACATATTTCTGTTGACCTCCCTTGTTTATAGAATTAGCTATGATCATACTTCGTTTATCATTGATCACCTCATTGCATAATATGATATTCTCTGTTCTGTATCGTGGGTGTAATATCAATCTTGGTTAGAGTAAAACAACATCATTTTCTAATAGTATGCTGTTTATCTGGCTGACAATCCCCGACATACAAACATCAAAGATGAGTGAAATTCTCATTTTACAAATTATTACTACTTTTCTAAGAAGAAGAAGAAGTTAAAGCAAATGTTCTGTTTGTCAATTCATAGATGGTCTTGCTCCAGCTGTGAATAAACACTCCAATCATTGACCATCTCAGTTGTATTGTACAACTAAATTCATATTTTATGATCAGGATAAGTCATTTTTGTGATTCCTCTTTTGTCACACTTCTGACAGATTTACATACACTGGATGATTTGCATAGCGTAAAACATGGAATGTATCCATCTGATGATGTGAAATTAAACTACTATGGTGAATACGACAATGTTTGAATCCATGTATCAATCTGAGCTAGGCCACAATTAAAAACCTGAAAGCACAGGGCGGCTGTTTAGTATAATACTCATGAATCCCAATATTAAAATTACTGCAATCTCAACGGATACCCACTCTGACAATATTACAATCCTGTTTAAAGTTTTGTTAGGAAAAGAAAAGACTCATATATATTCCATCATTCGATGCCTTTACTATCGCTAACACTACATTTAGACAAAATCTGAATGACGTTAAAAACCTTCTATAACTTCGAAAATTTTCTGGTACATAAATTTTGTTTTAATAATTTGAAAGATACTTCATTTTAATTAACGCACAAGTTCTTGGAGGTGTTAGGTGCAAACGAAGGTTTGGACTGAAGAATAGCTGTCTATGTGGGTTAGATACGCGCCCTTTCCCGGTTGAAAGCAAAACAAAGTGATTGGGTAAAATGACGATTGTGAAATTCATTATAAATTTAAATATACCCTATTACCTAAACAAATATGACCACTCAGCTATTCAGCCAATAATTGTTCAATGATTCAAATATAAAATACAATACGTAAGGAAGTTGATAAAGAATGAGAGAAAATTACCAATCGCAACAAATCAATGTTATTCCATCCTGTCTGGATAGATCACGCATAGATTCGTTCAAAAAATACTACTCGATTGCTTTATAACACACAATGCTTGCAATTCTGGAATTGTGCCTCAATTCACAATCAATAATGTACAATTCCAGTCAATACAAGCAACACAATCAAAAGGAGGAACAAACCAATGCAAACCAATATGGATGCTGCCAAGACTTAGTATCAAGTAAACATAACATAAATGCAGTTCCGACCGAAGCTGCTACCTTGACGCGGTGGTCGGGCTTGCCTATCGTGATGACCCAACCGAGCTATATTGGCTGGAACATATGTTCCTGTAGGTTCTACCATGCCAGGCAGGTCGATTGGTGAACGATAAGACTAAAAGCAGCAACTCAAGGTCTGAGGGCGAAGTCGTACTGCTGACTGTAGAGAGGTGTGACAGCAGTAAGGTGTTTCCCTCAGACAACCAGCATGACAGCGATGCTGCCTTCCGACAAGGAGGGGTGGGGTTAGAAAAGGTCGACCCTAAAAATGTCACACCTCACCTTACCTCACGGATTTCCGTCTCCGGCGGTAAGGCCCTTTGATGAACGGAGCTAACACATCAAAAACCTTCCACAAAAAGGCCGTGCGCGACCGGCCTCAAGCAGTTGTCCCTTGGGCTCTGCGGTCACGCTCCCAGGTCGTCAAGACCAACACTAATCCAATTTCTTTTTCAGGTTCCCCAAGAAATACCCTTCCACGGTGTGGGCAGCCGGGAAGTTACACCAGCCCTCATACCCGTAACAGCACACGAGACCAAGTTGGTCACATTCAAATCCTTCCTACACCTTCTAATACCTCTCTTATCTCTATGACTAACCCTCCTCATATCTCTGTATCACCTCGCATCGCTAGGGCAAACGATTCGAGTACGTGGAACTCTATTCCTGGTCTCCTGAAACCACGCTCTAAACTACACGTAGGAGCTTTTAACGTCCGAACACTGTGCCAAATAGGACAGCAGACTTCCTTAGCTAGGACTTTAGAATCTCGCGCTATCGATGTGTGCTGCGTCTCCGAAACGCGCATACAGGATCCAAGTAGCATCATTCATTTGACCTCACGATGCCAAAATAAACAACCGACTCGATTTACGCTTCGTGTATCTGGAAGCCCTGATTCTGCTTCCCGTGGCCTCGCCGGCGTAGGTATAGCATTGAGTCCCAGAGCAGAATTAGTTCTCTTAGAGTGGATCCCAGTAGACAGCCGTTTTTGCGCTGTCCGACTGAACGGAACAGTAAGAATCCGGAAAGATAGGGACACTCGTCGTTGCCTCTTCGTCGTTTCTGCCTATTCTCCCACTGACTGCAGCCCAGATGATGTAAAAGATGATTTTTACAGAAAGCTTTCCGACCTTCTCCGAAAGGTTAGGCGCTCGGATGTAGTAATAGTGGCCGGTGACTTTAATGCTCTAGGGAAAGACACCTGGGTGGATCTTATGGTGTCGTGGCTCAAAGAACAGATAATGGCGACCGTCTGTTGCAGCTATGCTCAGATAATCGCCTGTTCCTTGCAAATACTAACTTTAAGCATAAGGAAAAACATCTTTTAACATGGCGACCCCCTAATTCGTCCCAACGTTGGACCCAAATATATCACATCGCCATCAGCCACCGATGGAGGAGCTCGATAGAAGACTGTCGCTCATTCTGGAGCACATGCTTAGATTCAGATCATGTGTGACGGCCCGTGATCTGACTCCAGTTCAGATTGTATGAGTGATTGCTATCGCCTATTCTCGTATATCATTGTCGACTTAGATCGCGTTATCCAATAACGGAATTAAATAAGTCGAATAACGAGAATTGACTTGACAATACATATATTTCGTACATGGAGCGAATGAAACAGAGCCAAACAAAATGACGCACAGGGAAGATGGCTGGGAAGCCAACTCCATTTCAAGCTAGGCATTACTTAATATTTATAGGCGGACAAAATAAACGACAGACATGTGATAAGTCACGGGACATGAAATGTACACACATACGCCCATATGAAAACAGTCAGGGCTAATAAGCGAATAATTAACAAGGTCAAAATATGACTCAAGTAAAATAAATTAAATAGGATGTCCACAAGTTAGAATAAGGTAGATGGGCTTGCCATAATAACTGACACTACACATGCTCTAGTGCGAGCACGTATTTGCTTGCGTCTTACTGGACGTAGGAAAGACGCTGCAAGGAAACCTCTTAGGGGCCTACTTAATGATAGTCAAGCTAAGAGTATATTTCAGGAACAACTAGGAAAACAGATAGGCAGCCATGTATGTGCTGCCCCCCCGATGCAGCATGGAATGATATCCGAAAAGCTGTGGAAACAGCAATGATATCTGCTAGTAAGATAAACCAGAAGGTTAGAGAGCAACACTGGATCTCAGCAGCATCTATCGCACTGATAGATGCTCGGAAACTCATACCACCTGGCTCTGAACATAATGAAGAGCGGAGTCAGCTTAAGCGCAGGCTGACAAGAAGTCTACGCAATGATCGTGAACAGTGGTGGGTAGCGAAAGCAAGAGAGATGGAGAAGGCAGCGGCAATAAATAATAGCAGGCAATTGTTCAGACTCGTTGAGGAAACCGGAATTAGGAACCCGACCGTTAGCGAAACAATCTCAGAGAAAGATGGACATATTATTCATTCCCAATCCAGGAGATTGGATCGATGGTCAGAACACTTCAGGGATCAGTTCAACTGGCCTTCAGCCACACTTCGGTTTCCCACGATCTCCAGTCAACCTGAATGGCAAGTTAATGTAAGTCCTCCGTCCCTTTACGAAGTTGAAAAAGCCATAGGAAATCTGAAACGAGGGAGAGCAGCAGGCCCTGACAGGTTTACTCCTGAGATTTTTAAGGATGGTGGTCCAGTATTAGCAATGAGATTAACCGAGGTCTTAGGTAGAATTTGGGAACTGAACGTAATCCCATCTGACTGGTCTCAATCACTGATTGTGCCAGTCTATAAGAAAGGACAAAAGTCCTCTTGTGACAATCACAGAGGAATCAGATTGACAAATATAGTGTCTAAAATATTAGCTTCAATAATACTTGGACGCCTAACCAAAGCTCGTAAAGAGAAGACTAGAGAAAATCAGGCCGGTTTTCGACTTGGACGTGGTTGTATAGATCAGATATTAACACTACGTCAGGCCCCAGAACATAGACACACGTTTAGACGCCCCACAATGGTAGTATTTCTCGACCTTAAGGCGGCATTCGACTCTGTTGATCGTAGGGTTCTATGGCAGTGTTTGTCACTGAAAGGAGTACCAAAGAAGTACATTAACCTTATTCAGGCTCTCTACTCGAACACAACTGGTCGAGTGAGAGCTTATGGCGAACTGTCATCAGAATTGATTACATCAAGTGGTGTTCGTCAGGGCTGTCCACTCTCCCCATTCTTGTTCAACTTTGTGGTCGACGTACTTTTAGAGATAACACTATCCTCATCTAAATTTCCAGGGGTTGAACTTCTACCGGGAGGTTCACTTGTTGACATGGAATATGCTGATGACATAGTTTTATTTGGCGAAGACGCTGACAAAATGCAGAGTCTTCTGACCACTCTAAGCAACAATGCAAGCATGTTCGGGATGCGATTCTCTCCCTCGAAATGCAAAATGTTGCTTCAGGATTGAGTTACATCGACACCCGAACTAGTGATAGGGAGTGAAGTAGTTGAGTGTGTCGACCGCTTCACTTATCTTGGAAGTCTCATCAGCCCTTGTGGTCTGGTATGTGACGAAATCTCAGCACGGATACAGAAGGCTCGACTAGCTTTTGCGAACTTGCGTCATTTATGGCGTAGGCGAGATATCCGTCTATCAACCAAAGGACGGATTTACTGTGCAGCAGTACGTCCCGTCCTACTTTATGGAAGTGGAACATGGCCGGTAAGAGTAGAGGATATACGTGAGTTACTAGTATTCGATCATAGGTGTCTTCGAAACATTGCTCGTATATCATGGGACCATCGAGTAAGTAACACAGTTGTTAGGAAACGGGTACTAGGTAAGGATGGCAAATCAATTGATGAAGTAGTGAAACTTCATCAGTTGAGATGGCTGGGACACGTGTTACGTATGCCCAACGACCGACTGCCTCGACGTGCGATGTTCAGTGGTATAGGAGTAGGGTGGAAGAAAGCTTGGGGGCGGCCAGACCAAAACATGGCAAAAGTCCATGAAGTCACTGACAAGTGGTCTGAGTCATGTTGATAGGTATAGACTACCTGGTTGGGGACCGCCAGATGATAGCAACCGATGGTTAGAGACCCTGAATGACATGGCTCAAGATCGTTTGCAATGGCGCAGGTGCATCCACTCTTTGTGTTCTCCCAAATTCTAATCTTCTGAATTATTCATGTCCCTTTTTTCCTCTTTCCAAATTTATTTCACTGAATTATACTCTTTAAATAACATCTCCAAACCTTAATCTTCCCGATCACTGCTTATACTCTTGCTACCTCTACCACTACGGGATTTGAATCGACAACTGCATCTCTGTGTTAAGGTGGTGTGGCAACTCGAACTGATGTACGTACGTACGAAGTTCTACGTTGTTACTGACTGACTGTCTGAAATGCAGTTCAGGAAGAAACACGGAAACTTGGTGAAGGTGTAGGAAAATTAAAAACTAAAATAAAATACAAATATGACCAACTCGAATGGAATCAAAAAGAATAACAAAATGTAAAACTAAAGGAACAACAATAGGAACACACTACAAATGTGTACATGGAGGGATATTCACACACACACACAAAACCTTCAAAATGGATCTTACAGGAGGTATTATTCCATTCAAAACATAAGTGACAAATGTCTTTGTAAAATCAACGCTAGATAAAGAGAAGAGTTAAAAGCAAAAGTAGTCAGTTTAAAAACGTTTATTCAAACTGGAGAGATGAAAGCTATGATACTTTACAAAACTAGTTATTTCACTTGTAGAATTATGATTTACTATGATATTAGTACTGCTCTAATAATAGACCTAATCCTAAAATTGTAGATTTGTCATGATATAACTGTCTAATCTATAAGGTCTCACGTGGAAGTCACATCATCGTCTACACTAACTCACTGTATCATAACAACTACCAATACATGATGAAGAACAAGGTTAGGCTAGAGAAAGAACAATATATTTAATATGAATAAAAGATATAAGGTCATATTTAGCAGGGACCACGCCTGCATGACCGAGCCATGCCATTCGATCAACTCCGATTCATTCAATTCCTTGTTCGCGCCTTCTCCATCGTTAGGTATTTCTCCGCGTTAAATATTGAGTATCTATTTTCCGAGTAATCTCGTATTCAGCTTTGAGGATTGTGTGGTTATGGTCCAATACCACTACACACTTTAAGAATGATGATCTGAGTGCTCGTTATCGAAGCGGTTATTTCATCATTATGAGTTATGTTGTCCAATGGTAATATCCGTCGTTAGAACCTGCTAGAATATCACTCACAATGTGAATGTGTATATCAGTCTGATAATAATGTTGTCCTTTCAAATACCTTATATTGGGGAAGTAACCTTACAACCCTAAACTCGTTGTGCTTATAGAAGAACTGTTGAATTCTCGGTTCGGATATTGCCTGTGTCCTCTAGTAATGCGACAGTTATATATGTGTTCATAGATGTTCGATTGTGAAAAATGTTTGTGAAACGATTTTCTTGAAAAAAAGGTTGAATAGGCTGATGTAAGCGTTCAATGGTGCCTGACTTAATACAGAACTAGTTATTTCACACTAGACTAGTTTCTCATAAATCCATGAGAATAAGATCGATTTTTAGCCAATTTTTGTTGAATAATGTGATCAATTATTGACGCAAATACTTCAGTGTTTTCTCTCATCTTATTACCAATGCTACGGCAAAACTGTTACTAGTTCATCATTCACTCTACACCTTTTTTCATTCCTACTTTAGTATCAGCTAGACTTTCTAAAATTATTTCATATTCAACACATTCATAACACCTCATTAACAACAGTCTGTCAATCAGCCGTGACCAGTGGTGCTAATCCTTGTCGGGTAGAGAGTTATCTACTTCAGTACAATGGAAGTTAGTCGCGCAATTTCGTGGATTGGTTGATGTTAGAAACTATCACCATTGGATGCCGGCTCAGTGGTCCAGTTGGTTAAGCGTTCGCGCGCGAGACCGAAGGCCCCGGGTTCGAATCTTGATCGCGGGATCGTGGATGCGCACTGCTGAGGAGTCCCACAATAGGACAAAATGGCCGTCCAGTCCTTCCAGGTTTTCAATTGTGATGTTCTAACATCAATCGGTTCAAGATCTCAATCAAAAATCAGCTTTCACTCAACAGTGAATGGTCAAATAACGAAGGATTGAGGTGCTCTGATAAATATTGACGCCGCATTCCGACAGTTTGGTTTAAAACAATGAACGACGTCAATTTCGATTGACATTTCTCAGTATTGAGACTTTAATAAAATGGACATTTACAACGGACTCATCTTTGATTTCGGTGGTCACATAATCACGTATACACGATACTGTTCACTGACAAGTGCAATGTTGTAACCTCTTGTGAAATTACCCATGTTTCCATTGAATACAAACAATGACATAAACACAAAAAATTATATTTTTATATTCTACCAACAAAGTGATATCAGTCATTACGTAAACAATCATCAATGTGATATGCAGTTCCATGAAACAATCTTCAATTTATTGAAATGATTAACAAAATAGAAAGTGTGTTTACTAAACTACAAAATGAAAAGAACAAAGTCGACTTAATGAAAACAATTGACAAGCTGTTTGTGGGGACTATGGATGAACTCTGTTCCTTCTGTAGAACCATAGCCAAATGCTACAGCCAATGCACACAATAAGGAAAGATATAACTAATGGTACAACGATGTACACATATTGCAGTGTTTTTGTTTCCTCCATGTGTTCAGCTGTATATGTGGTCATGTTCTGAAATGAACGAAATAGTATAATGATTACAAAATATCAAATATTTACCAAATGTGATTCAGTACTTGGACTAGTCTTCTTCAATTCATTTCTTAGATCAGTTTCAGTAGTTGCAGGAGTTGTTGTATCTGTAGTCATGTTCTGAAATGAACGAAATAGTATGATGATTACAAAATATCAAATATTTACCAAATGTGATTCAATGCTTCCACTAGTCTTCTTCAAATCAGTTTCAGTAGTTGCTAGAGTTGTTGGTTCAGTAGCAACGTTGACAGTCGAGCTCTTCGGAAGAAGGAAACAGTGGAATTACAATTGAATATCAAATATTTCATCATTCATTATACACCATTGTCAGTATTGATGACAGAAGTAAATTCAACAATTAGTTACATAATTTACATTTGCACAATATGATCAATGAATAATGATTTAGGATATCTGCTACCGATTTAACAGTCAATGTGATGAGTAC
Organism: Schistosoma haematobium; assembly: GCF_000699445.3. Classification (NCBI taxonomy): domain Eukaryota; kingdom Metazoa; phylum Platyhelminthes; class Trematoda; order Strigeidida; family Schistosomatidae; genus Schistosoma; species Schistosoma haematobium. Next base: position 1,326,207 of record NC_067200.1, read on the forward strand.
ACATTATCCAACAACTAACTGACGACTCTTGTTTGGGTGATGAAAATTGTTTCTCGGATGTTTCACCTTATCTCAATGTAACTAACTGACGGCTTTATTGAAGCAATCCATTTAGAATACAAATTTCTCAACAGGGTGTCAAGAATATCTGTCCTCAAATTCAACAATTGGAGTCCACGAACTTTCACTTTCCAAACATGATGCAGAATTTATAACAGATTATGTTTCATCATTCAGAATTGAGTAACAATTCACACATACAGACGGTTTCATATTGGACGTCGAGAATCACTACACATTCTATGAGCAGAAGAATTAACATTTGTTCAAGCAGACGTGTTAAACGACGCTTCTGTTGATTGTTGAATGTCCACATGGAAACAAAGCAGCGTACTCATATTTGATTAAACATCGTCAACGTATACAATACCTTGATTTATGCACTAAGATAAGAATACAAATCACTAAATATTCGTAGCAATTAAACATTCTTCCGAGTAAATAGATTTACAATGTAGAATATGGTGATATTGAAAACAATCTGTGAAGTTTATCAATTACTTACTTTATTCTTGCAACCATTTACTTTGAATTCATGAAGATCCTTATCATTGCTGGTGATGCACATATTGGCTGTTTCACACCAAATGCACGTTGTATCTGGTATTGTTGCGCCGTGACATGCTTCACTCGAAACGTGTTTTGGACAATCTTCAGTGGGAAGAATGATGTGATTGCATAACAAGTTATCAAACAAAAGATAAGTGAATTAGAAAAAATATAACTATAACTCGATGATATAATGATGATTTCAAAATTAGGAGACTATTTCATTCACTAGGAATTTGTCATCACCTCCACGTGAGGACGTGAAGGCCATCCATCCTTCATCATTTCAAATAATCAACAAAGAATCCACGAATAGAACAACGTCATTTGATACTAGTAGCTAAATTTCACTTAATTATTTACTGAATATGCACATGAAGGTTTTAATTTTTGGAAACAAAATTGATGCATTCAACTGTGAAAATAGTCATTACTGATACAATAAGGTTTAACATACCACCGAGAGCTTCAAACTCCATTAACGTTCCACTTTGGATCCATTTTCCAGGAACATATATTACATTTTCTTCCTCATCTTGTAAAAAAATAATTTTAAAGAGGAAAACAGCTGAGATTTTGTTTGACGAGCGACTGTTAAAAAAGGGAACGAATACTCTGAATATTCATGACGAAGATAGTCACAAATCATAGTTATATTATTCAGGTGTGTGTCAGCGGATGTGAGTCGTAAAATTCAATGTTTACGGAATTCAACATATAAAACAGAAACAACAGCAATACGAATACATCAAAACAGCGACAATCGTTTATGTGACACTAACAAGACTGACGGTCGTTCAAATGAAGACACAGATACTTGATTTAAATTCAGATGAATTCAGTGGTTCACTGTAATAATGACTTGATCAAAGGACGCGGCTTTTTCAGGAGTAGTTTACATCTTGATTTATTATCAAATATGATACTAAAACTTTGATTCAAGATGTGTAAACACATCATCTACGTTGAATTCTCAATAAACAGTAGTGTTTGGAAAATGTGTTAACCAGAAGCATTCAGATTTCATTTCAAAACTTTTCATCAGCACTTTAATGACATCTCGACGATTCTGTTTTCACGCGAAACTACTGAATGATGAAGACTGTAAGAAAGATATATTAGATCACTATGACGAAATACAGTAAATCTCTGTATTGACGTGGTGATCAAAGGGTACATAAAGAAGTTAATATTAGGCTAACACATGACTGCATGTGTAGTCCGGTTTAAATCACAATGCAAATAACATTTGTTACCTGCTCCGCAATCAATATTAGCCGCAATAATCGATAACTTTTGGCTTTCACCAATTATCGTAGGAACCTGGAAAGAAGTAACGGAAGTTTGAGTAAAGGTTTGTCAACACACAACCACCTTTATCAAAGCCAACCAATCACTGAAGGAATGTGTCGTCATTCACATCACTTTACACAAAGACAACTAGTTATACAGTAAACACATTGATCTCCTCAGTGTACTCAGGAGTGTGCCTCATGTGGTCTATGAAGATAATCCGACTCACTTCAGTTGTAAACTTTACTGAGATCCAGTGGACGATCTATCTATCATGCAATGATGCGCCACACTATGAAATGAATATCAACGTCACTTGACGGAAGTGTGATTGTGAATAACTGCAATGCTGCTGCACGTGGATTTGTTGTCATGTGGAAGAATTCTGTTAATGTACTCACTTTCATCCATCACCGTACATACAATTCCTGATTACCTCGAAGCAACCAAATTGGATTCAGTTCAACACAAATGAAATCCTTCAACTCATCTGCCCTTTCTATTCATCACGCATCTATTGTATTTCAAATTGGTGAAGTATTAAATGCTGACATTCGAACAAGTACACAGTGAGAGACGATCAAGGTTTTAACAATTTATCTCACAGATTATATGACAATGAAATTTTCAATTAGCTGAACTTCAGAAGACGTAGTTAAGCTTGACAGAAAATAACTGTGTTGGAAAGTACTACATAATACACTGTTTGTCCTTAATCGGCCCAAATATGTCAGATTGTCACTTCCTATAATTTATTGTTTTAAAACAAGTGCTGGATTAACGTGTGTCATTACGGAGTTATGAAAAGAGTCTTATAGTCTGTGTGCACGTTAAAATATGTTGATATCGTTCTATCGTGTTCAATGTATCTTGTTGCATTCGACAGTGTTGATTTGCGCAAAGTAAGATAATAATCCAAAAACATCAAACAACACTACATTACTATTCAATTGTGCAACTTACGTTCTCATAATGGAATATTATATTCCCATTCCAAATTATCGCAGTAGTTATACTGAATGCAGGAACTAAAAGCAGAAGACTATCGTTATTTAGAATTTGGGGTATTAGTGATTAGCATGTTATTGTTGCATGCCAAAGTGTATGTGCCTACGTACAAAGTGATCAGTTTTAGGTAGCTATTTTCTTTGTCATCTCAAATGTTTTCTCCGGTAGACTTCGTAATAAGTATAATCTAGTGAACGTCGTGCAAAATGAAGCAATCTAGCATCCTTAAATATAAATGTCAGATAATTAGGTTCCGAAGCTGGATTACAACCTCGTTTTCATATCGAAATAATTAATCATCGGGCTTCCAATTAAATCTGATAGTCGAGGAGGTATTGACATTTCTCAACACTCTCTATAATTACAGCTGGAAAAATCGACCCTTAGTAAACATGGCATTGGCTGTGGTTTGTTTGTTAACAAATAGAGCATGGTAACTTAGTCGGTTATGCAACGCATTGGTTTATCAGTGTTCGGTAACGATGGAAAATGAATAGCTTCAGATTATTCGTCATGGTGATTTCTTAATTTGAATGAATAATTCTTATGAATGACCGTGTGGTGAGTAACACAAATTTACTTATTTCAGAATACAGACATCTGATCAAGCAGCATTGAAGCCTGGAGCCGAAGATGAATCTCTGCATTCGTTTATCCACAATTGAAATGTGTTTATTACCTAATTTATTCAAACGGATTTATTTATTACACGTCAAATCCAGTGTGCTCCTGATTATGTCAACTGTCCTTCAGCTCTCAATCAATGTGTTCAAACAATCGATGGACTCCAAATATAATTCCCCCCTTCCTAATTTTCTGGAATGGTGACACTATATTACCTCTGTCAGTTTTTGAAAAGAATTCAGTGATGTAAAATGAACAGAAAATGTGTACGCAAGTACTGCGAATGATGGTGTAGATGTTTGAATATTTCATGTGTAATCAAATAATCATTTTATGGATACATACTTTTATCATCAGCTTTTTGATAATAAGACTTTCTGACGGCTAATAATTCCCCTGAAATGATGAAAATAAAAATATTTCTGTTTTTACATAAATGTATAATGAATATCCATAGAGAATGAGTTTGGACACGAGTTACCATCTTTCTTTCAAGATTTAAGTAAACCGGTTCAATTAAATGGGAGTTCCAAGGAGACGTATCATTATTTCAACGATATGATGAATGTTTCAATCCAACCAACTGAGAAGAATATTTTACTTCTGAAGCGTTGATTTTAAAAGCTTCAGACAATCTAATAGACCGGTAATGTCTAAACGACAATACACATATCAAACCATTTTCTGAGATTGTGTTATTCCAATCGAACAGTGTTCCATCAATTGAACTAATTATGACTCAGAAATTCAACTTTCATGTCACTAAATGCAGTAACTGAACAAAATGAGTGAACTTCATTTTGATGTTCCAGTTGTTCCGGGTCGAATCAATTGTGTTATACCAGTGCACTATTTATGGTAACTTTTTATCATCTGTCATTATTATTACTGATGGCTGTTTTAGATCCATACGAATATGATAGTCAAAAATGTGATGAATACACACAGTGGTTCACAGATAGTGACTAAGAGACATTCATTCTTCATGAAGTAAGTTAAAGAAAACAATCGGACGTCATCAAATGTAACTTGGTAGTCTATGTGCTTTAATAATCCAAAATGATTTCTCACACAACATCGTTTATTGTTCTAAATGTGTTCAGTTGGATTCGTTCGATTTATCATTTCTACTCAATCAATTTGTGTTTGTTTCGAAGTGAACCATCGTTTTCACTTGACAGTAATGAATAGGTGTTCTGAACACATTTTTGGAGCATCAAATCACACAAGCAAATTAATCACTGTGTACTGGTCAGCTCTCAAAATATAACCAGGTCAAATATTGAATCATTTAAGTAAAATAAAATTGAGAAATGAAAGGTAAAATTAAATTATCATCAGATAATAGAGGTTCTCACCAGTAGACGAAAATTCAGATTTCGAATAAGAATAGTTTTCCGCATAATGACTGATTCCTCCTAAGCGCCTTTTATCGTACATAGAAATTTCACCTGTGTTTATCGAATGAAAACATGAAATTTAATTGACAATCTGTAGAGAATGAATTAAAGACTTTTAGATTAACTGGAGACAAAATGAATTTCATGGACCGTAATTGAATTTCCGTTAGACTTTAAACTGTTTACAACTTGAACGAAATAAGAGATCAGTAGACGTTTTGAATGTTAGAAAAAGCATAAAACTGATTTACTGAAGAAATTAGAGCAACTTCGGTCCACGGAATGAAATGGGAATAAACAAAACTCGGTAAAAATTTTAATTCGATGAAAATCATTCTTACCTAAAGTGTCTATTTGGAATTGGATGACTGTAGTGCCGTAAAACGTAAACGGGAATGGTGCATTAATTTCCTGATTATAACCAAACATATGGATTAGTACGTCGATTGTAAAATTAAGTCAACTCACTTTATCATCATCCAAACTTTCAAAACTGCCTACAACAACTGGAGGGTTTTGATTACACCGGATTGTCTGGGAATAATAATAGTGATGAGACTGAATGTGTGTATTGGAACCAGACTGATTACTTACATATTTATTTTCATCATCCTCAAAAATTACTTTTTCAGGTATTTTGCAAATGTCATGGCAGTCGAAAAATTTATAAATTAATACGATGATTAAATACAGCAGTATAAACTGGCCAGTTGCAAAACTCTGCCTGTAATGGTTCAGATAAAAATAGACAGTCTTATTTCATTGAAACAAATTAAAGTTCATATAACACACTCATTTGCTTTAACTGTAAAGTCAACACTCACCTCATTTTCTTGTTCACAACGTTATTAATTGCTGTTAGACCTTGTCGTGTTTATATCAATTTTTTAAGTGTTTGTTTGTTTCTTTCTTATTCGACGATCCAAAGTGACCATTGGAAACATCACGTTTCATAAAATCAAATGATCATTGTTAACCACTCATCGTGGAAGACGAACTCATCGTAATGCAATATACTTCTAGTTGTTGTACTCCAAAGGCTGACACTTATTCACCGTTGGTTAACATTTCAAGGCCTCTATTGGTAAAAATTATATTGGATATGATAAGTAATAGTTTAAACTAAGTGAGGGGTTTTTAATGTTAATCAAAATGCGTGCTCATATTTTCACGAACAAACATTTTGTTACTTGTCATGATTTGTGAACTGTTTACCAATGATGCATTGCTTTGATTTGATAGGTTAAAATCCAAGTAACAAAATCTGTCTTAATTAGATATCTAAATTTGCATTTTTACATCTAAATTTACGTTTAATGAAATCAATCCTGTCGGACGACTCCATCATCTTTGAATGTGGGATTGTATCTTCCGAACAGTCACGAAAAGCCCATTTGACCGGCACATTGTACAGTTGGCTCTGAATAGATTTAGCGATCAAAATAGACAAAAGGTTTCTTATTAGTCAGGTAGAACTGGACGTGAATGCGTTCTCACTAAACGTAATGAGTCAATTACTGTTGAATGATTAACAGTCTACATTTTCGTAAATGAATAATAATTTCAGCGGATGAAGCTTAAACTATTCATGATGTGGTTATAATTGCAAAATATAATTCTTGGCAGAGTGATGGTGAGTTTTGCGCTCCAAAAAGATGTCGACAGTAACCAAATATTGTTTCCACAAGTGTCACATTCTGTGATCGAATAAACGATGTTTGTTGGGTGATTTTGAGGAATCATGAACATCAGAATTGCTTTCAGTTATACATTAAATTGTCCCACTAATATTTGGCCTATTATCGAATTATTATTATTATTCATTATCATGACATGTAGTCGCAGTATTTTTGGGGTAATTATGTAGCTTATTCACTAGGGTTTGATAAAGGTTCACTTGGGTGTTTGTTCAGTTCATTGTATCCACGGAAGCAATAGTTATTGGAATAGTGAGCTAATCCCATGAAATCACTGTCAATTTCTCATAAGACAATTCTATATTAATGTAAATGGAAACATCAAGTTCTTCATATGAACATCTTGAGTAAATATTTCAAGGTTAATAAAATGTATTCAGTATTATGTAGCCAATCACCGTCTAATTTCAGATGAGTTTAGTGTTTATTTTCTCACAGAATAATCCATCTCTCACTTCCTCCGTTTATGAATCTATGAATCGCCCATTAATAATCCCGATTCTTTGAGACTCGACTAGTTAATACTTCCTGTGTATATCAGTGATAAAATCCACGTCCCCTTCTGTATTCCATTTTATATCAATCACTGTGACGGACAAACTCATCCTCATCCGATATTCTGAAGAAACACATTTTCCTATAGACCAAATGTATGTTTTCACTGAATACTGATTATGGTTGCATATCATGGTTCAATGTGAGCGACCAAATTTTACATGAGGTTGAATAGATTTTGACATGTCATTTGATGCTGAAGTTTGCCCTCACTTTTCAACAGATTTGAAATGCGCTATTTCGGAAAGAAGCATTCGCAGTTGAATATTTGAATAGCATGTCAGGTTTGCACTGTCTCGTTAATTTCAGATTCATCCTTTTGGATGATTTTATTAAGGAGATAATTTAATTGAGCTAGACAATGTTCGGTGTTTGTAGACTGTCGGCAGAAAATCGTGTAGTCCGGTTTCATAGTAGTTGGTACAAATCAGTATATTATATTCTCAATCTTGGAGAAACCAATACTCCTCGAGTAATTCAAACACATATCACTCAATTTCGCAGTATGAAAATTTACTGCTACGTTACTGTAAACACAATTGACATCTTGTAGGACAGAGATGTTTATATCTATTGATCAAAGCACAATTGTTGATGTCCTGTCTGTCTGATAATTAAATACTGATGGAATTCCATCAACCAAGTCTTCTACCTTTACTACTTATTGGTAACTGGTTATTATGAACTAATGATTCCCTTGTACTTGTTGACTGCTTGATTTCGAATTCCGAAAACAATACTTTCGTTCGTGCTCATCTAGCTGTTCTTGGTTTTAATGCGTTATTCCTGAGATTTCTAGTTTGTACCATGATTGAAATATTCCCACTGCTGTCTTCAGTGAGCGCTAGGTTAGAATCTCTCTGTGTGTGGGATCGCGGATGCGCGGTGCTGAGGAGTCGCATACTAGAACGAAACGGCCGTACAGTTGAATGGCTCAGTGTTTGTTCATAGCTGCAGTAATACCTTATATGAACTGACACCCGAGAGATTTGTTTTCACTTCATTTTGTTTATAGAAAGTAGTAATCTTTTGAAAAATGAGAATTTCACTCATCTATTTTCTGAACGTGTGGCTAATTATCAAGTTATTATTAGAAAGCGATGTTGTTTTTTTTATTCTAAATAAGATTCATATTACGCTCACTATACATAATAGATGATATAGAATAATACCATATTATTTGATTAATGAGATGGTGTGAGGTGACTGACGACAACACAGTTATAATCACTGATATTTCTGTCAATAACTGAGGTCAACAGAAATATGTTTTTGTTAATTAAATGGTGAGATAATTTGCACTGAGATTAAAGAAGTAATAATAAATTTTACTTTAAATGTTTGCACAGAATGTAACAGAAATAATAGAATTTGGTGTAATGTTATAGACGATCAAGGGAATCAGAGAGAATTCCCAATTTTTCAAAACTTATTCTTAAATGCACATCATTCAATAGTCATTGTATCAGTAGGCCAATTAGAAAATGTTGATGTCACTCCCCGTGTTGTTTTAGTGGCCCGTGGATCTAACTCCATTCAGAGGGTACGAATGATTGTTATCGCCTATTCTCGTATATAATAGTCAATAACGGAATTAAATTGGTTGAATAACGAGAATTGACTTGTGAATACATATATTTTGTATATGAAGCGAATGAAACAGAGTAGAGCAAAATTACACGCAGTGAAGATGGCTGGGAAGCTGATAAGTCTTGTCAATTGAACGCTATACTTGTTCCTAAGCTATTCAGGCAACCCACAGTCTAGAACTACACAGCGACTTGAACACCAGAGAGAAGACAAAAGTATAAGAGAAAATACTTTATCCCAAGGTTCCTTCTTGTACAGAAAATCATGGGTATTTATAGATTTTGGCGTCTGTTAAATCAACATCATTTTACAGCCAATCCGATAACAACACTTTATGCTACCGACCAATAGTAGCACGCCACGTTGGAATTCTAGAACGTTCCATCACACTCTGATTGGCTAGGACTCTTCGGCTCCTTGTGGGCCTCTGGAGGCTCCGTTGAGGTTCTCCGGAAGCCGACCCAACACCTCCCCCGAATAAGATTTCTTTCTGGAATCCACTTGAAGTTTGATAACTGGATTGCGACGGCGTCCCATTGTCGTTTTTCTTGTCCAAGGCCTCTTTTCAGTGTTCCTGGTCGTTTGCGGCATTGGTGCGTCTAAAACTAGATCTAACGGGAAAAACGGCCGGTTACTTCGAGTCTGCACCGTTCTTTTGTCCTTAAGGATTTGATTTGTGTGACGTATACATGTCCCAAAAGCTCCTCGAACTCTGTACAGTACTCTTCCCAGTTTTTGCACAACTTCGCCTGGCTCCCACCGGTTCTTTCCGACGTAGGATTTAATGTAGACTTTGTCGCCAATACTGAAGTTCCGGATACTTGGATCGTGACTACGCTCATTCACTCGTTTGGATGGCAACATGGCATCGAATACTGTTCGAATACGCCTTCCAAACATGGCTTCCGCGGGAGATTCGCCGTCTTGAACATTTGGGTTCGGGGTGAATCTATATGATGTTAAAAATTTTGTGATCACCTGTTCAGTTGTCCCTTCTCCTCCCCCTTTGAGTAATGCTCGTTTAAAAGTGTCCACAAAGCGCTCTGCTTGTCCGTTTGATTGTGGATGATAGGGTGGAGAACGAAGATGATTTATTCCGTTTGTTCTACAGATATGTTTAAACGATTCTGCGGCAAATTGAGAGCCATTATCCGTCACTAAGGTTTCTGGTACTCCGAAACTGCTAAATAGGGTAGACAACTTGCGGATCGTTTCTGACGTTGTACAATTTGGCATGATGTATACTTCCGGCCATTTAGTGAATGCATCTACGATAATTAGAAACCTTTTCCCTTGGATTGGACCGGCAAAATCTGCGTGAAGTCTTACCCAGGGTCCCGCGGGCATAGGCCAACACTGAGGTTCGCATTTCGAAGGATTTTTAGCAGCTTGAATGCATGATGAACAGTTACGGCATTTACTTTCGATATCTTTGTCCATTGACGGCCAATAAGCATAGCTACGAGCCAAAGATTTCATTTTACTGATTCCAGGATGACCACTGTGAAATTGCTTGAGAATCTTGTGACGTAATAACTTCGGAATAACAATGCGATCACCGAACATAATACAGGAGTCAACAACCATTAGAGAGTCCCGTCGACGAAAATATTGCAGAAGTTCTCCGTCGAGGCGATTGTTTGGCCATTTGGCCAGGAGATAGCATTTAACTGAGCTCAGTATCTTATCACTTTCAGTTACCTTCTTGATAGCTTCAAAGGTTACTGGGAGTCCATTAACTGCGTCATCCAACACGCGATGAACTTCTTCCTCGTCTTTTATATTTGCTACAAGAGTCTCCTCTGGGGTTTTCGATTGGAAGCCTATTAATCTCGACAATGCGTCAGCTTGTCCGAAAGCAGTAGTAGACTGATACTTGATCTTGAAGTCGTAACCCAGAAGCGTGGTCGCCCATCGTTGTAGTCGGTTAGCTGTATGAACAGGAATTCCTTTCTTTGACCCAAAAACCGCAAGTAGTGGCTTATGGTCTGTTATTAGGGTAAAATGTCGACCATATATCATCTTGTGGAACTTTTTCACTGCAAAGATAATTGATAGGGCTTCTTTCTCGATTTGGCTATAGTTCCTTTCGGTCGTTGTCAAAGATCTGGCAGCGTGTGAGATAGCTTTTTCTGACCCATCAGGAAAAATGTGAGAGATAACTGCGCCCACACCGTAGTTAGAAGCATCTGAAGCGACGACTATCGGTAGAGAAGGATCATAATGTGTCAATAAGAGATCGGAAGTTAAGAGTTGCTTGATTTTCTCAAAAGACGCTTGGCAGTTTGCAGACCGATCCCATCTTGTATTCTTTTGTAATAGTTGTTTAGTGGAGCACGTAGACGATGGAGATCGGGAGAAAGGTACCGTAATGACTGACCAATCCCAAGAATGATCGTAGGGTAGTAACGTCCCTGGGTCTAGGCATTGTTTTCACTTCTTTAATGTTCTCTGGATCTGGTCGTCTTCCGTCTTTATCTATTATGAACCCAAGGTACCGTACTTGCTGCATATAGAAGTCACATTTCTCTGGACGAAGTCGAAGTCCATATTCGGCTATTCGCGTCAGCACCTGGTCAAGCTTCTTTTCTAAGTCTACTCTATCTACTCCCATAATTATTATATCATCTAAGTAAGCTGCAGCACCTGAAACATCTTGTAGCATAGTATCCATTACTTGCTGAAATATGGATGGGGCCGTCTTTACTCCGAAGGGTAGTCGATTATACCGGAATAGACCCTTGTGTGTGTTTATGGTAAGCAAGTTTTTAGATTCCTCAGCAACAGGGATTTGTAAATAAGCTTCTGATAAATCCAACTTTGCAAAAAGCTTACCTCCGTTCAGTTTAGCAAAAATATCTTCAGGTAAGGGTAATGGATACTGATGAGTTTCTAAAGCTTCATTCAAACCGGTAGAGTAATCGGCACATAAACGAACGTTGCCATTAGTCTTCTTTACTACTACTATCGGTGCGGCCCATTTTGAGAAACTCACTGGTTCAATGACACCTAGTTTCTGAAGTCGTTCTAGTTCTTGTTCAACCACTGGTAGAGCAGCATATGGTACGGGTCTCTTAGGTCGAAAAACGGAGCAGCTGCAGGCTTTAGAGTTAACAGTGCTTTGGCCTTCGTACATTCTCCCAATCCTTCTCTAAACACGTCTTGGTGTCTTTTTAACATAGCGCTTTTCTGGCTCCCCACTGGGGTGTTGTCTGTACTTACTCGTCTGCAGATGCTGTTGATAGAATGATCAGCTAGTTTAAGCGTTTCTATAAGATCCAACCCCATTAAGTCTAGTGCTGGCTTCTTAGTAAGATACAATGTTGCATTTGTTGTTACCATACCTTTAGAAACAGTGCATATCACTTCTCCGACAATATGTAACTTCCCCCGGATGCACTGTGCGCCAGCTGTGTCGTTGGGAAAATTGTGGGTCTTTCGATGTTCTTCCATGTTTCAGGGCTGATTAAGGTAATATCAGAAGCTGTGTCAAGCTGAAGGGGTTCGGCGTTTATTAATATTCAAGGTCACATACTTTCTTTGATGGCAACTTTGTGCTCTGTTATGTGATACCAATATCTTGTTGATTGGAGCACTATATCTGTATTTCTTCGAGTAAGGTTTCAAAGAATGTTGTTTATGGGTTCTTTTTCTGCAGCAGTTTTCTCTATGACCCTTCCGATGACATTTGATGCAACGATGTTCTTTATATGGGCAAAACCTCTTATAGTGCCAACCTCCGCATGCCCAGCATGGAAATGGTGGTTTGTCGCTGTTATTTCGATAATTATGGGTACTGGAACCTTGATAGACTTTTCTCTTGACTGCATTAACGTTATGGAAAGAGTTACCTTTTTCTACCATTGAAGTATCATGCTTTAAGTTTACTAACCTTTGGCACTCAGCAGTCACTTCTTGCAGGGTCATGTTAGGGCAGTGTTCAAGTTTGCTTAGGATTCTTGTTCGGATATCAGCATCTTCGGGTGAACTCAGGCTGCAGATAAATACTAAGCATTTAAACTGATCTTCCGACATGGACGACAATCTGAACCCCTCACTCTCGGTTCACAGTTCCTGCATGCTTCACCCAGTCATCGCCTGGTTCTTTCGTTAACTTTAGGCACTGGTAACGGATATTAAATAGCGATGATTGTTCTCCGAAGATTTGGGACAGGGTTTTGACTGTATCATCAAAACTAAAATCTCGTGGATTCTTCGGAAGAATGAAGTTGCTATAGCGTTCATGTTCCACAGTCCCAAGTTTTCTAAGAAGTATTCTGACCTTTGAAGCATCATCCAGTTTGCAAAGATCAATATAAAACAAATCTTCATACTTCTTAAACCAGGACTCGAAAGTTACACCTGCTAAACCATCAAAATTAAATTCATGGATGGCGTTAATGACTGAATCAATATGTGATACTTGAGATTCACTAGGAGCAGGATTTTGCTGGGACAGGCAGAATTTCTGCATCAGGGTTTCCATGATTCTAATTTGGGACTCTTCAAATCTCTTTTCTTGACGCACCATATAGGCTTCTAATTGCTCCAAAGAAATATTCATTGTGGTTTTCATCTCCGTCGCCACTGATAAGTCTTGTCAATTGAACGCTATACTTGTTCCTAAGCTATTCAGGCAACCCACAGTCTAGAACTACACAGCGACTTGAACACCAGAGAGAAGACAAAAGTATAAGAGAAAATACTTTATCCCAAGGTTCCTTCTTGTACATAAAATCATGGGTATTTATAGATTTTGGCGTCTGTTAAATCAACATCATTTTACAGCCAATCCGATAACAACACTTTATGCTACCGACCAATAGTAGCACGCCACGTTGGAATTCTAGAACGTTCCATCACACTCTGATTGGCTAGGACTCTTCGGCTCCTTGTGGGCCTCTGGAGGCTCCGTTGAGGTTCTCCGGAAGCCGACCCAACAGAAGCCAACTCCCATTTTAGTCAAGCGTTACTCAATATCTATAGTCAAAAATAAGCTACAGACATGTGATTAATGGGACAAGAAGTGCACATACATATATACGCTCATATATATGCAGCCTTTCTGCTGTCAATCTTTCTTTATGGGTGTTAAAACTTTCTGAAGTATTTTGGTCCCTTCAAAAGTATTCTTTTGTCCTGTTTCTAACGCATGTAACGCTATCGCTGACATATTTTCAAGTTTCTTCAAATCAATCGACGATTTTGGAACATTTTTCAAACATTGTTTGTGTTCCTTCAATATTACATTCAATTGCCCGGATGTTTCTCCAACATAAATAGCATTACAGTGAATCTCATACACAATGTTCTGTTGTTCATGCTTTGCTAACTTGTCCTTCTTTAACTAATGTCCATCTTAGTGTTATTCGCTCTAAAATAGACTATTATATCATGTTGGTTTAGAAGCCGTTTAATTTCTTCTGTCTCACTATGATGTACTTCCATTCTTTTCGTATACTTTCTAGTTTAGCTTTTCTTTTATTCTTAATAATCTTCTTTAAAAACTTTTTGGGTAGTTGTTATCCCTAAGAGTAGAAAATACTTTATTTAATTCAGTTCGTTGGTCTTCCTTGTCTGTAACAATCTTAGTACTTCTGTTCATTAGATTTTTAACCACATTAATTTTCGTGCTCTCTCTCTCTCTCTCTAGGAGTCATAAAGTCTTCCTTTAGAGGAACTATGACGCCTCATAATGAAAGCTGAGTTCCTTTGCAATTCATGAGCACGATTTCCCTTTTAACAACCAGAGCAACCATTTATTTAGGTTCATGGGATACTAGTACAATGTGGGAGACCGTGAGAGTCCTTCAAATCGCTGCAGAAATTACGAGATACAACCTACAGGTGCTTCGGATCAGTGAAATACATTGGACGCAAGTTGGACAACAACGACTAACTTCAGGAGAGCTTCTGTTATAATCTGGCCATGATGAAGAAAATGCCCCACACGCACAAGGTGTTGCAATGATGCTGCGCAAATAAGCACAAAATGCACTTATAGGATGGGAATCTCATGGACCAAGGATCATCAAAGCCTCCTTCAAAACAAAGAAACAGAGCACTAAATTTGCATTTTTACATCTAAATTTACGTTTATTGAAATCAATCCTGTCGGACGACTCCATCATCGTTGAATGTGGGATTGTATCCTCCGAACAGTCACAAAATGCCCACTTGACCGGCACATTGCACCGTTGACACTCAATAGATTTAGCGATCAAAATAGACAAAAGGTTTCTTATTAGTCAGGTAGAACTGGACGTGAATGCGTTCTGACTAAACGTAATGAGTCAATTACTGTTGAATGATTAACAGTTCACACTTTCGTGAATGAATAATAATTTCAGCGAAAGAAGCCCAAGCAATCGATCATTTGGTGATAACTGGAAAATGTAGTTCTTAACAGTGTGATGGTGAATTTTGCGCTGCAAAACGATGTCCACAGTAACCAAAATATTGCTTCCACCAGTTTCACATCCTGTTGTTGGGTGATTTTGCGGAATCATGATCATCAGAATTGCTTTCAGTTATACATTAAATTGTCCCACTAATATTTGGCCTATTATCGAATTATTATTATTATTCATTATCATGACATGTAGTCGCAGTATTTTTGGGGTAATTATGTAGCTTATTCACTAGGGTTTGATAAAGGTTCACTTGGGTGTTTGTTCAGTTCATTGTATCCACGGAAGCAATAGTTATTGGAATAGTGAGCTAATCCCATGAAATCACTGTCAATTTCTCATAAATTTAAATCATGAGTTAGTTGAAGCTAGACCACCATTGAAAAACTGGAAGCACTGGACGGCCAGGTTTTCAATGGTGGTCTAGCTTCAACTGACTCATGATTTAAATCTGTGAAAATTTCTAAAATCTCCACAAACCCCTTCTGAGAATTTCTCATAAGACAATTATATATTAATGTAAATGGAAACATCAAGTTCTTCATATGAACACCTTGAGTAAATATTTCAAGGTTAATAAAATGTATTCAGTATTATGTAGCTTATTTATTGTTCGTTTTTATAAGGCTACTCTGCTTTGGTGTCACGGAACCTAATGCTTTTCATATGAACAGCATTTGCAAACGTTTCAAGGTTGAGAAACTCTTTGGTCAATATCACTGGAATGGTATTGAGTATGGACGGTGTTCATGTTCAGTAAGAAAGAGTAAAGAGAATAATACGCTTAGTTAGATCGTCATCAGGCTTTACTTTAATATACATAAATATTAAACCATTCAAGACAATATGAGTCAATAAACACAATGAAATAGAATAAATCACTACACATAATAAGTAAAATTACAAGTTGATAGTAGGAAGACAAGTGTACTGATAGTAGTAAGAATAATAAAATACAATAACAAAAGTTTTATCAGTAGTTAAACGTTGGAAATAGAAAGTCAAACAAACGTAGGTAAATAGAATAGAAATAGTCAACACCAAAACATGAACATCACTACGTAATAAGGTGTGTGTGATAGATAACTCGAAATGATTTGGATTTATCTACGGCATGACCGCCATCAATGAGATGTGCCAAGATAGAACTGCTAATCGCTTTTATTTGGCCCCTTATGAACCAAGCTCGTTTGATTTTTGCGTAAACATCAACGTTTGAATAGTGAGATTACGAAAACCATTATGATTTTACTTCGGACAATCTTCCTCAACACTCCGATGACAATTTGGTCAGTTTAGTATGATAGTTTACAGCAAATTTATGACGGTTGTCGAATTGAAGACACAGCTACTCTTATTTCATTCCAGACAACATCAGTTGTCTATTATTCGAATCATTCCATAATCCAATGTTCAGATTGGCTTCAATATTCGTTGGATAAAGTATTGTTCATTATGAATGAATTTTCATGACCCAACTTGTCTGATGTGCTAACTGACAGCACACAAAGTAGAATATGACCACATCACAAGTATCAGCAACCAAATCTCGTGGAACAAACCTCGCTGAACAATGTCAACTAGATTAAACAAATTAAACCATTTAAACTCTGAATGAGAATTGAAGGATGTTCATTCGCAAGGATAATGACGCCTCATAGTGAAGGTGAAAAGGATAAATAGCAACTGTAAACAACTGCTGAGGACAGGATTGGATAGAGAGTGCTAATGAGCGACCGTTACTCCTCCGCGACACGTAACATGAGTAAGTAATTTAGTGTGATAGTTTACAGCGAATTTCTGTGTTGGTATAGTGATAATTGGGTACAAATGGAAAGTAATATAACGCTTACAGATGAATGTTCATGTAGGTTAGTGTAAATCAAAATATAAAAAACAACTTTTACAAGATTCACAATAAATTGAGCCGCTTCAATCCCATCTCAGTTTATTTACTCTCAAATCCTTAGAAATCTGAAAAAAGTAGTGAAAATCTTATTAAAGTTCCACTAACACAAAAACATCAATATCAAAATCAACTAACCAATGAAGTAATGTGTCGTCATTCATATAATCTCATACAAAGACAACTGATCACATTCATAGTAAGTGAACTGATCTCCTCAGTTCATTTAGAACTATGCTCCATCTAGTCTACAAACATATCCTGATTCACTTCAGTTGTCAACTTCAGTGAAGTTGAATGAACGACCTATCTGTCGTGGAGTGAAGTAATACATTGTGAGATGAATATCTACGTCCGTTGATGGAAATATGATTGTGATTAATTGCATCATTGACTCATGTGAATTTGTTGTCATGTGGTAGTATAGTGTTGACGTGCTCACTTCCACCCATTACCGTTCATTTCTCACGAGAATTCTTACTACAATGTGTCCTAATTATCTCGTAACACTCAATACCAATTCAGTTCAACACACATGGAGTCTTTCATCTCACCTTCAGTTTCTAGTTACCCAACATTTAATGTATTTCAAATGAGTGTAGTACCAAATATTGATAACCAAAGAACTACACACTGTGCAGTGGTCGCTTTGTCCATCAATGAGTTACATTCGAAGATTCTTTAGTAGAATCATTGAACAGATTATCTTCAGATGATAGACGTTTTCATATAATCATTTAGCACACTACGAAACGTTGGCTTCTTTCTATCGTGTAAAATCCTATTTGTAAACCAGCGTTTTACACAATTCCATTTATGGCTGTCAATCAAACTGAATTTTGTACTCATTCCACAATATCAACTGATTTAGTTGAATCAGGGAAAATAATTACGTCCACATTAGTGGAATTATAAACTCTTGAACTAAAGACCGATCTTTCCATTGGAACTTGTAATAACGGTAAATGATCCTAATGGAGTTCGACTCAAGAACACAGGCAAACGTAGTTGACAGATAACAGCCTACCTCACCATCCAGAGATAACCAATTCAACAGTTCATTTCATTGTGATTTTAGTAACATACTTCACTAGACAATTTGTAAATGCCACTCATTACTTTATCCTCTATCTGATCTATATTCAACATGAGGACAATGACCTTACAAAAATCGATATTATGCAAAAATGTACTGCGAAGCCAAACTACGAAAACGTTTGCACGCAATCGCAAATGAAATATTCCAACGTAAAGATGTATCTCGTTTGATCAGCTTTTTCTGATTAGCCTACTGATGCAATGACTATTGAATGATGTGCATTTAAGAATAAGATTTGAAAAATTGGGAATTCTCTCTGATTCCCTTGATCGTCTATAACATTACACCAAATTCTATTATTTCTGTTACATTCTGTGCAAACATTTAAAGTAAAATTTATTATTACTTCTTTAATCTCAGTGTAAATTATCTGACCATCTAATTAATAAAAACATATTTCAGTTGACCTCAGTTATTGACAGAAATATCAGTGATTATAACTGTGTTGTCGTCAGTCACCTCACACCATCTCATTAATCAAATAATATGGTATTATTCTATATCATCTATTATGTATAGTGAGCGTAATATGAATCTTATTTAGAATAAAAAAACAACATCGCTTTCTAATAATAACTTGATAATTAGCCACACGTTCAGAAAATAGATGAGTGAAATTCTCATTTTTCAAAAGATTACTCCTTTCTATAAGCAAAACGAAGTGAAAACAAATCTCTCGACTGCCAGTGCATAGAACGTCTTGCTCCAGCTGTGTGTAAACACTGTAGATATTCACTATATAATTTCAGATGAGTTTAGTGTTTGTTTCCTCAGAGAATCATCCATCTCTGACTTCCTCAGTTTATCAATCTATGAATCGCCCATTAATAATCCTGATTCTTTGAGACTCGACTAGTTAATACTTCCTGTGTATATCGGTGATAAAATCCACGTCCCCTTCTGTATTCCATTTTATATCAATCACTGTGACGGACAAACTCATCCTCATCCGATATTCTGAAGAAACACATTTTCCTATAGACCAAATGTATGTTTTCACTGAATATTGATTATGGTTGCATATCATGGTTCAATGTGAGGGATCAAATTTTACATGAGGTTGAATAGATTTTGACATGTCATTTGATGCTGAAGTTTGCCCTCACTTTTCAACAGATTTGAAATGCGCTATTTCGGAAAGAAGCATTCGCAGTTGAATATTTGAATAGCATGTCAGGTTTGCACTGTCTCGTTAATTTCAGATTCATCCTTTTGGATGATTTTATTAAGGAGATAATTTAATTGAGCTAGACAATGTTCGGTGTTTGTAGACTGTCGGCAGAAAATCGTGTAGTCCGGTTTCATAGTAGTTGGTACAAATCAGTATATTATATTCTCAATCTTGGAGAAACCAATACTCCTCGAGTAATTCAAACACATATCACTCAATTTCGCAGTATGAAAATTTACTGCTACGTTACTGTAAACACAATTGACATCTTGTAGGACAGAGATGTTTATATCTATTGATCAAAGCACAATTGTTGATGTCCTGTCTGTCTGATAATTAAATACTGATGGAATTCCATCAACCAAGTCTTCTACCTTTACTACTTATTGGTAACTGGTTATTATGAACTAATGATTCCCTTGTACTTGTTGACTGCTTGATTTCGAATTCCGAAAACAATACTTTCGTTCGTGCTCATCTAGCTGTTCTTGGTTTTAATGCGTTATTCCTGAGATTTCTAGTTTGTACCATGATTGAAATATTCCCACTGCTGTCTTCAGTGAGCGCTAGGTTAGAATCTCTCTGTGTGTGGGATCGCGGATGCGTGGTGCTGAGGAGTCGCATACTAGAACGAAACGGCCGTACAGTTGAATGGCTCAGTGTTTGTTCATAGCTGCAGTAATACCTTATATGAACTGACATCCGAGAGATTTGTTTTCACTTCATTTTGTTTATAGAAAGTAGTAATCTTTTGAAAAATGAGAATTTCACTCATCTATTTTCTGAACGTGTGGCTAATTATCAAGTTATTATTAGAAAGCGATGTTGTTTTTTTTATTCTAAATAAGATTCATATTACGCTCACTATACATAATAGATGATATAGAATAATACCATATTATTTGATTAATGAGATGGTGTGAGGTGACTGACGACAACACAGTTATAATCACTGATATTTCTGTCAATAACTGAGGTCAACTGAAATATGTTTTTATTAATTAGATGGTCAGATAATTTACACTGAGATTAAAGAAGTAATAATAAATTTTACTTTAAATGTTTGCACAGAATGTAACAGAAATAAATAATTTGGTGTAGTGTTAATGTCAATCAGGAGAACCGGACAGAATTCCCAATTTTTCAAATCTTATTCCTAAATGCACATCATGCAATAGTCATTGTATCAGTAGGCCAATTAGAAAATGTTGATGTCACTCCCCGTGTTGTTTTAGTGGCCCGTGGATCTAACTCCATTCAGAGGGTACGAATGATTGTTATCGCCTATTCTCGTATATAATCGTTGACTCAATGCGCTTTAGTCAATAACGGAATTAAATAGGTCGAATAACGAGAATTGACTTGTGATATATATATATATATATATATATATATATATATATATATATATTTGACTTAGAAGCAGCATTTGACTCTGTAGAATGCGAGATTCTGTGGCAGTGTCTGTCATTGAAAGGCGTACCCCAGAAGTACATAAACCTTGTAAATGCTCTTTACTCGAACACTACTAGTCGAGTGAGAGCATATGGCGAACTGTCATCTAGTTTTGCAACCTCAAGTGGTGTCCGTCAAGGATGTCCACTTTCCCCATCTTTGTTCAACTTCATCATAGATCTACTGATGGAAATAACTTTGTCGTCGACTGAGTTCTCGGGTATTGATCTCCTTCCAGGAAGTCCACTTATCGACTTAGAATACGCAGATGATATAGTCCTGTTTGGTGAAGACGCTGACAAAATGCAGAGTCTTCTGGTAGCACTGAGCAACAATGCCAGGATGTTTGGAATGCGCTTCTTTCCCTCTAAATGCAAGTTGTTGCTTCAGGACTGGTCTGCGTTAACACCTGAACTAAGGATAGGGAGTGAAGTAGTCGAACGCGTTGAAAACTTCACTTATCTTGGAAGTCTGATCAGCCCCAATGGGTTGGTATCGGACGAAATCTCAGCACGGATTCGAAAAGCTCGTTTGGCCATTGCCGACTTACGTCACGTATGGCGAAGGCGAGATATCCGTCTATCAATAAAAGTACGAGTATACTGCGCGGCAGTCCGTTCTGTTCTAATTTACGGCAGCGAGACATGGCCATTAAGAGTAAAAGACACTCGTAAGCTATTAGTATTTGACCACAGATGCCTTAGAAATATAGCTGGCGTCTGCTGGGATCGCCGGGTAAGTAATAGTGAGGTTAGACGCAGGGTATTAGGAAAGGATGGTAAATCAATTGATGAGGTTATGAATCTTCATCGACTGAAATGGTTGGGCCACGTGTTACGTATGCCTGAACACCGATTACCACGACGTGCAATGCTATCCGGTATTGGAAATGGTTGGAAGAAAGTTAGGGGCGGCCAAACCAAAACGTGGCATCAGTGCTTGAAGTCACTAACTTCTAGTCTGAGCCATGTTGGTAGATGCAGACTACTTGGTTGGGGTCCGCGTGACTATCGTAACCAATGGTTGGAGACTCTTGGTGACATGGCTCAGAATCGATCACAGTGTATACACTCCCTGTCTTCCCTTAAACTATGAGATTAAAATCGCTTCATATCTTTCTTTCTACAAACCAATTCTTTCTGCTTG
Organism: Schistosoma haematobium; assembly: GCF_000699445.3. Taxonomy (NCBI): domain Eukaryota; kingdom Metazoa; phylum Platyhelminthes; class Trematoda; order Strigeidida; family Schistosomatidae; genus Schistosoma; species Schistosoma haematobium. The sequence goes on from NC_067200.1 coordinate 1,348,170, forward strand.
TACTATATCTCTATATGCAATCTTTCTCTTATATATTATCACCTTTTACCTAACCACTGTTATGAATCTGGTGTTCATCTTGTTGTGTTGAAGCGGTATGGCAACCTGGACCGATGCACATATGTGCCTGGTCGTACGTTGTAGCTGACTGACTGACTGATATTTTGTATATGAAGCGAATGAAACAGAGCAAAGCAAAATGACACGCAGGGAAGATGGCTGGGAAGCCAACTCCCATTTTAGTCAAGCGTTACTCAATATTTGTAGTCAGACAAAATAAGCTGCAGACATGTGATTAATGGGACAAGAAGGGCACACACAAATATACGCTCATATAAAAACAGTCTAGATTGATAAGCGAATAAATAACAAGGTCAAAGTATGGTGTGAGGTGACTGACGACAACACAGTTATAATCACTGATATTTCTGTCCATAACTGAGGTCAACAGAAATATGTTTCTGTTAATTAAATGGTCAGATAATTTACACTGAGAATAAAGAAGTAATAATAAATTTTACTTTAAATGTTTGCACAGAATGTAACAGAAATAATAGAATTTGGTGTAATGTTATAGACGATCAAGGGAATCAGAGAGAATTACCAATTTTTCAAAACTTATTCTTAAATGCACATCATTCAATAGTCATTGTATCAGTAGGCCAATTAGAAAATGTTGATGTCACTCCACGTGTTGTTTTAGTAGACCGCGGATTTGACTCCATTCAGAAGGTACGAATGATTGTTATCGCCTATTCTCGTATATAATAGTCAATAACGGAATTAAATTGGTTGAATAACGAGAATTGACTTGTGAATACATATATTTTGTATATGAAGCGAATGAAACAGAGTAGAGCAAAATTACACGCAGGGAAGATGGCTGGGAAGCCAACTCCCATTTTAGTCAAGCGTTACTCAATATTTATAGTCAGACAAAATAAGCTGCAGACATGTGATTAATGGGACAAGAAGGGCACACACAAATATACGCTCATATAAAAACAGTCTAGATTGATAAGCGAATAAATAACAAGGTCAAAGTATGGCTCAAGCAGAATGAATAGAATGGGATGTCCAAAAGCTAGAATGTTTGTATAGCAGTCAGTTGATGAACCTATCAATTAGATGTGCAAATAGGTCAATTGATGAACTATCAATTAGATGTGCAAATAGGTCAATTGATGAACTATCGATTAAATGTGCAAATAGGTCAATTGATGAACTCAATGATTAGTGTTTAAAATTTTCCTATGACAATATCGATTGCAAATATTGTATAAATACGCTTGAGTTGTGTGTTTGACTTGACTTGTTATCTGCTGTGTGTCTGCAGAATACACTTCTACACCTTACCCAGATTTCTTGATCGAGTTATCAGAGTTGGGGACAACGAACCAGAATAGCTGTCGAGTCGCTGAGTCACTGATCCTTCGTTCCGTTGAGTAAGATGCACCAGTAATAGTATTCAAGCGAATAACGAAACATAACAGAATCGACCAGCCCCACTGAACCCATCCAACATCGAAGCAGCACCCACCAACCTCCCAATCAATGTTCACCCACCAACAATTGAAGAAATCAGCATGGCCATCAGACAAATCAAGAGTGGCAAAGAAGCAGGACTAGACAACATTCCAACAGAGGCACTGAAAGCAGACGTAGCATTAACTGCAAGGATACTCCACATTCTCTTCAATAAGATTTGGGATGAGGAACAGGTACCAAAAGACTTGAAAGAAAGACTTCTGATCAAAATACCGAAGAAAGGCGATCTAACCAACTGTGATAACTACAGGGGCATCACTCTTCTCTCAAAATCAGGAAAAGTCTTCAACAGGGTATTGTTAAACAGAATGAAGGACTCCATAGACGCTCAACTTCGAGACCAATAGGCAGGATTCCGTAAGGATAGATCATGTACAAACCAAATCACAACTCTATGGATCATTGTGGAACAATCGATTGAATGGAATTCACCACTCTACATCAACTTCATTGACTACCGAAAAAGCATTTGATGGTGTGGACAGAACAACACTATGGAAGATTCATCGATACTACGGCGTGCCTCAGAAGATAGTCAATATTATACGGAACTCCTATGATGGATTAAACTGCAAAATTGTATGTGGAGGACAGTTGACAAAGTCGTTCGAAGAAAAGACCGTCGTCAACCAAGTTTGCTTACTCTCACTCTTTCTCTTTCTCCTGGTGATCAACTGTATCATGAAGACGTCAACATCTGACGGGAAACAAGTGATGCAGTGGACATCTAGGATGCAGCTGGACGATCTAGACTTCGCAGATGATCTGTCCCTCCTATCCCAGATTTCAGAGAGGGAAGAAATCAAAAAGAAACCCTGGAAGTGTATAAGGCACACATTGAGGAAAACACTCAACTGCGTCACATTGAATCCTCAAGTGTACGGGAAAAGAGGAAAACCAAAGAACACATTACGCCGGAAAATGGAAATAGACATGAGAAAAATGAACAACAATTGGATGGAATTAGAAAAGAAGGCCGAGGACAGAATGGGATGGAGAATGCTGGTCTGCGGCCTATGCTACATTAGAAGTAACTGGCGTAAGTAAGTAAGTAAGTTAGTAAGTAAGATCAAACGACATTTATTTTTAAGTTAGTACATTCCATTTGAGAGTGCGTGCAACCGTTTTCGTAGTTCTGCTTCGCAGTTTGTTTTTGTGTAATGTCAATTTTTGTGAGATAACTATCCTCATGTTGAATACAGATGAGATAAACACGAAAGTAATGAGTGGCATTCATAAATTATCTTGTGATGTGTGTTACTAAAATCACTGTGAAATGAACTGTTGGATTGGTTATCTGTGGATGGTGAGGTGGGCTGTCATCTGTCAACTACGTTTACCTGGCTAGAAATCAAGTCGGGTCTTATATTCCGTCAACAATAAAAATCTAAATGACTTAGTGTTTTGTGGAGATCACATTGATTTGAAATCAATATTTGTTATGGTTTGGTTCAAACTACTAATAACAAGCTCAGTAGTGATTTAATTATAATGAGTCCTAGTCAGAAGATGTGACCAATGCTGTTGGGTGACAATAGTGCCAAATTGTAAATTGATTGGCGTTTGATACATGTATCAATGGACCCAAAAGCCAATGATCCTAACAGTTGTACATTCGTCATGATAACTGCTTGGCTTGGATTACATCCCTAGGTTTATGGTTAAGAATATGCACTCCTGAGAAATCTTAGGCTAGTACGAAACAGTTGTCCTTCATTGCATGATTTTCAATGCCAGCCCAAATATGAATAATGTGAGACGAAAATTGCTGATAAAATTAGTAATGTTGTGAAATTTAGTAATACTCTATGAATTTAGCCAACCAAACTACAAAAGAGCATAAACAAGTCGATATTGACAAGATAATCTCCACAGTTAGTTCATATAGTGACAGAGAATGATTAGCTCTAGTACTGAAAATCAATAACAGGAGTTTACAAACCCACGCGTATATAGCCTCTGTCAGGGAAGTCCTACTCACCGACTTCTAGTAGTGGGAGTGTTGTTTACGAAAATGGGAGGACGAAAAGAGAACGTCCTGCTCTTCAGCAGTTCATTTCACCTTGATTTTAGTAACACACTTCACTAGACAATTTGTAAATGCCACTCATTACTTTAGCCTCTATCTGATCAATATTCAACATGAGGACAATTATCGAACAACAATTGACACTACGCAGAACTACGAAAACGGTTGCACGCGCATCTCAAATCTGTTGAAAAGTGAGGGCAAACTTCAGCATCAAATGACATGTCAAAATCTATTCAACCTCATGTAAAATTTGATCCCTCACATTGAACCATGATATGCAACCATAATCAATATTCAGTGAAAACATACATTTGGTCTATAGGAAAATGTGTTTCTTCAGAATATCGGATGAGGATGAGTTTGTCCGTCACAGTGATTGATATAAAATGGAATACAGAAGGGGACGTGGATTTTATCACCGATATACACAGGAAGTATTAACTAGTCGAGTCTCAAAGAATCAGGATTATTAATGGGCGATTCATAGATTGATAAACTGAGGAAGTCAGAGATGGATGATTCTGTGAGGAAACAAACTCTAAACTCATCTGAAATTATACAGTGAATGGCTACAGTTTTTACACTTAGCTGGAGCAAGACCTTCTATGAACTGACATCCGAGAGATTTGTTTTCACTTCATTTTGTTTATAGAAAGTAGTAATCTTTTGATAAATGAGAATTTCACTCATCTATTTTCTGAACGTGTGGCTAATTATCAAGTTATTATTAGAAAGCGATGTTGTTTTTTTATTCTAAATAAGATTCATATTACGCCCATTATACATAATAGATGATATAGAATAATACCATATTATTTGATTAATGAGATGGTGTGAGGTGACTGACGACAACACAGTTATAATCACTGATATTTCTGTCAATAACTAAGGTCAACAGAAATATGTTTTTGTTAATTAAATGGTCAGATAATTTACGCTGAATTGCTAATATCTAACTGGCGACCACTCAATATTTATCGCAAAGATCGATCAAGTAATAAGAAACGGTAACTTATTGAAATACTTTGCGCTGAGAACTTTGTATTGTACCAAAAATAAAGCCAATAATAATGACTTGTAAGCTAAGATAAATGTCTTTTTTTATGTAAATTTACTTCATGTCTAATTGTGATATTGTTATAACGGTTGGGATTTTTTATCTTTATTAATCGGACGTTAATTAGTTCAGGAGTTTATAACTCCACTAATGTTGACGTAATTATTTTCCCTGATTCAACTAAATCAGTTGATATTGTGGAATGAGTACAAAATTAAGTTTGATTGACAGGCATAAATCGAATTGAGTAAAACGCTAGTTTACAAATAGGATTTTACACGATAGAAAGAAGCCAACGTTTCGTAGTGTGCTAAATGATTATATGAAAACGTCTATCATCTGAAGATAATCTGTTCAATGATTCTACTAAAGAATCTTCGAATGTAACTCATTGATGGACAAAGCGACCACTGCACAGTGTGTAGTTCTTTGGTTATCAATATTTGGTACTTCACTCATTTGAAATACGTTAAATGTTGGGTAACTAGAAACTGAAGGTGAGATGGAAGACTCCATGTGTGTTAGACTGAATTGGTTTTGATTGTTTCGAGGTAATTAGGACACATTGCAGTAAGAATTCTCGTGAGAAATGAACGGTAATGGGTGGAAGTGAGCACGTCAACACTGTAGTGGCTGTGCTTCGTTATTTAATCACCCTCGAACCGTTATCGTATAATCTTCAACGATATTTGAAATCAGAAGGTAAAAAGAAGCAGCTACTACAGTTTTATTTAGTAGATAATTCGGACCAGACAGCAGAGAGGCAAAATGAATGAGCAAGCGAACTACGATTGTAGCAGTAGCAAGTAGCTGTAGTCAATGCGTGCAAAATGTACAGGTATATATATGTATAGGAAAATAGATGAGTCAGCGAATAGATTAAGCAGTTAATAATGAAGCTAGCAGAATGAATACATGCGTAGGCGCTAAACAATGTTCAAGCATATGTATTTCATACAAGCATAGTAATAAAGATAGTACAACAAGTTGTTATATCCTGGATGACTTTGTCCATTAAATAAGTTAACAAAAGGGCTTAACTGAGTTAAATGAGAATAAACCCATTTGCACGTGAGTCGCTATAATAGCTCTCCCCTGCAAACAAAGATATATGGAAAATGTCTGTGTTTGCACACAAAAAATAGTAGACTGAATAGGGTAGTTACAATTGTTTGAAAAAAAGGCTTATACAAAATTAAGATGAAGTTAGAGTGTGTGCTGTACATTTGGTTTGCGCCCGTCCGTGAGGTTACATAAAATAATAGCAAGAAATAGAAGTAATGCGGTATTGTCTTTATATTTTAAACAAAAATTATACGTATAAGTTTAAGGGTACATAAGATACGTTGAGTTTTATAGCGTATAGCATGAGCCTAATAATGCATGTGTATACAATGAAGTAGAAGTTATAATTAATATTCCGAATAGTAGATTATTATTAATAGAAAATTGTAGCAACATAATGTTGGGGCCATCTTACTCTGCGGCCAGATCTTGTTGTTATCGGAGTCTCGTTTTTTTGTTGAGTTAACGTTGTTGATTTTTGGAACTGACGTTTCGATGATTCAACGGTTTTCGCAGTATCTGTATGTACTGGCTGATCGTAGGCTTCGATGAAAGCTGGTTTGACTCGGTCGATGCTAATTACATCCGTTTTTCCAGCTTTGTCTACCGTAATAGTTTTGTCGTCTCTTTAAATCACCTTAAATGGACCATCGTAGGCCGGTTGTAAGGGACGTTGCACATTATCCCTTCTGATAAACACATGGGTACTGTCACTTAGTTGTTTGGGTATGTACACACGGCGTTGATGTTGTCTCGGAAGCGTTATCCTTAGACTACTCATATGCTGCTTAAGACGCTGTACATAGTCGGCTATATCAGTTGGAACGCTTTTACCTGCGGTGAAAAACTCTCCTGGCAGACGTAGTGTGGTTCCATAAACCAATTCTGCTGGGCAGCATTCTATATCTTGTTTGATTGTTGACCTTAAGCTCAACATGACTAACGGTAGCTTTCTGGCCCAATCATTATTGCTGATGACAGCTGTAAGGGAAGCTTTAAGTTGCCGATGCAGTCTCTCTACCATACCATTCGACATCGGATGGTAGGATGTTGTGCGAATTCGTTTGATTCCGAGTAGTTCTGTGAGTTGTTGGAAGAGGCGGCTCTCGAATTGAGCTCCTCTATCGGTTGTAATATTAGTAGGTACGCCATAATGGGAGATCCAATGCTCTACTAGGGTTTTTGCGATAGTTTCGGCTGTAATATCTTTTATGGGAACAGCTACAGGCCATCGTGTGAATCTATCAATGCAAGTGAAAATGTAACTGAAGCCATTGGAAACCGGCAGTGGTCCTATAATATCGATATGTATGTGCTCGAATCTGTTATCGGGATGACGGAAATGACCTACTGCGGAACTGGTGTGGCGATGTATCTTAACTCTTTGGCATTTTACACACGCTTGCGTCCAATTACGAATATCCCGATTCATACTTGGCCATACAAAACGTTCGCTGATTAGTTTGATGGTGGCCTTTATTCCGGGATGTGAAATATTGTGCATGGCTTCGAAAATGTTTCGCCTTAGCGGTTTTGGAATAAATGGTCTTGGTTGACCTGTAGAAATGTCGCAGGTGATGCTTACTTCTTCCAATGGAGTTTCTTTGAGAACTAACGAGGTTGTATTGGCAGATTTTAGTCTGTTTAACTCGACGTCGATATTTTGTAATGCTGCTAACTTGTGATAATCGATTTCGGACTGGACGAGAGCGTTGACCATCGTTCTGGATAGTGCGTCTGCCACCTCGTTACTATTGCCTTTGATATACTGAATGTCAGACGTGAACTGTGAAATGAGCTCTAATTGTCGGATCTCTCTCGGGGAATAATTGTCTTGCTTTGCGTTTAATGCTTTCGTTAGTGGTTTGTGGTCTGTATAGACGGTAAAATTTATGCCTTCGACCATATGACGGAAGTGTTTTATCGCTAAGTAGATTGCTAGGAGTTCTCTTCCGAAGGTACTATATCTTGTTTGTGTCGGATTTAGTCTTTTCGAAAAAAATGAGAGCGGTTCCCATATGCCATTTACTAATTGTTGTAAAACGGCTCCTACCGCTACGTCCGATGCATCCGTCATGATAGCCAACGGTGTATCGCTCTTTCGTCTGGTTAGCGTCACCTCTTTATTTAGTGCTTTTTTAGCGTGCTCGAATGCTTGAATCGCTTCTGATGATAATTGGAATGTTCGTGCGTGTCCGCGTAACGCATCTGTTAATGGTTGCAATATTGACGCACAGTTTGGGATAAATCGTCTGTAATAGTTTATTAACCCGAGAAATCTGCGTAACTTTTTCCATGAATCGGGTAGGGGATAATTCTTAATGGCCTCGACTTCTTTTGCTATTGGTGTGATGCCTTGAGAAGTTATATTGTGACCTAGGAACTGTAAAGATTCTTTTCCAAATTCACACTTCTCAATATTTATAGAAATGCCGTGTTCCTTGAGTCGCATAAATAATTGCCGTAGTTGTTGTATATGCTCATCTTTAGTGGTGCTAGCTACTAATAAATCGTCGATATACGCGTATACCCCAGGTAAACCTCTAATGACCTGGTCTATAAACCGCTGAAAGGTTTGTGCCGCGTTAGTCAGTCCAAAAGGCATACGCAGGAATTCATATAGCCCAAATGGGGTTGTTACCGCTGTCTTTGGTATGTCTTGTGAGGCGACAGGGATGTGGTAGTATGCTCTGACTAAGTCGATCTTCGAGAAGATAGTAGTGCCCTCTATATTGTAGGTGAAATCATGAATGTGCGGTATAGGATATCTATCAGCTACTGTTTGTTTGTTTAGTGCTCTGTAATCCCCACATGGCCTAACCTCTCCATTCTTTTTCGGGGCCATATGTAGCGGGGATGCCCACGGGCTGTTCGATGGCCTTATAATGCCTAGCCTCATTAGCTTGTCGAATTCCTGTTTAGCGATAGCTAGTCTTTTAGGATCTAGCCTTCTTGGTCTTGCATTAATTGGTGGACCACTCGTTACGATGTGATGCTGGATAGAATGTTTGAGATCTGCTTTACTGTATGTTACTTTTACAAGTTCAGGGAATTCCTTTAACAACAATTTATATGGATCATCACGACTTTTATCGATCACAAGATTCATTGAAACGGCTTCCGTAAGTATTCCTCTTATCGAAGTGGTTTGACTGCCGTTTATAAGTCTGTGTCGTCTAGAGTCTACTAGCAGGTCAAAGTTACATAAGAAATCTATGCCTATTATGGGCATCGATACGTCTGCTATGACAAAGTTCCAGCGGTATGAAGCGCCACGTCCAAAATCTAGGGACAATTTCCGTTTACCATATGTCTTAATATCTGATTTGTTTGCTGCTCTTAGCACTAATGACGGATTAATGTTTTTTCTTTCCTCGTTAAATGGAGGTACTACGCTAATTTCCGCTCCAGTGTCAACTAAAAATTGCGTGCCAGTAGTTCGGTCTTGTATATAAAAGAGGCGACTATTTTCAGGCATTACGTGTGTTGATGCTGTTGCCATTGATACTCGTGGGTATCGGTTACTAGCCCTGTTAAATCTACAAGGTTGTAGGCACTTTCTAGCTCTGTAGCCGAACATTTGATGATACCAACATATCGCGGGAGTTGGGCGTCGTCTAGAAGTTGACCGGGCCCTTTCACGCGAACGCTCTCGCGATGACCTTCGTGGCTTTTCTCTCTGCGTTAACTCTGAGAGTTTTCGGCATAAAACATTTATTTCCTTCTGTAGAGTATCAAGTCTATCGTCTACTGTCACGCTGTGTAGTGGAGGGCTTGCTTGCTTGCTTCTTTCGTATATTCTATCGGCTATCTTTGCTATATTGTCTAAATCAGCATCCGTATCTCCTACAGCTAGGATCTGCTGAATATTTGCCGGGAGTCGGCGGAGCCACAATTGATAGAAGAGATTATTGTCAATGTGTCTATCGCCAAGTAGACTTTTCATATAATTTTTTAGTTGTGATGGGGTTCTATCTCCAATTTGTACTTGGCTAAGGAGTTGTTCGACGGCTTGTTGGTCACTGAGAGAGAGAGTTTTAATTACAGCCTCTTTTAGCACGTCGTATGGTTTTTCTGTGTCTGGTTTTGCTAGTGCCTCTCGAACGTTGTCAGCTACTTCGTCTGGGAGTAGTGTGCTTGTCAGGCCGAACTTATCCTTTTGCAAAAGAATGCGGTTAGCGAGAAAATAATTTTCAAGTCTTATAAACCAAAGTTTTGGGTCTGTGATTTTAAAAGAAGGGGCAGGGAGGTTAAGCGACCTCACGGACGAGGCTTGCAGTACGCTTGAAACTGTGTTTTCATAAGACATGCTTATAAAAATTAAATAGCACACGAAAATAATGTAACAGTCACAAGGAAAAATAGACGGGCGAAAACAATGATAATAAAAAAAATGGCACAATTTATAAAATGGAACAGACTTACTAAATTGCACCAATATATCAATTGTTTATGGATAATTGTTATTTATTATGATTATAATTGCCACGTTTAATAATGTTTACGAAATAATGTAAGTGTAATTAAAATAATAATATAAATCCACAGTTGTAATTATAGTTCATTTGATAATCCAAATTGAGATGAAAGTAGTCGGATTTTTGGAATTTGATTATTTCGTCAAAATTCGCTTCCCGTTCTCACGTCGGGGTTACCAATTCTGTAGTGGCTGTGCTTCGTTATTTAATCACCCTCGAACCGTTATCGTATAATCTTCAACGATATTTGAAATCAGAAGGTAAAAAGAAGCAGCTACTACAGTTTTATTTAGTAGATAATTCGGACCAGACAGCAGAGAGGCAAAATGAATGAGCAAGCGAACTACGATTGTAGCAGTAGCAAGTAGCTGTAGTCAATGCGTGCAAAATGTACAGGTATATATATGTATAGGAAAATAGATGAGTCAGCGAATAGATTAAGCAGTTAATAATGAAGCTAGCAGAATGAATACATGCGTAGGCGCTAAACAATGTTCAAGCATATGTATTTCATACAAGCATAGTAATAAAGATAGTACAACAAGTTGTTATATCCTGGATGACTTTGTCCATTAAATAAGTTAACAAAAGGGCTTAACTGAGTTAAATGAGAATAAACCCATTTGCACGTGAGTCGCTATACTTATTTCACGTGTTATTTTCCTACTGGTCAATATTGTACAATGTTATTTTCTATTTTATGGTACGTTGTGGTCTGATTGACTGGTATATAAACAAAGTATGTTTGAAATATAATGATTCATATATCCGAGGCTGTGACTTGCGTTCTGGACTCAACTGCTGGGCTAGATAGGGAAGCGGGGCCGATCAGAACCCTGGGTCGTTCTACGTGTTTGCGCGTCTTTGGTCCGATCGATAAATAAGGAAAAAACTTATTTTTTTTCGACAATTACTAGTTCGTATTGTACCTATTGCGGACTTAAATCATTAATAGATCTGCAATTTATTATATACTCATAGTCTCCAATCCTAGTATTAACCAGTTTAATACTTAATAACAACTAATACTCAGATATTATATTTAATTTAACGAGCACTGTGCTCACTTATTTTCATATCATGTCCAATAACTCCATTAAAAGACGATTTTCACCAACTTCTAAGCCAAATAAAAGGTCCAAATCTGTAACCCCTACAACTGACGACTCAGTGCTTGACAATGTCGAACCTTTAACTACTGAAAAATATGTGTATTGTACACAAATCTCCCTATCGTCACCAGATTCTCCCTGTCGCAGCCCCTCTATCTCTACATGCAGTATGCCAACGGTAAGACTGGTTGACATACAAGACACTATACCTACGTGCATCGAAAAGTCAGCACAGTCTACTAGACAATATGTGCTACCAAGGCCTAAGTCTAAAATTTCAAAAACTAAAGAGTCCAATGGTCCTCCTCATACACACCAAAATACTGATAGATATAGTAATGAAATCCGACAGCTGCAAAACTCTCTATCCGAAATTAACGGCAAACTTGAGAAATTAGCACCCCTCACTCATATATGGGGCCTTGACACAGACAGAAATCTTGAGCAACTCACTAAAGCTGAGTGTATTTTGGAGTTTGTGGCTGAAGAAGTGACGAAGAGAGTGATGTCCTCCTTCAATGCAGTTGTGTATAACCTTCCCGACCGCACACACCCATCTAAGCTAAGAGATATTTGCCTTAGAGAATGCGGTATGCCGAACGTTAACTGCAAAGTCATCCGCCTTAGAAAAAAGTCAGACAGATCGACTTGCCCCATTTTGTTTATGTTTGGCTGTTGTAACGATGCTAAGCAGTTTATTAATTCGAGCAAAAATATTAGTTCACTAATTCCATACAAAAATATAAAAGTCACTCCAGACCTTACGCCCTGTCAACGTCGTGTAAGAAGACGCGAAGCGATAGAATTGAATGGGAGTGTTACAGTTAATAATCAGTCTGAGACAGTTTGCAACACAGCAAATAGTTTAGAACACACGAACAATAAGCATGACACCACTCCACATACGGCTGATCACTCTGTTGATCTAGATGAGTCTACAGATCAGAAACCTTTGGATAAGATACGGACCCCAACTGACACCAAAAACCATAACGACATGACTAATCCCAGCTGTTCGTTCAGTAATGTACTAAAATGTGAGTCGTGTAACAACACACGTGCAACTAAACCTATACACTTGAAAATTTGTCCTCCTAAAGATATTACACAAGTAGACTTGAATGAACGTAAGTTCATCTCACAAAGACAACGAAAGGCTCCAGCTCTGAAAATAAAGGGTGGGAAGACAAAACTCATGATACCGAGTAGGGAAACACGTAAGATTGAACACAACTGCTCTATAGGTATCCCAAGAACAGTGAACAGGTTCTCCCCGCTGCTATCGCATAACTTGCCTTCAACACCTCTAAGTTGCAAAATGGGTGGTGGGCTTCAACGTAGCAAGCCTTCTTACACGCAGACTAACGAAAACTACCAGAGAACTGCCCACCTAAATCACCCCCTGAAGCCTAAAATTATAAATAAGAATGGTAATAATAGGTTTTTCACCCCACACCCTACCTACATTCCCCAGGATCGCAACTGTAATTACTCTCAGAAAGAAAACTCCTCATACCCTTTACTACCGACCCATCACATAACAACGGCTCCCATGTATAACAACAGTTGCAACTCCTCCCAGTTACGCGTAGCAGACCCCTCTCATGCTAACGTAAATAGCCATAACAGGGGCTACGAGTTTAACCATCAAAACTATTTTGTAAATAACCATACACTTCACAGTAGGCCTGTACAAGATATTTTTGGAATAAGACCCTCTGTTGAAGCATATAGCCCAGGTTATTTCAAACCACATGCAAACCATAAATTTGTTTCCTCCGTACAGTTTCCATCACAAAGTACTCCCACCCTTTCCTCCTGGGTAAACTCCCCAATCAACTTCACTAGCTCATTTGATACATCTCCCACTAAATCTAGCTATCAAAATACCGAGTTAATGAAGAACATTCAATCCATCATTTCAAACTCATCTCACACCCGCGAGGGTTACGACGACTTTATCCGAGATACCCTCACCCATTTTAACTTAGTAGGTCACTTGCTTAATATATGTCTTATCAACGCTCGGTCGATCTGCAACAAAAAGACGGATTTAGCCCTGTTTGTATCCATATATCAACCATCAGTTATTATGATATCTGAAGCATGGACTAACAGTAATATTTCCGACCAAAGTATATCTTTTGATAACTATTTCCTGTATAGAAGTGACAGACTGAATGGACGAGGCGGAGGATGGCTTATTTACGCTCACTCTAGCCTAAACTCACTACTATGTGATATGCCTGAACTAAACAAACTGAAGGATTCGGTGTGGATTGTATTAAAGCTGTCGAATTCCGTTACCTTACTGCTCGGCTGTGTTTATCGTCAACCTAACGCATCAATAGATGATATAGCAGTATTATCGGAGGTATTCACACTAGCATCATCCCTCTCATTCACAGGCAAGCTCATTTGTGGTGACTTCAATATGCCCGAAATTTCTTGGCTGCCAGTCAAAGCGCCGAGACGTTATGAATCATTTATTGAATGTCTAGAGCTCGGACAATGGACTCAGTATGTCGATAGCCCTACCAGACATCAAAACATCTTGGACTTAGTCTTTACCAGTGGCCTCATCCCCATTACTTTATATATTGGAAAAAAGTTCCCAGGTAGTGATCATAACATTGTCATATGCAGCCTTAATGTAAAAACCACAACCGATAGAAGCAAAACCGTAACACTTCGTAGAAACTATCGCAAGGTTGATTGGAATAACTTCCACAATTACCTAAGAAGCACTGATTGGGGAACTTTCTTTACCTCAAACAATACCGACACATTAACCAATATATTTTATCACAACATCAAAAGTATCATCAACAACATCGCACCTTTAGAATACTGTAAACCTGCGTTCTCCAAAGATCTCTATATACCGGTCAGTACAAGAAGACGTCTTCAAAGACATTGTACTCAATTCCACAACTTAAATGACTTTTCCTCTTTAGTAACGATGACAGAAATACTTGTCCGAACAGAGGAAATAAGTAAACAAAAAGCAGTAGCACAGGAAAAACGTGCAGTTGAACTTAATAATAACTCCTCCGCACTCACCATACTATTCCAAAATAAACTTAAACGCTCTAAACCGAGAGGGAGTATATTCATTAAAGGCAAACAAGTATACGAAGATCCTAAACTTGTCACAGAATTATTTAGTGAACATTTTTGTTTCTCACTAACTAACGAAAAACCATTTAATGATTCAGAACCAATCCCAGTAACTCCCTGTGAAATTACTAATGTAGAATTCAGTGTACAAAATATCTCCAAGGCAATCAGTACATTGAAACACTCATACACTGACGGACCAGATGGTATTCCATCTAGCATGCTAAAACGTGGAGGTGATGATATGTGTGTTTTGCTTCTCAAACTATTCGCGATATCACTCTCTTCAGCGTGTTACCCCACTGCCTGGAAAACTACACATATCATTCCCAAAATTAAAACAGGACCTGAAGCAAACGTTGAAAATTACCGGCCTATAAACATTACTTCAGTGGTATCCAGAGTGATGGAAAAAGTAGTTAAGGCGGCTGTAGTCCAACATCTAATAACTAATAATCTCATCTCGACCTCCCCGCATGGATTTCTTAGGTCCAGATCATGCGATACATGCCTAGTAGACTACCTGAATGATATAACTATGAAACGAGACAGCGGACTCCTTGTATCAGTTCTATTCCTAGACTTTAAGAAAGCCTTTGATAAGGTCCCACACAAAAGGCTACTCGTCAAACTAAAGTCCTTCGGAATACACAACCCACTGTACTCATGGTTTGCTTCGTTCTTAACAGAACGTAAACAGATGGTAAAGTACAATGACTGTCTCTCGTCCCCTAGGCCAATCACCAGTGGAGTCATCCAGGGAAGCGTATTAGGTCCACTTTTGTTTCTTATGTATATAAACGATATATGTAACACCATAGAATTTGGGAGACCATACTTATATGCTGATGATCTCAAAATAGTATACAGCTATAAGCCTGAGACACTAAGCGAAAGTGTATCCCAGATCCAAAAGGACCTCAATAACTTAACTATATGGAGTGAAAAATGGCAATTACCATTAAACCTCAACAAGTGCGGGATCATGCACTTTGGAAAGCATCCCTATAAACCGCAACTTCACTTAAATGAAAGTAGAGTCCAAACACTCGAATCAGTACGCGATTTAGGAATTAATTACACAGGAAGCCTGAACTTTGAAGAATATGACTCCTCTATTATTTCTAAATCTAGACGGCTAATTGGCTTTATAATGAAAAACTTTTTCACAACAGAGGGTAAACTGACTCTCTACAAAATATGTGTACGACCCTCCCTTGAATACTGCTCTTTTGTATTCTCTAATATGAATATCACAGACAAGATAAGAGTAGAAGATGTTCAAAGACGTTTCACACGTCAACTACTAGGATGCAACTCGAATCTTGATTACACAGACAGATGTAAGCATCTATCTTTAGAACCTTTATGGCACCGTAGGCTAAAAAACAATTTAATATTTCTCTACAAAGCGATATATGGGCTCTCCTTTCTAACCTCCTGCCCGACTATTACCCACGACCCAGCCTATAGACTTAGAAACAACGCATATACACTACTTACCGTAAAACACCAAAAACAAATGCGTTGTAAGTTCTTTACAGTACGGTACAGTTTATTGTGGAACAGGCTGCCAATGCCTATCCGTAATTGTGATACGTTTATCAGATTCAAAAGGCTAATAACCCTATTTCTAGACTCCAAAGAGCTTCAACATTTCCTTGAACTCCCGCCCACCAATGAGGCACTTTATTACGGACCGCCTAGTATCTAGAAAGAACAAAATTATAACAAGTCCGACTGTTACTAATATGAATATAACCAAATCACAGAACATATGGCTTATCCTTTCCTATTATTCATTGTTTATTAATCATGACTTCATGCTCCTTACCCTAGCTTTCAGTTCCCAAATCTCTACAGGTTAAATGTACATTATTCTTCCTAAAAGTCATGCCTTTTTTTTTTACTCCACTGCAAGTAGACAGATAGCTCAATCTTATGAATGCTGATCTACTAAGGCTGACCATTCAAAGTTCAAAATTTGGCCACAACGTCTTGTGAGTTTCTCAATGTTTTATTTGTCTTACCCTGAAATTTTTTTTCCTACGATTTTATACCCTCTCATATCTTTTGATTTGCTATTAGTCCTTACTTCTTTAAACCATAAGTTATTTTCATAGCAGTGTGATATACTATGTGGACATCTAACCCATTGTTGATGTCACAGGTATTCAGTGTTTGACAACGCTTCTACCAGTAACACCTTCTAATATATTTCGTTCCCACCAAGAGAAATCAAAAGACAGAGTCGAGGAGACCGGAAGAGTATATTTGGCGATGACCAATATATCGGAATTCTCTGATCTAATCTGGCTAGCGATTGCGGTTGATGTTGAGCACGGCGTTACCACACGTGATCTGGTGCGGATGCCTGACCGAGCGCCTTCAGCTAGATGAGTCCACTAAAACATATGGTCAGCATCCAATGTCGAAAACTTAATGCTATTTATTTTGGGGATTTATTTACCGCTACAGATCACTCCCCCCCTAGTGGGGCAGTGACGACCCTAAGACGTGGCCAGCCAGAAGTTTAAACCCAACGAGTTTGTCGTTGGTAAACACTCTTCTGATAGCTTACTAAATTTAGCAGCGTCTGGTCGTCTTTCCTTACTATATGGGACGGAGGTACAACATAGTAAAAAAGAAAATGTACAATGAAAATTTCGGATCCTCATAAACGTCATCGTTCTTTTCCAGCCGTCCTGGAAAAGAAAAAAGAAAATGTAAGTGCATGTCGAAATACACTCGTATGTGCGTAAAAACACAATGTCGGCGGAAAAAAATGGAAAATAAACTCATGAACACGTAATAGCATTAAAAAAATTGTTTTGTTTTGTTTTGTTTTTTTTTAAATAGAAATAAAAATATATAAGCATATTAAAATTGTTTTTTTTAAAAATAATATAAAATGTCGAGAAGTGCCTTACGTGCAATAGTCGTTTAAATGTTCTGGAAATCTCACCCTTCTTCCAGAACGCGTCGTTTTAAGTTTATTTTCGGATACTGTCGAAGTATCATCGTGTGTGTTGGTTGTCGGATGAGGTATTGTAAGTGTCGGAGTCGTGTCGTTCGATTGTACCGAAGGAAAATCGACGTGGATAGGATTTCCTTCTAAATACGCTGCTTTTAAGCGATCGATGCTGATGCTATCGTTTGTTCCGTTCTTATCGACTATATAGTACTTAGATTCACGTTGAAGAACTTTGAAGGGTCCTTCGTATGCTGATTCGAATGGTCGTCGATGCGAGTCTCGACGAATGAAAACGTGTGTACTATATCGTAAGCCAGGTTGAACGAAAACATCAGTTGATTGAGGTCGAGTGAAAGCAGGTTTAACTGAACGCATTGCGTTTGTAAGCCTGTTCGTGTAGGAGGTTAGATCCATGTTCATTGAAGAGGATGAAGGATCCACGAATTCTCCTGGAAGTCGAAGTGTCGTTCCATAAACGAGTTGAGCCGCAGTGTATCCAATGTCAGCTTTCACTGCATTGCGAATACCTAGTAAGACGAGTGGAAGAGCGTCGGTCCACTGTGAAACGTTTGCTGCTGATAGCGAAGCTTTCAGTTGTCGGTGAAAACGTTCTACCAACCCGTTTGCTTGTGGATGGTAGGCGGTCGTTCGGAAGCGAGTGATTCCTAAAAGTGTGGTCAGACGACGGAAAAGATCAGATTCAAACTGACGTCCGCGGTCTGTAGTGATGGTTGAAGGGCAACCGAAGTTTGCTACCCATCGTTCGACGAATGTGCGGGCCACTGTTTCAGCAGTGATGTCCTTGATAGGTACTGCTTCTGGCCATCGAGTGAAACGGTCAACGCAGGTTAAGAGATAAGAGTATCCATTTGAATCTGGTAAAGGTCCTACCAAATCCAGATGAACATGGTCGAAACGGGCATCGGGAGTTTTAAACGAGCCTAAGGGACATTTATTGTGTCTGATAACCTTAGATTTTTGGCAGCTTACACAGGAGCGTGCCCACTCCCTCACGTCTTTATTCATTCCAGGCCAGCAAAACCTTTCTGCTATAAGCTTGATGGTTGCACGAACACCTGGATGCGAAAGTTTGTGCAATGTGTTGAAGACATTGCGTCGATAATGTTTCGGCACGATTGGGCGATCCCTACCTGTAGATGTGTCACAAAGTAAGGTTTCTTTACCTGTTCCCATCTGTTTGATGCGTAGTTTAAGGGTTGTAGACGATAACTCGTGCTGAAGATCACTGTCTTCTTTTGAAGCTCGGCGAGTTTAAGAAGGTCGATTCCTTGGAAACTGTTCAAGGAAGTTATACGAGATAAAGCGTCTGCAACTACATTGTTTGCTCCAGAGATGTGTTGAATATCTGAAGTAAACTGCGAAATGTAGTCCAGTTGTCGAGACTCACGGGGAGAGTACTTGTCAGAAGGAGAGCTTAACGAGAAAGTGAGCGGTTTATGGTCCGTGAAAAGAGTGAATTCACGACCTTCGATGTAGTGTTGGAAATGCCGTACAGCACAATACATAGCTAGGAGTTCCCTACCGAATGTGCTGTACCTCGATTCGGTGTCTAGCAACCTTCTAGAGAAAAATGCCAAGGGTTGCCAGGAGTTGTTAACCCATTGTTGTAAGACTCCTCCGATTGCTGAGTCGGATGCGTCTACTGCGATGCTAATGGGTGCTCGGGTGTCCTGATGTGCGAGCATTGTTGCTTTAGCAATCAGTTCCTTAACTGTGGAGAATGCTTTTCGTGCGGTGTCGTCCAAATTAATGGATTTCGCATTTCCACGAAGTTGGTCGGTCAGAGGTTTCATAAGTAATGCGCATTTGGGTATGAAACGTCTATAGAAACTTACCAGGCCGTTGAACGTGCGTAATTGCTTGACGGTGGTCGGTTCTGGGTAATCCAGAATGGCCGCCACTTTGGTTCTAAGGGGTCGGATACCTTGAGCATCGATAGTGTGTCCCAGAAAGTCTAACGAGTCGGTTCCGAATTGGCATTTCTGAACGTTTACAGTAATGCCATGTTTTTGAAGTCGTTCGAAAACAAGATCCAGATGCTTGAGATGTGTTTCTCTGTCCGGACTTGCGATTAGACAGTCATCAACATACGCGTGTACGAAGTTGAGACCTCGAAAAACGTCGTCTATGAATCTTTGGAATGTTTGAGCAGCATTCCTTAGACCGAAAGGCATTCGCAAAAATTCATAGAGTCCGAAAGGAGTTATGATAGCTGTTTTCGGTATGTCGTCAGTAGCCATAGGGATTTGGTTATACGCTTTAACCAAGTCGATTTTCGAAAAGACAGTTGTACCTTTCAAGGTAGCTGTCAAATCGTGAATGTGAGGCAACGGGTAACGATCGGGAATGGTTTTCGCGTTCAATCGCCGATAGTCACCAGTTGGACGCCAATCGTTGCTGTCCTTTTTAGGGACCATGTGCAACGGAGATGCATATGGGCTACTTGACGGTCGTATGATTCCTAAGTCCATCATGTGATCGAATTCGTTTTTCGCCAACCTTAGCTTTTCAGGAGCTAGTCGTCGTGCTTTAGAGAATACAGGTGGTCCTGTAGTCGTGATGTGATGTGTAACATTGCTGGTTACACACGGTAATCTCGGTTGCGTTTGTTGTATCCCAGGGTACTTATCGAGTAGTGGTTGATAGAGTGGGTCTATCATATGTTTAACTGTGACTGGGGATACTCTACAACCAGTAAAGAAGTTACGCAAACGGACAAATTAGTGTTCCCGTCTACTAGCCTCCGTTTGCGCGTATCGATGATCAGATTGTGGTGTTGTAGAAGGTCCATACCAATGATTGGCATAGAAACATCTGCAACAACGAAAATCCAGTGAATGGGTTTGCGTAAACCCACGTTAAGGTAAACGTACCGTTTGCCATACGTAGCGATCGGTTTTCCGTTTGCCGCCTGTAAGTTTAGGGTCGATTCGTGAAGTCGGTCGTTAGGATTTGCTGGGAGGACGCTAACTTCTGCGCCAGTGTCGACGAGGTAGCGAACTCTCGTTGTCACATCTGTGACGAATAACAGACGGCTTTGTTCGCCGGCTACGGTTGCCGTTAACGCGTGCCGGCCTGGAAGTTTCCCGAATTGTTTTTCGAATCAGTCGGTTTCGTGTTGGGAAAATTGCAGGGTTTTCTGCAATTTCTGGAAAGCTTTCCATACTGGTTATGATACCAGCACCAGTCGGGGTTATCTGTCTCTCGTGGTCTAGAGACAGATCGCTTACGAGAAATGCTTCTACGTGGTGTGCGCGATCTCTTACGGTCGGCACGAAGACTAAGATAACGCGTGAGTGTGTGACATAAGTCGGTTATATCATTCTGAGTCGTGTGAGGCCTTTCTTTGACTGAAAATACCTCGGTAGTAGAAGGTTTCGTAATTTCTAGAATGCGGTCGGCAGATGCAGCTAGCTCGTCTAAGCCGTTGTTCTGGAACGAGACCAGAACTGCTTGCACCTGTTGGGGAAGTTTTGACAAGAAGAGTTGTTTGAATAGACCTTCGTCGAAAGTTCTTAGGCCTATAACCTCTCTCATCCGTTGCAACATGTCCGTCGCAGAACCGTGTTGCAGGTCGATGTTATTGAAGAGTTGATCTAACCTTTGTCGATCGGTTAGATCTCCTCGTTTAAGAATCGAGCGTTTTAAGATTTCGTAAGGATCGGAAACACCACTAGTAAACATACTAGGTGTTACGTACCTGTTGAATTCGCGCGGCAGTGCCTTGACTACTGCGAGGAATTGTGCACGTGTGTCGATCACGCCGTGCTCGGAGAAGTCGGCTTCTGCGTAGCAAAACCAGGCTTCGATGTTGTCGGGCCAGAAAGGCATCAGTTGAAACGAAGGTGGGGACAAAGTCTTAAGCTTGAGTACTTTAGGTGTCTGTTCAGTCATGATGAAGTATGAAGTACGATAATGAACGAGGGGAAAAAATATATATCCAAGAAAAAACACGAAAAAAATCACAATGTTCAAAAAAAAATAAAAAATAAGGCAATGATATATAAAAAATCCCAAAAAGGAACAGACTCACAGTTACAATTAGGTGTACCAGATCACGTCGGTCTCACCAATGTTGATGTCACAGGTATTCAGTGTTTGACAACGCTTCTACCAGTAACACCTTCTAATATATTTCGTTCCCACCAAGAGAAATCAAAAGACAGAGTCGAGGAGACCGGAAGAGTATATTTGGCGATGACCAATATATCGGAATTCTCTGATCTAATCTGGCTAGCGATTGCGGTTGATGTTGAGCACGGCGTTACCACACGTGATCTGGTGCGGATGCCTGACCGAGCGCCTTCAGCTAGATGAGTCCACTAAAACATATGGTCAGCATCCAATGTCGAAAACTTAATGCTATTTATTTTGGGGATTTATTTACCGCTACACCATAAAACAAATTTTTTTAACTATCTGATTTGCTTGTAACATGGACCTAGTAGAGACAGTGTATTCCAACTATGGGCTTTGATTAAAGCAGTATTCATACTTACCACAAACGTAAGAGAGCCTAACATCACAAAAGGAGGGAGGGTGGCGTTACTGACCAGCAAACATGAAGGTGGGGAGATAACTTCAATCCACCCATGTCTGTAGGGCAGAACATTTTGTTTAATTACGGCTCCTTATGGTTTAGTGGGATGCCACGAACTTATGGTATTGAAGCTGATCTATTCACGCAAAATACCTCTTTAAGTCGTGTTACGAACGTTGAATTGGTTTCACTTCCTACCCAGAAATCCTATTACAAGCAAACTAGACAATTCGCTAATATACGAAGCCGGTAGGACTCTAATTTATGGACGAGCCAATCAGAGGCGTTTAAGGAGCTTCAAGGTCACGGCGCTAAGTTTAATGCGAGATGCTCACATTCGATCGTTTTACAGCAGATTTTAGAGAAGAGGTGATTGTTGAGAGACTACAGCAGATGGGACTATTGAGAAGTTCCTGTGTTTGTGACTGCGGCAATCAAATGACCGCAGCACGATGTGCTGACTACCGTGATGACATTGTATTTCGTTGTACTTTATGTTGGAGAAAAAAAATCTGCTCGAACTGGCACTTTTTTGCCCGGTCACGGCTAAGGCTAAGACAAATCATGATAATCGTTGCAAATTGGATCATAAAGTCTCCAGTAACATTATCTGCGGCTTTTGCAGATGTTACGGAAACTTCCGCCGTTCAGTGGTATGAATATTGTCGTGATATATGCGCAATGAAAATGACACAAGTACATGAATCATTTGGAGTAGTTGAAAAGATAGTGGAAATAGATGAGGCGGTAGTTAGAAAGCGAAAATACAATAAAGGACGTTTTATCAAGGAAGATTGGGTAAGTAGCACTTCCGTGAATATGCTTGACAGGTACTTGGGTTTTACGATCGTTCAACTCAAAAAGGACACTTTCAAAGAGTAAGAAACCGTCAGGTAACGACAATCATACCAATCATCAAGGAGTACGTTCAACCTGGCACGACGATCTATACCGATGACTGGAAAGCGTATAGATGCCTCTCGAGACTTGGTTTTGTGCATCATGTTGTGGTGCACAAACGTCATTTTGTTGATCCAACGACTGGGGTCCATACAAACAATATTGAAGGCATGTGGTCAAGTCTGAAGTATTTTTTAAGACCTTACGACGGCTCCAGAGGACGATTACTATGGAGCCATATGGACGAGTTCTTATACCGCATGCACTATGATTTCAAAACTTCCGAACCTTTATCAAACCTCAACAAGTTCGTAAATCATGTAAAAGAAGAATATCCATTGTAATTCACCAGTTTTTTATAATATATTTTTACTTTATACTAACTATCTTCTGATTGGTTAATGTTCTCAAGGTCACTTAAAAATTCGTTCAAAGGTCGTCCATAAAATAGAGTTTCACCACGAAGCCTAATCAAGACCCTATAGTAACTGGGGAAAAATATTTTAAAAAAAACGAGAGGGGCTCTAATAGCTTCGATATTAAAGGGAAGACAGTCAAATGTATATCACAATACTGTTTCTAGCACTATATTTTATTTTATAATCACACATAATCTTATACTCTCAGCTCTTTTCCGAATCGCCCCCATTTGTCAGTTGTATGTCCACTCACACCTTGTCAACACTTATTTTCTTTAACCTATTAAAATGCTCTTTCTTAACATATACCTTAATAAAGGAAAATTAGACTGAGTAATCATACCTTAAGCATTCCTTCATGAATATTGGCTACTCTGCCTCTCGTGTTTTCTTTTACTTGCTCCCTCTTTCAGCCCCCTTGAGATATGGAACAAATGACTTCATCCTGCACCATCCTTAAAGCCTTGGATATCCCAGAAGGAAATAAGGTTGCGATTTCTAAAAGCTCATACCTTCAATGGCCCTATCCTTGACCATCAGTCGCACATTCGCAACGCAACATTCATGAAGCGCGCCAACTGTGGTACTGATTTAAACCATCGACATTCATATCTTATAAATTATTAACCCAGCTATGTAATTTATTACAGTGTATATTGTATCATTTGTATCAATTTGATCTTGCCTGTAAACTGGCATGCCTCGTGTAACAAACTGTTATTTGAGAATAAATTATTATTATTATTATAATTCGCTAACCTCTTATCTGCTGCCGTCTCACAGTTATAGCATAAATATATTTTTTTCACACGCTCATTCTCACACTTCATATATCATCATGACTTAACAGACACCCAAAGTACTTAAGCTTAAGACTATATCCCCACCTTCGTTTCAACTGATGCCCTTCTGGCCAGACAACATCGAAGCCTGGTTTTGCTACACAGAAGCCGACTTCTCTGGGAACGGCGTGATTGACACACGTGCACAATTCCTCGCAGTAGTAAAGGCACTACCGCGCCAATTCAACAGGTGCGTAACACCTAGTATGTTTACTAATGATGTCTCGAATCCTTGTGAAACGCTGAAACGTTCTATTCCTAAACGCGGGGACCTAACCGATAGACAAAGGTTAAACCAACTCCTCAATAACATCGACCTGCGACATGGTTCTGCGACGGACATATCGCAACGAATGAGAGAGGTTATCGGCCAAAGAACTTTCGACGATAGCCTATTCAAACACCTTTTCTTGTCCAAACTTCCTCAACAAGTGCAGGCTGTGCTTGTTTCATTTCATAATAACGCCTTAGACGAGCTGGCTGCATCTGTCGACTGCATTTCAAAAATCACCAAATCTTCTTATACCGAGGTTTTTCCAGTCAAAGAAAAACCTCAAACGACCAAGAATGACGTGGCAGAGTTATGTCATACCCTTGCGCGTTGTCTTAAATTTTGTGACGACCGTAAGCGGTCATACACCCCACGTAGAAGCATTTCACGTAGGCGATCTGTCTCTAGAACACGAGAGACGGATAATCCCGACTGGTGCTGGAAAGACGTCCAGAAATCGCAAAACATCCTGCAATTTTCCCAACTCAAAACGGACCGATACGAAAAACAACACGGGAGACTTCCAAGCCGGTACGCGTTAACGGCAACCGTAGCCGGCGAACATAGCCGTCTGTTGTACGTTACAGATGTGAAAACACAACTTTGCTTCCTCGTCGATACTGGCGCAGAATTTGGCGTTCTCCCAGCGAATCCCAACGACCGGCTTCACGAATCGGCTTTAACCTTACAGGCAGCAAACGGAAAGCCTATCGCTACGTATAGCGAAAGGTACGTTTACCTTAACGTGGGTTTACGCAAACTCGTTCACTGTGTTTTCGTTGTTGCAGATGTTTTTATTGATTTAGACCTTCTACAGCATCACAATCTACTCATTGATACGCGTAAATAGGGGCTAGTAGACGGAAACATTAATTTATCTGTTTGCTTAACTTCCCTTTCCGGTTGCAGATTATCTTCCGTCACAATTAAGCACACGATGAACTTGATCTGTCAACCACTACTCGATGAGCATCCTGGGATACAACCCCAAAGTACGCATCAAACAGATGGGACCAGGTAAGGAAACCTTACTTTGTGACACATCTACAGGTAGGGATCGCCCAATCGTGCCGAAACGTTATGGGCGCAATGTCTTCAACACATTGCACAAACGTTCTCATCCAGGCGTTCGTGCAACCATCAAGCTTATAGCAGAACAGTTTTGTTGGCCTGGTATGAATAAAGATGCGAGTGAGTGAGCACGCTCCAGCGTAAGCGGTCAAAAATCTAAGGTTATCAGACACAATAGATGTCCCTCAGGCTCACTTAAAACTCCCGATGCTCGTTTCCACCATGTTTATCTGGAGTTGGAAGGAACTTTTCCAGATTCAAATGGATACTCTTATCTCTCAACCTGCGTTGACCGTTTAACTTGATGACCAGAAGCAATACCTATCAAGGACATCACTGCTGAAACAGTGGCCTATACCTTCGTCGAACTGTGGGTAGCAAACTTCGGCTGCTTTTTATCCATCACTACAGAGTTAAAAGCCAAAGTAATTAGTCTAGAAACGTTTATTTAAACTGAAAGGATAAAAGCAGTCATACTTTACAAGACTAGTTATTTCACACTAGACTAGTTTCTCATTAATCCATGAGAATAGTACCGATTATTAGCCAAGTTTTATTTAATATTGTGAACAATCATTGGTGCAAACACTTCAGTGTTTCTTTCAAACCAGTCGTCAGAACTGTTACTAGTTCATCATTCACTCTACATCTTTTTCCATTCCTATTTGAGTATCAGCTAGACCCTCTAAAGTTATTTCATATTCAACACATTCATAACACCTAATTAACAACAGTCTGTCAGCCAGCTTTCACTCAACCTTGAATAGTCAAATAACGAAGGATTGAGGTGCCTTAGTAAATATTGATGCCGCATTCCGACAGTTTAGTTTCAAACAATGAACCACGTCAATTTCGATTGACATTTTTCAATACTGAGACTTTATTAAATGGACATTTACAAGGGACTCATCTTTGATTTCGGTGGTCACTTAATCACCTATACACGATACTGTTCATTGACAAGTGCAATGTTGTAACCTCTTGTGAAATTACCCATGTTTCCATTGAATACAAACAATGACATAAACACAAAAAATTATATTTTTATATTCTACCAACAAAGTGATATCAGTCATTACGTAAACAATCATCAATATGATATGCAGTTCCATGAAACAATCTTCAATGTATTGAAATGATTAACAAAATAGAAAGTGTATTGAATGAAATACAAAATGAAAAGAACAAAATCGACTTAATGAAAACAATTGACAAGCTGTTTGTGAGGACTATGGATGAACTCTGTTCCTTCTGTAAAACCATAGCCAAATGCTACAGCCAATGCACACAATAAGGAAAGATATAACTAATGGCACAACGATGTACACATATTTCGGTGATTTTCCTTTGTCAATGCCTTCAGTTGTATCTGTAGTCATGTTCTGAAATGAACAAAATAGTATAATGATTACAAAATATCAAATATTTACCAAATGTGATTCAGTGCTTGGATCAGTCTTCTTCAATTCAGTTCTTAGATCAGTTTCAGTAGTTGCTAGTGTTGTTGATTCAGTAGCAACGTTGACAGTCGAGTTCTTCTGAAGAAGGAAACAATGGAATATCAAATATTTCATCATTCATTATACACTATTGTCAGTATTGATGACACAAGTGAATTCAACAATTACTAACATAATTTACATTTGCACAATATGATCAATGAATAATGATTTAGGATATCTGCTACTGATTTAACAGTCAATGTGATGAGCACACAAATTTTCCTACAACTAACTGACAAATTATTTGCGTGATGAAATTTGTTTCTCGGATAATTCACCTTATCACAATGTAAGTAATTAATAACAAATCAATAACTGACGGTTTTATTTAAGCAATCCATCCAGACTACAAATTACAAAAAAGGGAGTTCACGAACTTTCACTTTCCAAACATGATGCAGAATTTATAGCAGATTATGCTTGATCATTCAAACTGATCTCATCGGCATTTGGTAACAATTCACACATACAGACGGTTTCATATTGGACATCGAAAATCACTACGCATTCTATGAGTAGAAGAATTAACACTTTTTCAAGCATACGTGCTAAACGACGCTTCTGTTGATTGTTGAATGTCCACATGGAAACAAAGCATCGTACTCATATCTGATTAAACATCGTCAACGTATACAATAAACTACTTGTTTGCAACGAGAAAATGTTCTTCCGAGTAAATACATCTACAATGTACAATATGGTGATATTGGAAACAATCTGTGAAGTCTATCAATTACTTACTTTATTCTTGCAACCATTTACTTTGAATTCATGACTATCCTTATTATTGCTGGTAATGCACATATTGGCTGTTTCACACCAAATGCACGTTGTATCTGATATTTTTGAGCCATGACATGCTTCACTCGAAACGTGTTTTGGACAATCTTCAGGGGGAAGAATGATGTGATTGCATAACAAGTTATCACCAAAAGATATGTGAACTAGGAAAAATATAACTATAACTCAATGATATAATGATGATTTTGAAATTAGGCGACTATTTCCTTCACTAGGAATTTGTCATCACCTCGCGCAATGCGAAATAAAGCACACTTTCATTGACATCCACAATTCACGACCTTATTTTGGCTTGAATGAAAATACATCCATAGTGAATAGCATTTTACTCGACGAATATTAAAGTCGATCTAAACATTACATTATGGAATGATTCTCTCAGTTGTCGAGATGGTATTTTAATACCCTACCACATGATAAGCTGGAAATTCTTTCTGATTACTCAATGTATATATTCATGAGAAAGAGAACTCGTTCATACTATGTCATTCACATTTCAGGACAACACCTCGGAACTGAATGAAACTAAGTTGAATGTTCAACGATGAGTACTGACGTGCGGATTTATTAGATTTTGATGACTGTTCGCATTCAAAAATGTATACACTAAGCTGTCACCTGGCTCAATAAAACCCATTACATTTGATTTCTAACAGATTTTGAGTTTCATTCATTGTTATCATCTATCGTTTTATAACATTATGTACGCTTAAGTGAATTTTATCAACGTGAGGACGTGAAGGACACCCGTTCCTCATCATTTTAAATAATCAACAGAGAATCCACGTATAGACTAACGTCATTTGATACTAGTAGCTAAATTTCACTTAATTATTTACTGAATATGCACATGAAATTTTCAATTTTTGAAACAAAATTGATGTATTCAGCTATGGAGATAGTCATTTCTGATACAATAAGGTTCAACATACCCCCGAGAGCTTCATAGTCCACTAACGTTCCTTATCTTGTGAAATAAATTGTACAGAGAAAAACAACTGAGATTTTGTTTAACAAGCGACTGTTAAAAATGGGAACGACTTCAATGGATATCCATGATGAAGAGATTCACATATCATAGTTACATTACTCAGCATACCAGGTCAGGCGTGCGTCAGCAGACGTGGATCGCTAAATTCATTGTTTACGGAATTCAGCATATAAAACAGAAACAACACCAATACGGTTTTATCAGAACAACGTAAATCATTTATGTGACACTAACAAGAATGACGGTTGTTCAAATGAAAACACAGATACTTGATTTAAATTCAGAAGAATTCAGTGTTTCACCGCTCAAAAGACATGATCAGAAGACGCGGTTATATCAGGACTGGTTTGCACCTTGATTAATTATCACATGTGATACTAAAATTTCGTTTCAAGATGTGTAAACACATCATCTACGTTGAATTCTCAATAAACAGTAATGTTTGGAAAATGTGTTAACCAGAAGCATTCAGATTTCATTTCAAAACTTTTCATCAGCACTTTAATGACATCTCGACGATTCTGTTTTCACACGAAACTACTGAATGATGAAGACTGTAAGAAAGATATATTAGATCACTATGACAGAATACAGCAGATTTATGTATTGATGTGGTGATCAAAGGGTACATAAAGAAGTTAATATTAAGCTAACACATGACTACTTTTGTAGGTCGGTGTAAATCAGAATGTAAATAAAATTTACTAACTTTTGCTCCGCATCGAATCCACCTTAAAATTCTTAATGTTTTCGTGTTTTCGCCAATGACCTTAGGAATCTGGAAAGAAATAACGGAAGTCTGAGTAAACATCTGTCAACACACAACCACTTTTATCGTAGACAACCAATCACTGAAGCACTGTGTCGTCATTCACATCACTTTACACAAAGACAACTAATTACAAAGTAAGCATACTGATCGCCTTAGTGTACTCAGGAGTATGCCTCATCTAGTCTACGATCATAATCTGACGCACTTCAGTTGTCAACTTCACTGAAATTCAGTGTACGATCTATCTATCATGCAATGATGCACTACACTGTGGAATGAATATCTACGTCACTTGATGGAAATGTGATTGTGAATAACTGCAATGCTGCTGCACGTGAATTTGTTGTCATGTGCAGAAATTGTGTCATTGTACTCACTACCATCCATTACCGTACACACAATTCCTGATTAACTCGAGGCAGTCGAAATGGATCCAGTTCAACACAAATGAAATCCTTCAACTCATCTGCCCTTTCTATTCATCACGCATCTATTGTATTTCAAATTGGTGAAGTATTAAATGCTGACATTCGAACAAGTACACAGTGAGAGACGATCAAGGTTTTAACAATTTATCTCACAGATTATATGACAATGAAATTTTCAATTAGCTGAACTTCAGAAGACGTAGTTAAGCTTGACAGAAAATGACTGTGTTGGAAAGTACTATATAATACACTGTTTGTCCTTAATGGGCTCAAATACGTCAGAATTCCTACCGACAACATTTGTCTTATAATTCATTGTTTTTATAAGGTGCTAGAACAAAGTGTGCCATTACGGAATTAATAATAGAGTCGTATGGTCTGTGTGCACGTTAAAATATGTTGATATCCTTCTATCGTGTTCAATGTATCTTGATGCATTCGACAGTGTTGATTCGCGCAAAGTAAGATAATAATCTGAAATATACAAAACAACACTACATTACTATTCAATTGTGCAACTTACGTTATTATAATAGAATGATATCTTCCCATTCGGATGTATCATACTAGTTATAATGAATGCAGGACCTGAAAGCAGAAGACTATCGTTATTTAGAATTTGAGGTATCATTGATTAGCATGTTATTGTTGCATGCGAAAGTGTATGTGCCTACGTACAAAGTGATCAGTTTTAGTCAGGCACTTCCTTCGTTATCTCAAATGTTTTCTTTGGTAGAATTCGTAATAAATATAATCAAGTGAACGTCGTGCAAAATGAAGCAATCTAGCATCCCTTAAATATAAATGTCAGATAATTAGGTTCCGAAGCTGGATTACAACCCCGTTTTCATATCGAAATAATAAATCGTCGGGCTTCCAATTAAATCTGATAGTCGAGGAGGTATTGACATTTCTCAACACTCTCTATAATTACAGCTGGAAAAATCGACCCTTAGTACACATGACATTGGACGTGGTTTGTTTGTTTACAAACAGAACATGGTAACTTAGTCGGTTATGCAGCGCATTGGTTTATCAGTGTTCGGTAACGATGGAAAATGAATAGCTTCAGGATATTCGTCATGGTGATTTCTTAATTAGAATGAATAATTTTTATGAATGACCGTGTGATGAGTAACACGAATTTGCTTAATTCAGAATACAGACATCTGATCAAGCAGCATTGAAGCCTGTAGCCGAAGATGTATCTCTGCATTCGTTTATCCACAAGTAAAATGTGTTTATGACCTAATTTGTTCATACGGATCTATTTATTACAAGTCAAATCTAGTATGCTCCTGATTATGTCAACTGTCCTTCAGCTCTCAATCAATGTGTTCAAACAATCGATGGACTCCACATATAATTCCCCCTTCCTAATTTGCTGGGATGGTTACACTTTATTGCTTTTGTCAGTTTTTGAAAAGCATTCAGTGGTGTAAAATGAACTGAAAATGTGTACGCAAGTACTGCGAATGATGGTGTAGATGTTTGAATATTTCATATGTAATCAAATAATCATTTTATGGATATATACTTTTACCATCATCTTTTTGATAATAAGACTTTCTGACGGCTAATAATTCCCCTGAAATGATGAAAATAAAAATATTTGTGTTTTTATATATATGTTAGCGGGACATAGACTGGATTAAAGCATGCTCAATGCACGATTGCTTTGGTGCACTCTGATTGGCTAATTCTTATCCAACCAGCATTAGTCAACACTTGGCGCTCTCTTGTACCAATATTCATGTGTCCAAATAAATAAATAAATAAATAAACCTTGTTATTTGGAATATGATCTCTTTCCTGTTCAACCGTGTTCTGATTTGGGGACGTGTCGAGTGAATCGGTGTCCGAGAATACAAAGCAATAGAAATAGCTGGGTCATAACCGTAAGAAAGAGATTATAACCATATATGTATAATGAATGTCCATAGAGAATGAGTGTGAAGACGAGTTATCATCTTTCTTTCAAGATTTAAGTAAACCGGTTCAATTAAATGGGAGTTGCAAGGAGACGTATCATTATTTCAACGATATGATGAATGTTTCAATCCAACCAACTGAGAAGAATATTTTACTTCTGAAGCGTTGATTTTAAAAGCTTTAGGTAATCTAATAGACCGGTAATATCTAAACGACAATACACATATCAAATCATCTTCTGAGATTGTGTTATTCCAATAGAACAGTGTTCCCTCAATTGAACTAATTATGACTCAGAGATTCTACTTCCATGTCACTTAATGCAATAATTGAACAAAATGAGTGAACTTCATTTCGATGTTGTAGTTGCTCCGGGTCGAATCAATTGTGTTATACCAGTGCAGTGATTACGGTAAACGTTTATCATGTCCTTATGATTATTATTATAACTAGTGGCTGTTCTAGATTCATACGAACGTGATAGTTGAAAATGTGATGAATACACACAATGGTTTACAGATAGTGTCTAAGACACATTCATTCTACATGCATTAAGTTATAGAAAAAATTTGGACGTCATCAAATGTAACATGGTAGTCCATGTGATTTGATAATCCAAATTGATTTCTCATACAACATCGTTTATTGTTCTAAATGTGTTCAGTTGGATTCGTTCGATTTATCATTTCTACTCAATCAATTTGTGTTTGTTTCGAAGTGAACCATCGTTTTCACTTGACAGTAATGAATAGGTGTTCTGAACACATTTTTGGAGCATCAAATCACACAAGCAAATTAATCACAGTGTACTGGCCAGCTCCCAAAATATAACCAGGTCAAATATTGAATCATTTATGTAAAATAAAAGTGAGAAATGAAAGACAAAATTAAATTATCATCGGATAATAGAGGTACTCACCACTATACGTAATTGCAGATTCCGAAAAAAACCGCTTCGCACAAAATGATCGATTCCTCGTAAATGCCTTTCACCGTACATAGAAATTTCACCTGTGTTTATCAAATGAAAACATGAAATTTAATTGACAATCTGTAGAGAATGAATTAAAGACTTTTAGATTAACTGGAGACAAAATGAATTTCATGGACCGTAAGTAAATTTCCGTTAGACTTTAAACTGTTTACACGTTGAACAAAATAAGATATCAGTAGACGTTTTGAATGTTAGAAAAAGCATAAAACTGATTTACTGAAGAAATTAGAGCAACATTGGTCCACAGAATGAAATGGGAATAAACAAAACTCGGTAAAAATTTTAGTTCGATGAAAATGATTCTCTTACCAGAAATGTCAATTATGAATCTGTTGACTGTAGTGCCGTAAAACGTAAACGGGAATGGTGCATTAATTTCCTGATTATAAGCAAACATATGGGTTAGTACCTCGATTGTAAAATTTAGTCAACTCACTTTTTCATAAAACAACCTTTCAAAGCTACCTTTAATAATTGGAAGAGGTTGATTAGACCGGATTGTCTGGGAATAATTATTGTGAAGAGACTGAATGTGTGTATTGGAACCTGACTGATTACTCACATGTCTATATGTATTATTTTCAAAAATTACTTCTTCAGGTTTTGTGCAAATGTCATTGCAGTCGAAGAATTTATAAATTAATACGATGATCAAATACAGCAGTATAAACTGGCCAGTTGCAAAGCTCTGCCTGGAATGGTTCAGATAAAAATAGACAGTCTTATTTCATTGAAACAAATTAAAGTTCATAAAACACACTCATTTGCTTTAACTGTACAGTCAACACTCACCTCATTTTCTTGTTCACAACGTTATTAATTGTTGTTAGACCTTGTCGTGTTTATATCAACTTTTTAAGTGTTTGTTTGTATGCTTCTTATTCGACGATCCAAAGTGACCATTGGAAACATCACGTTTCATAAAATCATATGATCATTGTGGACCACTCATCGTGGAAGATGAACTTATCGTAATGCAATATACTTCTAGTTGTTGTACTCTAAGGGCTGACACTTATTCACCGTTGGTTGAAATTCCAAGGCCTCTATTGGTAAAAATTATATTGGATATGATAAGTAATAGTTTAAACTAAGTGAGGGGTTTTTAATGTTAATCAAAATGCGTGCTCATATTTTCACGAACAAACATTTTGTTACTTGTCATGATTTGTGAACTGTTTACCAATGATGCATTGCTTTGATTTGATAGGTTAAAATCCAAGTAACAAAATCTGTCTTGATTAGATATCTAAATTTGGGTTTTTACATCTAAATTTACGTTTAATGAAATCAATCCTGTCGGACGACTCCATCATCTTTGAATGTGGGATTGTATCTTCCGAGCAGTCACAAAAAAAGCCAATTGACCGGCACATTGTACAGTTGGCTCTAAATAGATTTAGCGATCAAAATAGAAAAAACGTTTCTTATTAGTCTGGTAGGAGTGGACGTGAATGCGTTTACACTAAACGTAATGAGTCAATTACTGTTGAATGATTAACAGTCTACAGTTTCGTAAATGAATAATAATTTCAGCATATGAAGCTTAAACTATTTATGATTTGGTGATAATTGCAAAACGTAGTTCTTAGCAGTGTGATGGTGAATTTTGCGCTCCAAAAAGATGTTGACAGTAACCAAAATATTGCTTCCACGAGTATCACATTCTGTGGTCGAATAAACGATGTTTGTTGGGTGATTTTGCGGAATCATGAACATCAGAATTGCTTTCAGTTATACATTAAATTGTCCCACTAATATTTGGCCTATTATCGAATTATTATTATTATTCATTATCATGACATGTAGTCGCAGTATTTTTGGGGTAATTATGTAGCTTATTCACTAGGGTTTGATAAAGGTTCACTTGGGTGTTTGTTCAGTTCATTGTATCCACGGAAGCAATAGTTATTGGAATAGTGAGCTCATCCCATGAAATCACTGTCAATTTCTCATAAGACAATTCTATATTAATGTAAATGGAAACATCAAGTTCTTCATATGAACATCTTGAGTAAATATTTCAAGGTTAATAAAATGTATTCAGTATTATGTAGCTTATTTATTGTTCGTTTTTATAAGGCTACTCTGCATTGGTGTCACGGAACCTAATGCTTTTCATATGAACAGCATTTGCAAACGTTTCAAGGTTGAGAAACTCTTTGGTCAATATCACTGGAATGGTATTGAGTATGAACGGTGTTCATGTTCAGTAAGAAAGAGTAAAGAGAATAATACGCTTAGTTAGATCGTCATCAGGCTTTACTTTAATATACATAAATATTAAACCATTCAAGACAATATGAGTCAATAATCACAATGAAATAGAATAAATCACTACACATAATAAGTAAAATTACAAGTTGATAGTAGGAAGACAAGTGTACTGATAGTAGTAAGAATAATAAAATACAATAACAAAAGTTTTATCAGTAGTTAAACGTTGGAAATAGAAAGTCAAACAAACGTAGGTAAATAGAATAGAAATAGTCAACACCAAAACATGAACATCATTACGTAATAAGGTGTGTGTGATAGATAACTCGAAATGATTTGGATTTATCTACGGCATGACCGCCATCAATGAGATGTGCCAAGATAGAACTGCTAATCGCTTTTATTTGGCCCCTTATGAACCAAGCTCGTTTGATTTTTGCGTAAACATCAACGTTTGAATAGTGAGATTACGAAAACCATTATGATTTTACTTCGGACAATCTTCCTCAACACTCCGATGACAATTTGGTCAGTTTAGTATGATAGTTTACAGCAAATTTATGACGGTTGTCGAATTGAAGACACAGCTACTCTTATTTCATTCCAGACAACCTCAGTTGTCTATTATTCGAATCATTCCATAATCCAATGTTCAGATTGGCTTCAATATTCGTTGAATAAGGTATTGTTCATTATGGATGAGTTTTCATGACCCAACTTGTCTAATGTGCTAACTGACAGCACACAAAGTAGAATATGACCACATCACAAGTATCAGCAACCAAATCTCGTGGAACAAACCTCGCTGAACAATGTCAACTAGATTAAACAAATTAAACCATTTAAACTCTGAATGAGAATTGAAGGATGTTCATTCGCAAGGATAATGACGCCTCATAGTGAAGGTGAAAAGGATAAATAGCAACTGTAAACAACTGCTGAGGACAGGATTGGATAGAGAGTGCTAATGAGCGACCGTTACTCCTCCGCGACACGTAACATGAGTAAGTAATTTAGTGTGATAGTTTACAGCGAATTTCTGTGTTGGTATAGTGATAATTGGGTACAAATGGAAAGTAATATAACGCTTACAGATGAATGTTCATGTAGGTTAGTGTAAATCAAAATATAAAAAACAACTTTTACAAGATTCACAATAAATTGAGCCGCTTCAATCCCATCTCAGTTTATTTACTCTCAAATCCTTAGAAATCTGAAAAAAGTAGTGAAAATCTTATTAAAGTTCCACTAACACAAAAACATCAATATCAAAATCAACTAACCAATGAAGTAATGTGTCGTCATTCATATAATCTCATACAAAGACAACTGATCACATTCATAGTAAGTGAACTGATCTCCTCAGTTCATTTAGAACTATGCTCCATCTAGTCTACAAACATATCCTGATTCACTTCAGTTGTCAACTTCAGTGAAGTTGAATGAACGACCTATCTGTCGTGGAGTGAAGTAATACATTGTGAGATGAATATCTACGTCCGTTGATGGAAATATGATTGTGATTAATTGCATCATTGACTCATGTGAATTTGTTGTCATGTGGTAGTATAGTGTTATAGCGACTCACGTGCAAATGGGTTTATTCTCATTTAACTCAGTTAAGCCCTTTTGTTAACTTATTTAATGGACAAAGTCATCCAGGATATAACAACTTGTTGTACTATCTTTATTACTATGCTTGTATGAAATACATATGCTTGAACATTGTTTAGCGCCTACGCATGTATTCATTCTGCTAGCTTCATTATTAACTGCTTAATCTATTCGCTGACTCATCTATTTTCCTATACATATATATACCTGTACATTTTGCACGCATTGACTACAGCTACTTGCTACTGCTACAATCGTAGTTCGCTTGCTCATTCATTTTGCCTCTCTGCTGTCTGGTCCGAATTATCTACTAAATAAAACTGTAGTAGCTTGTAGCGGTAAATAAATCCCCAAACTAAATAGCTCTATAGGTTTTCGACATTGGATGCTGACCATATGTTTTAGTGGACTCATCTAGCTGAAGGCGCTCGGTCATGCATCCGCACCAGATCACGTGCTGTAACGCTGTGCTCAACATCAACCGCAATCACTAGCCAGATTAGATCAGAGATTCCCGATATATTGGTTATCGCCAAATACACTCTTCCGATCTCCTCGACTCTGTCTTTTGATTTCTCTCGGTGGGAACAAAGCATATTAGAAGGTGTCACTGGTAGAAGCGTTGTCAAACACTGAATACCTGTATCATCCTCATTGGTGAGACCGTCGTGATCTGGTACACCTAATTGCAACTGTGAGTCTGTTCCTTTTTGGGATTCTTATATATTATTACCTTATTTTTTTAAAAACATTGTGATTTTTTTCGTGTTTTTCCTTGGATATATATATATTTTCCCCTCGTTCATTATCGTACTTCATATTTCATCATGGCTGAACAGACACCCAAAGTACTCAAGCTTAAGACTTTGTCCCCGCCTTCGTTTCAACTCATGCCTTTCTGGCCCGACAATATCGAAGCTTGGTTCTGCTACGCAGAAGCTGACTTTTCCGAGCACGGCGTGATCGACACACGTGCACAATTCCTCGCAGTAGTCAAGGCACTACCGCGCGAATTCAACAGGTACGTAACACCTAGTATGTTTACTAGTGATGTTTCCGATCCTTGCGAAATCTTGAAACGTTCGATTCTTAAACGAGGAGACCTAACCGATCGACAAAGGTTAGATCAACTCTTCAATAACATCGACCTGCAACACGGTTCTGCGACTGACATGTTGCAAAGAATGAGAGAAGTGATAGGCCTAAGGACTTTCGACGAAGGTCTATTTAAACAACTTTTCTTGTCTAAACTTCCTCAACAGGTACAAGCGGTTCTGGTCTCGTTTCAGAACAACGCTCTAGACGAGCTAGCTGCATCTGCCGATCGTATTTTAGAAATAACGAAATCGTCTACTTCAGAGGTATTTTCCGTCAAAGAAAAGCCTCACGCGACTCAGAATGACATAACCGAGTTATGTCATACACTCACGCATTATCTTAATCTTCGTAACGACCGTAGTCGCTCACGCAGTCCACGTAGAAGCATTTCGCGTAAACGATCTGTCTCTAGACCACGAGAGACGGATAACCCCGACTGGTGCTGGTATCATAACCAGTATGGAAAATCTTCCAGAAATTGCAGAAAACCCTGCAATTTTCCCAACACGAAAACGACTGACTCGAAAAACAACTCGGGAAACTTCCAAGCCGGCACGCGTTAACGGCAACCGTAGCCGGCGAACATAGCCGTCTGTTGTACGTCACAGATGTGACAACGAGAGTTCGCTACCTCGTCGACACTGGCGCAGAAGTTAGCGTTCTCCCAGCAAATCATAACGACCGGCTCCACGAATCAACTCTAAACTTACAGGCGGCAAATGGAAAACCGATCGCCACGTATGGCAAAAGGTACGTCTACCTTAACGTGGGTTTACGTAAACCCATTCATTGGATTTTCGTTGTTGCAGATGTTTCTATGCCAATCATTGGTATGGATCTTCTACAACACCATAATCTAATCATCGACACGCGCAAACGGAGGCTAGTATATGGAAACACTAAATTATCCGTTTGCGTAACTTCCTTTTCTGGTTGTAGATTATCCCCAGTCACAGTTAAGCATTCGATAGACCCACTCTATCAACCACTACTCGACAAGTATCCTGGGATACAGAAAACTCAACCGAAACTACCGTGTGTAACCAGCAATGTTACACATCACATCACGACTACAGGACCACCTGTATTCTCTAAAGCACGACGACTAGCTCCGGAAAAGCTGAGGTTAGCGAAAAACGAATTCGATCACATGATAGACTTAGGAATCATACGACCGTCAAACAGCCCATATGCATCTCCGTTGCACATGGTCCCTAAAAAGGACAGCAACGATTGGCGCCCAACTGGTGACTATCGGCGATTGAATGCAAAAACCATTCCCGATCGTTACCCGTTGCCTCACATTCACGATTTGACAGCTACCTTGAAAGGTACAACTGTCTTTTCGAAAATCGACTTGGTTAAAGCGTATAACTAAATCCCTATGGCTACTAACGACATACCGAAAACAGCTATCATAACTCCTTTCGGACTCTATGAATTATTGCGAATGCCGTTCGGTCTAAGAAACGCTGCGCAAACATTCCAAAGATTCATTGACGACGTCTTTCGAGGTCTCAACTTCGTACATGCGTATGTTGATGACTGCTTAATCGCAAGTCCGGACAGAGAATCACATCTCAAGCATCTGGATCTTGTTTTCGAACGATTACAAAAACATGGCATTACTGTAAACGTTCAGAAATGCCAATTCGGAACCGACTCGTTAGATTTCCTAGGACACACTATCGATGCTCAAGGCATTCGACCTCTTAGGACCAAAGTGGCGGCCATTCTGGATTACCCAGAACCGACCAACGTCAAGCAATTACGCACGTTTAACGGCCTGGTAAGTTTCTATAGACGCTTCATACCGAAATGCGCATTACTTATGAAACCTCTTACTGACCAACTTCGTGGAAATGCGAAATCCATTAATTTGGACGACACCGCACGAAAAGCATTCTCCACAGTTAAGGAACTGATCGCTAAAGCAACAATGCTCGCACATCAGGACACTGAAGCACCCATTAGTATCGCAGTAGACGCATCCGACTCGGCAATCGGAGGAGTCTTACAACAATGGGTTAACAACTCCTGGCAACCCTTGGCATTTTTCTCTAGACGGTTGCTAGACACCGAATCGAGATACAGCACATTCGGTAGGGAACTCCTAGCTATGTATTGTGCTGTACGGCATTTTCAACACTATATCGAAGGCCGTGAATTCACTCTATTCACTGACCATAAACCGCTCACTTTCTCGTTAAGCTCCTCTTCAGACAAGTACTCTCCCCGTGAGTCTCGACAACTGGACTACATTTCGCAGTTTACTTCAGATATTCAACATATTTCTGGAGCAAACAATGTAGTTGCAGACGCCTTGTCTCGAATAAATTCCTTGAACAGTTTCCAAGGAATCGACCTTCTTAAACTCGCCCAGCTTCAAAAAGAAGACACTAATCTTCAGCACGAGTTATCGTCCACAACCCTTAAACTACACATCAAACAGATGGGAACACGTAAGGAAACCTTACTTTGTGACACATCTACAGGTAGAGATCGCCCAATCGTCCCGAAACATTATCGACGCAATGTCTTCAACACATTGCACAAACTTTCTCATCCAGGTGTTCGTGCAACCATCAAGCTCATAGCAGAACGTTTTTGCTGGCCTGGTATGAATAAAGACGTGAGGGAGTGGGCACGCTCCTGTGTAAGCTGCCAAAAATCTAAGGTTATCAGACACAATAAATGTCCCTTAGGCTCATTTAAAACTCCCGACGCTCGTTTCGACCATGTTCATCTGGATTTGGTAGGACCTTTACCAGATTCAAATGGATACTCTTACCTCTTAACCTGTGTAGATCGTTTCACCCGATGGCCAGAAGCAGTACCTATCAAGGACATCACTGCTGAAACAGTGGCCCGAACCTTCGTCGAACGATGGGTAGCAAACTTCGGTTGCCCTTCAACCATCACTACAGACCGCGGACGTCAGTTTGAGTCTGAACTTTTCCGTCGTCTGACCACACTATTAGGAAGCACTCGCTTCCGAACGACCGCCTACCACGCACAAGCAAACGGGTTGGTAGAACGCTTTCACCGAAAACTAAAAGCTTCACTATCAGCTGCAAACGTTTCACAGTGGACCGACGCTCTTCCACTCGTTTTACTAGGTATCCGCAATGCAGTGAAAGCTGACATTGGATACACTGCGGCTCAACTCGTTTATGGAACGACACTTCGACTTCCAGGAGAAT
The DNA here is from genome assembly GCF_000699445.3 of Schistosoma haematobium. Classification (NCBI taxonomy): domain Eukaryota; kingdom Metazoa; phylum Platyhelminthes; class Trematoda; order Strigeidida; family Schistosomatidae; genus Schistosoma; species Schistosoma haematobium. Next base: position 1,389,172 of record NC_067200.1, read on the forward strand.
TCGTGGATCCTTCATCCTCTTCAATGAGCATGGATCTAACCTCCTACACGAACAGGCTTACAAACGCAATGCGTTCAGTTAAACCTGCTTCCACTCGACCTCAATCAACTGATGTTTTCATTCAACCTGACTTACGATATAGTACACACGTTTTCGTTCGTCGAGACTCGCATCGACGACCTTTCGAATCGGCATACGAAGGACCTTTCAAAGTTCTTCAACGCGAACCGAAGTACTATATAATCGATAAGAACGGAACCAATGATAGCATCAGCATCGATCGCCTCAAAGCAGCGTATTTAGAAGGAAATCCTATTCACGTCGATTTTCCTCCGGTACAATTGAACGACACGACTCCGACACTTATAATACCTCACCCGACAACCAACACACACGATGATACTTTGACAGTATCCGAAAATAAACTTAAAACGACGCGTTCTGGAAGAAGAGTGAGATTTCCAGAACATTTAAACGACTATTGCACGTAAGGCACTTCTCGACATTTTCTATATTATTAAAAAAAATTTTTTTTAATAGGCTTATATATTTTTATTCCTATTTCAAAAAAAAACAACAACAAAAACGATTTTCTTAACGCTGTTACGTGTTCATGAGTTTATTTTCCCTTTTTTACGCACATACGAGTGTATTTTCGACATGCACTTACATTTTCTTTCTTCTTTTCCAGGACGGCTGGAAAAAAACGATGACGTTTATGAGGATCCGAAATTTTCATTGTACTTTTCTTTTTTTACTATGTTGTACCTCGGTCCCATATAGTAAGGAAAAACGACCAGACGCTGCTAAATTTATTAAGCTATCAGAAGAGTGTTTACCAACGACAAACTCGTTGGGTTCAAATTTCTGGCTGGCCACGTCTTAGGGTCATCACTGCCCCACTAGGGGGGGAGTGATCTGTAGCGGTAAATAAATCCCCAAACTAAATAGCTCTATAGGTTTTCGACATTGGATGCTGACCATATGTTTTAGTGGACTCATCTAGCTGAAGGCGCTCGGTCATGCATCCGCACCAGATCACGTGCTGTAACGCTGTGCTCAACATCAACCGCAATCACTAGCCAGATTAGATCAGAGATTCCCGATATATTGGTTATCGCCAAATACACTCTTCCGATCTCCTCGACTCTGTCTTTTGATTTCTCTCGGTGGGAACAAAGCATATTAGAAGGTGTCACTGGTAGAAGCGTTGTCAAACACTGAATACCTGTATCATCCTCATTGGTGAGACCGTCGTGATCTGGTACACCTAATTGCAACTGTGAGTCTGTTCCTTTTTGGGATTCTTATATATTATTACCTTATTTTTTTAAAAACATTGTGATTTTTTTCGTGTTTTTCCTTGGATATATATATATTTTCCCCTCGTTCATTATCGTACTTCATATTTCATCATGGCTGAACAGACACCCAAAGTACTCAAGCTTAAGACTTTGTCCCCGCCTTCGTTTCAACTCATGCCTTTCTGGCCCGACAATATCGAAGCTTGGTTCTGCTACGCAGAAGCTGACTTTGATTTCTCTCGGTGGGAACAAAGCATATTAGAAGGTGTTACTGGTAGAAGCGTTGTCAAACACTGAATACCTGTATCATCCTCAAGCTGCTTCTTTTTACCTTCTGATTTCAAATAATAATAATAATAATAATAATAATAATAATAATAATAATAATAATAATAATAATAATTTATTCTCAAATAACAGATTGTTACAAGAGGCATGCCAGTTTACAGGCAAGATCAAATTGATACAAATGATACAATATACACTGTAATAAATTACATAACTGGGTTGATAATTTATAAGATATGAATGTCGATGGTTTGAATCAGTACCACAGTTGGCGCGCTTCATGAAAGTTGCGTTGCGAATGTGCGACTGATGGTCAAGGATAGGTCCATTGAAGGTATGAGCTTTTAGAAATCGCAACCTTATTTCCTTCTGGGATATCCAAGGCTTTAAGGATAATGCAGGATGAAGTCACCAGTTCCATATCTCAAGGGGGCTGAAAGAGGGAGCAAGTAAAAGAAAACACGAGAGGCAGAGTAGCCAATATTCATGAAGGAATGCTTAAGGTATGATTACTCAGTCTAATTTTCCTTTATTAAGGTATATGTTAAAAAAGAGCATTTTAATAGTTTAAAGAAAATAAGTGTTGACAAGGTGTGAGTGGACATACAACTGACAAATGGGAGCGATTCGGAAAAGAGCTGAGAGTATAAGATTATGTGTGATTATAAAATAAAATATAGTGCTAGAAACAGTATTGTGATATACATTTGGCTGTCTTCCCTTTAATATCGAAGCTATTAGAGCCCCTTTCGTTTTTTAAAATATTTTTCCCCAGTTATTATAGGGTCTTGATTAGACTTCGTATATTAGCGAATTGTCTAGTTTGCTTGTAATAGGATTTCTGGGTAGGAAGTGAAACCAATTCAACGTTCGTAACACGACTTAAAGAGGTATTTTGCGTGAATAGATCAGCTTCAACACCATAAGTTCGTGGCATCCCACTAAACCATAAGGAGCCGTAATTAAACAAAATGTTCTGCCCTACAGACATGGGTGGATTGAAGTTATCTCCCCACCTTCATGTTTGCTGGTCAGTAACGCCACCCTCCCTCCTTTTGTGATGTTAGGCTCTCTTACGTTTGTGGTAAGTATGAATACTGCTTTAATCAAAGCCTATAGTTGGAATACACTGTCTCTACTAGGTCCATGTTACAAGCAAATCAGATAGTTAAAAAAATTTGTTTTATGGGTTAGATGTCCACATAGTATATCACACTGCTATGAAAATAACTTATGGTTTAAAGAAGTAAGGACTAATAGCAAATCAAAAGATATGAGAGGGTATAAAATCGTAGGAAAAAAAATTTCAGGGTAAGACAAATAAAACATTGAGAAACTCACAAGACGTTGTGGCCAAATTTTGAACTTTGAATGGTCGGCCTTAGTAGATCAGCATTCATAAGATTGAGCTATCTGTCTACTTGCAGTGGAGTAAAAAAAAAAGGCATGACTTTTAGGAAGAATAATGTACATTTAACCTGTAGAGATTTGGGAACTGAAAGCTAGGGTTAGGAGCATGAAGTCATGATTAATAAACAATGAATAATAGGAAAGGATAAGCCATATGTTCTGTGATTTGGTTATATTCATATTAGTAACAGTCGGACTTGTTATAATTTTGTTCTTTCTAGATACTAGGCGGTCCGTAATAAAGTGCCTCATTGGTGGGCGGGAGTTCAAGGAAATGTTGAAGCTCTTTGGAGTCTAGAAATAGGGTTATTAGCCTTTTGAATCTGATAAACGTATCACAATTACGGATAGGCATTGGCAGCCTGTTCCACAATAAACTATACCGTACTGTAAAGAACTTACAACGCATTTGTTTTTGGTGTTTTACGGTAAGTAGTGTATATGCGTTGTTTCTAAGTCTATAGGCCGGGTCGTGGGTAATAGTCGGGCAGGAGGTTAGAAAGGAGAGCCCATATATCGCTTTGTAGAGAAATATTAAATTGTTTTTTAGCCTACGGTGCCATAAAGGTTCTAAAGATAGATGCTTACATCTGTCTGTGTAATCAAGATTCGAGTTGCATCCTAGTAGTTGACGTGTGAAACGTCTTTGAACATCTTCTACTCTTATCTTGTCTGTGATATTCATATTAGAGAATACAAAAGAGCAGTATTCAAGGGAGGGTCGTACACATATTTTGTAGAGAGTCAGTTTACCCTCTGTTGTGAAAAAGTTTTTCATTATAAAGCCAATTAGCCGTCTAGATTTAGAAATAATAGAGGAGGCATGTTCTTCAAAGTTCAGGCTTCCTGTGTAATTAATTCCTAAATCGCGTACTGATTCGAGTGTTTGGACTCTACTTTCATTTAAGTGAAGTTGCGGTTTATAGGGATGCTTTCCAAAGTGCATGATCCCGCACTTGTTGAGGTTTAATGGTAATTGCCATTTTTCACTCCATATAGTTAAGTTATTGAGGTCCTTTTGGATCTGGGATACACTTTCGCTTAGTGTCTCAGGCTTATAGCTGTATACTATTTTGAGATCATCAGCATATAAGTATGGTCTCCCAAATTCTATGGTGTTACATATATCGTTTATATACATAAGAAACAAAAGTGGACCTAATACGCTTCCCTGGATGACTCCACTGGTGATTGGTCTGGGGGACGAAAGACAGTCATTGTATTTTACCATCTGTTTACGTTCTGTTAAAAACGAAGCAAACCATGAGTACAGTGGGTTGTGTATTCCGAAGGACTTTAGTTTGACGAGTAGCCTTTTGTGTGGGACCTTATCAAAGGCTTTCTTAAAGTCTAGGAATAGAACTGATACAAGGAGTCCGCTGTCTCGTTTCATAGTTATATCATTCAGGTAGTCTACTAGGCATGTATCGCATGATCTGGACCTAAGAAATCCATGCTGGGAGGTCGAGATGAGATTATTAGTTATTAGATGTTGGACTACAGCCGCCTTAACTACTTTTTCCATCACTCTGGATACCACTGAAGTTATGTTTATAGGCCGGTAATTTTCAACGTTTGCTTCAGGTCCTGTTTTAATTTTGGGAATGATATGTGTAGTTTTCCAGGCAGTGGGGTAACACGCTGAAGAGAGTGATATCGCGAATAGTTTGAGAAGCAAAACACACATATCATCACCTCCACGTTTTAGCATGCTAGATGGAATACCATCTGGTCCATCAGTGTATGAGTGTTTCAATGTACTGATTGCCTTGGAGATATTTTGTACACTGAATTCTACATTAGTAATTTCACAGGGAGTTACTGGGATTGGTTCTGAATCATTAAATGGTTTTTCGTTAGTTAGTGAGAAACAAAAATGTTCACTAAATAATTCTGTGACAAGTTTAGGATCTTCGTATACTTGTTTGCCTTTAATGAATATACTCCCTCTCGGTTTAGAGCGTTTAAGTTTATTTTGGAGTAGTATGGTGAGTGCAGAGGAGTTATTATTAAGTTCAACTGCACGTTTTTCCTGTGCTACTGCTTTTTGTTTACTTATTTCCTCTGTTCGGACAAGTATTTCTGTCATCGTTACTAAAGAGGAAAAGTCATTTAAGTTGTGGAATTGAGTACAATGTCTTTGAAGACGTCTTCTTGTACTGACCGGTATATAGAGATCTTTGGAGAACGCAGGTTTACAGTATTCTAAAGGTGCGATGTTGTTGATGATACTTTTGATGTTGTGATAAAATATATTGGTTAATGTGTCGGTATTGTTTGAGGTAAAGAAAGTTCCCCAATCAGTGCTTCTTAGGTAATTGTGGAAGTTATTCCAATCAACCTTGCGATAGTTTCTACGAAGTGTTACGGTTTTGCTTCTATTGGTTGTGGTTTTTACATTAAGGCTGCATATGACAATGTTATGATCACTACCTGGGAACTTTTTTCCAATATACAAAGTATTGGGAATGAGGCCACTGGTAAAGACTAAGTCCAAGATGTTTTGATGTCTGGTAGGGCTATCGACATACTGAGTCCATTGTCCGAGCTCTAGACATTCAATAAATGATTCATAACGTCTCGGCGCTTTGACTGGCAGCCAAGAAATTTCGGGCATATTGAAGTCACCACAAATGAGCTTGCCTGTGAATGAGAGGGATGATGCTAGTGTGAATACCTCCGATAATACTGCTATATCATCTATTGATGAGTTAGGTTGACGATAAACACAGCCGAGCAGTAAGGTAACGGAATTCGACAGCTTTAATACAATCCACACCGAATCCTTCAGTTTGTTTAGTTCAGGCATATCACATAGTAGTGAGTTTAGGCTAGAGTGAGCGTAAATAAGGCATCCTCCGCCTCGTCCATTCAATCTGTCACTTCTATACAGGAAATAGTTATCAAAAGATATACTTTGGTCGGAAATATTACTGTTAGTCCATGCTTCAGATATCATAATAACTGATGGTTGATATATGGATACAAACAGGGCTAAATCCGTCTTTTTGTTGCAGATCGACCGAGCGTTGATAAGACATATATTAAGCAAGTGGCCTACTAAGTTAAAATGGGTGAGGGTATCTCGGATAAAGTCGTCGTAACCCTCGCGGGTGTGAGATGAGTTTGAAATGATGGATTGAATGTTCTTCATTAGCTCGGTATTTTGATAGCTAGATTTAGTGGGAGATGTATCAAATGAGCTAGTGGAGTTGATTGGGGAGTTTACCCAGGAGGAAAGGGTGGGAGTACTCTGTGATGGAAACTGTACGGAGGAAACAAATTTATGGTTTGCATGTGGTTTGAAATAACCTGGGCTATATGCTTCAACAGAGGTGTCACTAGGGGTCTTATTCCAAAAAAATCTTGTACAGGCCTACTGTGAAGTGTATGGTTATTTACAAAATAGTCTTGATGGTTAGACTCGTAGCCCCTGTTATGGCTATTTACGTTAGCATGAGAGGGGTCTGCTACGCGTAACTGGGAGGAGTTGCAACTGTTGTTATACATGGGAGCCGTTGTTATGTGATGGGTCGGTAGTAAAGGATATGAGGAGTTTTCTTTCTGAGAGTAATTACAGTTGCGATCCTGGGGAATGTAGGTAGGGTGTGGAGTGAGAAACCTATTATTACCATTCTTATTTATGGTTTTAGGCTTCAGGGGGTGATTTAGGTGGGCAGTTCTCTGGTAGTTTTCGTTAGTCTGCGTGTAAGAAGGCTTGCTACGTTGAAGCCCACCACCCATTTTGCAACTTAGAGGTGTTGAAGGCAAGTTATGCGATAGCAGCGGGGAGAACCTGTTCACTGTTCTTGGGATACCTATAGAGCAGTTGGGTTCAATCTTACGTGTTTCCCTACTCGGTATCATGAGTTTTGTCTTCCCACCCTTTATTTTCAGAGCTGGAGCCTTTCGTTGTCTTTGTGAGATGAACTTACGTTCATTCAAGTCTACTTGTGTAATATCTTTAGGAGGACAAATTTTCAAGTGTATAGGTTTAGTTGCACGTGTGTTGTTACACGACTCACATTTTAGTACATTACTGAACGAACAGCTGGGATTAGTCATGTCGTTATGGTTTTTGGTGTCAGTTGGGGTCCGTATCTTATCCAAAGGTTTCTGATCTGTAGACTCATCTAGATCAACAGAGTGATCAGCCGTATGTGGAGTGGTGTCATGCTTATTGTTCGTGTGTTCTAAACTATTTGCTGTGTTGCAAACTGTCTCAGACTGATTATTAACTGTAACACTCCCATTCAATTCTATCGCTTCGCGTCTTCTTACACGACGTTGACAGGGCGTAAGGTCTGGAGTGACTTTTATATTTTTGTATGGAATTAGTGAACTAATATTTTTGCTCGAATTAATAAACTGCTTAGCATCGTTACAACAGCCAAACATAAACAAAATGGGGCAAGTCGATCTGTCTGACTTTTTTCTAAGGCGGATGACTTTGCAGTTAACGTTCGGCATACCGCATTCTCTAAGGCAAATATCTCTTAGCTTAGATGGGTGTGTGCGGTCGGGAAGGTTATACACAACTGCATTGAAGGAGGACATCACTCTCTTCGTCACTTCTTCAGCCACAAACTCAAAAATACACTCAGCTTTAGTGAGTTGCTCAAGATTTCTGTCTGTATCAAGGCCCCATATATGAGTGAGGGGTGCTAATTGCTCAAGTTTGCCGTTAATTTCGGATAGAGAGTTTTGTAGCTGTCGGATGTCATTACTATATCTATCAGTATTTTGGTGCGTATGAGGTGGACCATTGGACTCTTTAGTTTTTGAAATTTTAGACTTAGGCCTTGGTAGCACATACTGTTTAGTAGATTGTGCTGACTTTTCAATACACGTAGGTATAGTGTCTTGTATGTCAACCAGTCTTACCGTTGGCATACTGCACGTAGAGATAGAGGGGTTGCGACATGGAGAATCTGGTGATGATAGAGATATTTGTGTACAATGCACATATTTTTCAGTAGTTAAAGGTTCGACATTGTCAAGCACTGAGTCGTCAGTTGTAGGGGTTACAGATTTGGACCTTTTATTTGGCTTAGAAGTTGGTGAAATTCCTCTTTTACTGGAGTTATTGGACATGATATGAATATAAGTGAGCACAGTGCTCGTTAAATTAAATATAATATCTGAGTATTAGTTGTTATTAAGTATTAACCTGGTTAACACTAGGATTAGAGACTGAGAGTATATAATAAATTGCAGACCTATTAACGACTTAAGTCCGCAATATGTACAATACGAACTGGTAATTGTCCGTCGAATAAAAATAAGTTTTTTCTTATGTTTCGAGGTGAGATGTTCCCGATGTACAGGATAGGATGATAATCACAGTATAATACACCCTACAAAAGAGCAAGTCGAAGAATTCCTAAACCACGTGAATAAAATGTTACCACTTTCAAAGTTCGCGCACGTCGTATTGAATTTAGCTTCGTAACTTGCCAATCTCCCTAATTTGGGAATAAATGTGCCTAAATGGGTGAACTTTGGGGATAATTTTGGTCTAGGGCGCCATCATCTGTTTGCCTGGAAGCAAAAAGAATAGTGAGCAGACTTAATCAGAATCATGGATAGATTGTGACATACCGGTGTCCTTGTCCCCAAAATTTCCTCAAACTTGGGAGATTGGGATGCTACCGACGCACATAAGAAGTCGAACTCTTACAAATTAGCTCGATCAATTACGAAATATAAGCTGTATAGTTCATTATATTCTTCTACATTGCAGTCGATGAGAGATAGATAACATTCACACCTGCTATAGAAATAATGATTTCACTACCCTGACGAACCAAACAATATGTACAGGTCCAACGAAGCCAAATGTTTTTTAAGAAGTAAGTAAGACTGTAGGTCCTCTAAAGCCAGTTTTTGTGTACTATTCTATACTATGGAAAATATACAGCGGAATACAACAGAGTGCGGAGACGTGACAGGAACTGTTCACTAAAAGAAGTAATTTGTAGTAGTGTTTTTAACTTAATTATGTATACAGCTTGTAAACGGATTTTTGTGCATCAAATATTGCTCTTCCTTCACCAGTAGTAATGATGCATCAATAAACGTTTGCCAAATTCTTTTTCACCGTAGTATCATGGGGAGATATACCGATAATCTTAACGGGTAACTGTTCGTGAAAGTTAAAAATGACTTTGTGTTTGCTTCATAAGTACCAGCTACATTACGAAATCTCGTAGTACTGGGTCCATTTAGAGGTTTCGCTAAAATATCGCGTTGTATATATGAGTTTCTTCACTGTGACAGTAAATTCGATTTATTTATTTATTTATTTATTTGAACACATAAATATTGGTACAAGAGAGCGCCAATATATATGCGCCACACAAAACAATGGGAATTCGAAGAGAAGTAGAAAGAAAAAAAAGAAGAAAAAAAAACTAAGGAACGCAAAAGAAAGAGAGAGTAATGACGAAGAGGTACAATCAGAAGAAATCTTTCAGTTAAGGAAGATACAACCACTTTTTATGAAGAAAGTAAAAGAAGGTTACAGCAGGATCGCCACTGGCTTCTATTCTGAGCCATATCTGATAACGTCTCTAGCCACTGTGTAGCACCATCTCTCGGACCCCAACCAGGGAGTCGTGAAGGACCAACACAAGCCAGTCCTTTGCAGCTTTCTTTCATGCCACGACACCATGTCATGCACTGACCACCGCTCCGCTTCTTCCAACCAGTCCCAGAGTCGGCAAATAATGCACGGCGTGGAATTCTCTGGGACGACATTCGGAGAACATGTCCAAGCCACCGAAGTCGGTGTTTCAAGATGGTGACACCAATTGAGTTATCATCTCTGTGCCCGAACACACGATGCCGAACCTCTGCATTACTGACATGGTGTTGCCACTGAATTTCAGCAATCCTTCGGAGACAGCGATGATCGAACACAGAGAGTCGTCTAACGTCCTCAACTCGGAGAGGCCAGGTTTCACAAGCATAGAGCAAAACTGCTCTCACCGACGCGTTGTAGATCCGGCCTTTTACAGCCAGACTAACATCACGAAGGCGCCAAAGGTGGCCCAGATTGGCATAAGCCGCTCTGGCTTTCACTATTCGTGCATTGATCTCATCACTCACACCCCCACCAGCACTTATGCAGCTACCCAGATACACGAACTTCTCGACTACGTCTATCTGCTCACCATCCAGGGTGAGTACAGGATTGGAATTCTGCCAGTCTTGAAGAAGTACTTTGCACTTCGAAGGCGCAAAGCACATACCATACCTACGGACATTGATTGCCAACTGATTAAGTGCGGATTGCATGCCTTGGGCATTATCGCACAGTAAGACAATATCGTCCGCATATTCAAGGTCGAGAAGTCTTTCTCCAGGCAACAGATCCACACCACCATTACTTACATTCATCAGAGCTGTTTCCAGAATGTCATCGATGGCAAAGTTGAAGAGGAATGGTGAGATTGGGCAACCCTGCCTAACCCCACTGCTCGAATGGAACAATGGAGAGAGGTGGTTGTATGCCCTCACTCTGCCTGAGGTGTTTTTATATAGGGCTTTTAGGATGTCAATAAACTTCTCAGGCACACCCTTCTTCAATAGACAATCCCAAAGAACAGTCCTATCCAACGAATCGAAGGCAGCCCTGATGTCAAGAAACACTACGATTGTTGGCCTTTGAAAAGTATGGCGGTGTTCTAACATTTGGCGGAGGATGAAGATTTGATCAATACATCCTCGACCAGAACGAAACCCAGCCTGCTCCTCGCGAGTCAATCTTTCTCGGGTTTTGAACAACCTACGAAGAATGACGGAAGCCAATAGCTTGGACGCAATCGGAAGTAAACTTATCCCCGATAGTTGTTACAAGAACGACGTGAACCCTTTTTAAAGATAGGGACAACTATCGACTCATTCCATGACGTTGGTACACTCTCTAGTTCCCAAACCTTTGTAAACAACGTCGTCAATTCCTTAGTCAAAAAGTCACCACCATCTTTAAAAAGAGCCGGAGGTAAGTCATCTGGGCCAGGTGATTTGTAACGCTTCAAGAGTTGGAGTTCCTTGCGGACTTCCTCCTCATTTGGTGGATCAGTCGTCACCGGCCATGGAGGGCAGGACAGTCTGACCGATGTTGCCGGAGCAGCAGGCCAGTTGAACTGCCCTTCGAAAAATTCTGCCCATCGTCCAAGACGTCGATGGATGTTAGTGATTGGCATCCCATCACCCTCGCAGATTGTTTCACTCACACCAGACTTCTTGCTGCCAGTGGCTCGGATGAGTTGGAAGAGCTTCCGGTAGTTACCAGATGCAGCTGCTGCTTCCAGCTCATTAGCACGCATCGACCACCAGGCTTCTCGGTCCTTACGCAAGCTTTGCCCGATTTCCTTACGTAAAATCCTTCGTTTATGGTCAAACTCACGGTTACCCGGAGTAGACCGACGGGCTTCAATGAGTTGTAAGGAACCAGAAGAAACCCAGTGCTTAAAAGCGGGACGTTTCGCAAACCCACAACTGACTGTTCCCGCCATTTTCATGGCGTCATGCAATTGCAACCAATGCTCATCTATACTTTTCGGTGGAGTGGTAGCTAGCCTAGAGGCTAGCTCGGTTCGATACTTACTTGCAACAGAAGTTGCAACCAGCTTGCTAACATCAATCCGTTGATGGCGTTCACTTCGTTGTCCACTGAAAAGTAAGGCAAGATTGGCGCAGACCAAGGCATGGTCAGAGTCCAGATAGGTACTCCAAAAGGAGCGGCAGTCTTGTACACAACCACGCCAGCGGTAGCTGATCGCGATGTGATCAATCTGAGTCCAGGCTTGAGATGCAGAGGGAGGACGCCAGGTGGCACATCGGCGATGACTGTGCCGAAAGTTAGTGCTAGCCAGAAACAGGTTGTGGTCTGTGCAAAGTTGCAGTAGACGGTCCCCGTTTTCTGACCTGCGACCAACGAGTCCCCATCGGCCACCTAAACGACTCTCTTCTGTGCCTAGACGCCCGACCTGAGCATTCAAGTCTCCGGCTAGTACTACAATATCTGTCGAACGCACTTTCTGGAGAAGAACTGATAACTGGTGGTAAAACTCATCCTTGATTGCATCCGGGCTGCAATCTGTCGGGGCATAGGCGGAGATGACGAAAAGACATCGTTTCTCACGCCGATTTCTTCTCACTTTGATGGAACTTTCTAATCTAACAGCACATAACCGACTGTTAATGGGGATCCAATCGACTAGTGCTGCCTCAGCTCTAGCGCTTAGTGCGACACCAACGCCAGCAAGACCAGACGAAGATGCCACAGGGTCCCCGGATAAGCGCACGTAAAACAAGCTTTTCGAAGCGACAGATGGAGATCGAATTTGTAGTACTTCGCCAGAGTCTTGAATACGGGTCTCGGATAGACAACACACGTCGATATTAAGACTTTCCAAAGACATAGCCAGCCCTATCTGTTGTCCGACCTGCATAAATGTGCGAACGTTGAAGGCAGCCAGTTTGAATGGTGCACGTGGTTTCAGAAAATCTGCTTCAGTCCTCGTATTCGGTGGTAACATACAATTTTCAACCGGACAGTGACTCGAGAACGTTTAGATACAGTCGGAATTCCACCAAAGACGAGCCGCTGTATAAGTATAAAAGAAGGTGAATAATGTGGAAAATAATAATAATAATAATAATAATAATAATAATAATAACCATAATGACAATAATAGTAGTAATAATAATATTAGTATTAATAATGACAATAATTGTAGTGATCATAATTTGAATCAATTGATTGTTTTTCAAAGCGACAAAGGTAATTTCCATGGACATAGAGTTCATCATTTGTGTGTGGGCTGTGATACTGCCCGGGTGCCCAAACCGAAGCAGGTGGTTATCTTAGGGGGCCACTCCCCGAGCCTTTGGCCTAAAGGTCTAACCCACAAGGCAGTGGAGCATCGTAAGGAGATGCAGTCCCATGGTAGCCGGTGACCAACGATTGGTTCATACGCCATTCGTTCCCGCAGGATACTTGAGCCCATGTGCACCATTGATTTGGAATCCGGTTAAAGCGCCGGACATTCGCTTTTCGTCCTCTCATTTTCGTAAACAACACCCCCGCCACGAGAAGGCAATGAGTAGGACTTCCCTGGCAGAGGCTGTATACGCGTGGCCGTGTGAGAGTATTTCGAGAGGGAGAGCGGACTCTCCCCACTCTCGGCCGTACCAGGGCATTCAGGGGGCTATTCGAATGGATACTTGTAGTGTCATTCATTTAGTCGGATGGCATGGCTCAACCTATCAGACGTGCTCGTTATGTGTAACTTATTACCATTCACACTGAATATAATATTCCATCCCCAGCACAAATGTGTTCTTCGGAAGAATTAAGTGTCATCGTTAATTGTCACGAAACGATGAGTCAGTGTAAACATGGATGTGACTTCCACGTAAGACCTTACAGATTGGGCAATCACATGACAAATTTACCGTTTTGTGATTAAGTCTATCAGTATTAACTACGACATGGTTTAGTTGCCATACTCAAAACAAGCACGCATTGCTTTACTTTCGAAGAATATGTGACTGAATAATATGGCACTTACAGCAACGCTATACACAGTTTCTGTGTATGTTCAGAAAGCGGTCAGAAAAGGCTATCAACTTTAATTGTTATTCATATAATTTTTTTCTCAGATACGTCATGTGACATTATGTCAGTTCAGTCATAAACGATTATACTTATAATAGATAGAACTATTTATGATTGTGTATCAGCAACTTATTTAATATTCAAAAATAGTTTGACTCCTAATTGCTTCAACCTACATTTTACAACCAACTACCAACATCCATGTTCATGAACACAATAGTAAGGGAGTTGAATGAAATCTCAAATGTTTCAAAACTCTTTTTTGCATAAAACTTTGATTGCGGTCCATTTTTCGACTTGATAAATGGTGAATTTTACCTGCTTGAGTTTGCATTCAGGTTGTGAACAACAACTACGTCAAGCTTCTAAGAAACGTGATCAACAGTTATGTAACAGGCACAAACATTACAAAGTTGACGTGTGACATAAAAAATGTAGTTAACAGCTGGTAAATAACGACATCCCGAACCATTGACAACGCGCAACCTGCTTGCGAATACCTGTTCCTTGACTCCTTGACCGTCCTTGAATTCGAACTGCTTAAATTTATTCTCCCCGCCTTCTTGATCGTTGGATTTTTCACGTGCAGTTTGTCATAGCTATTATAGAAACATTTTCTGCTCATTTGACTTCGAGAGTCCTTGGGTTATCGCCATTCAAATGAGTGGGATTTGTAAACCTGAGATTTTTTCTTTTCGCAAATTTATGTCTCTACTCTAATTGTAAAACTAAACCATAGTCATAACAATTTACCCTCAATAATCATATGTCACATAAAGCAAGCCTATGAAAATGCCACAAACATTTGTAGTTTGACAACACTTAAACCAGTGTCACCCTCTCTAATTGAATCGTCCACATTCAGTGAAATCAAAAGTCAGAAGCTCGGAGTTGTGAAGATATATTCGATAGGTTATCAATAAATCGAAAAGTGACTGATCTAAAATGGCTAGCGGCTGCAGGAGAAGTTGCTCACGGCGTTCCCACTCGTCACCTGGTGACCGAGCGCTTTCAGCTAGGTGAGTCCATTAAAGCTAATGTGGTCAGAATCAAATATCGAAGACCTACAAAGCTATTGATCTTAGAGATTTATTTACCGCTGCAACTGCTTATACGTTGGTGAATATAACTACAATTTTCAGTCGAACACTCTGAGTTGGAAATGGAATTGAAAAATTTCCAGAATAAACATCAAAGTTTAACTTCCAAGAGACTCGTTATTTTATGAATTTTGTGATGGGTGCACACCTTGCAACATAACGAAATATCTGAGACTTCATTAACTAACCGTTTCAACTAGATGCGTTGAATAACTCGTTTTGAAGATATCTTCCAGACAGAATATTTTGAGCAGACGAATTTAGGATAGAGACACTACCTTTGATATAGTGGAGAACTACCTTTAAGTCGTCTGTTTGTCCACTGCAGCTTGAATATTTATGTATGAAGTTAATGTAGTGGCACGATTTCAAAATGCACGTTTGGAAGCTACTGTGAAGATATGGAGTATGCTTCTTGGTCTTCCATAAATTTTAATCTCACACACTAATCTTTTCCCGGTCTTTTTACTTTCTTCAGTTACTGTGAGATATTTGAAGAAGTTGTTTGGGTTTTTGTACCTTTGCCTATTATTTTCAACTTGTTACCTAGTAACACTTCGTAGCATTGGATTATAATCATCTCTGTATGAACAGGTTATTTCGTTCACAATCGAGTGGTTTTTGTAAATTATTCTGTTCTGTATGTATTGCGATTCCTTTGATAATGTTTACAGCGATGTCTTTGGCAAGTTTTCTTAATTATACCATCACACCATGTTTATTAATAAAATGTCATTAGAAGGAACGTTTTGATTCGCCGTTAAAACTCAATTTCTTGAACTGAGTGCCAGATACAAAGTTTTTCTTTCATCCAGTTGAAATGTAAACAAGTCCAGAACTTGTGTGGTAGCCACCAATAGTTATCAATTACTAAAACTAACAGCAATAATCAATAATAATTAATTGTCTCAATGGTGTCGTTTCATCAAGTTTCCAGGGTATAATTCAGAATATTTGTATCTATGAAGTGGTTCGGTCCATTAATGATTTCCGATGAAAAGTGACATGATTTTTATTTGTTTTAGACACGTGAACACTGGTACAAGAAGGCAACAAGTACATATGTGTGAGGGCTAGAATAGCGATCGGGCACCCAAACCGAAACAGGTGGTTTTCTAAGCGTGCCACTCCTCGAGCCGCTGACTTACAGGTGTAACCGACAAGACAGTGGATCGACGTTATGAGATGCAGTCACATGGCAGTCGGTGGCCAACAATAGGTTCATACGCCCTTTGTTCCCTCGGATTCCTAGAGCCCATGTGCACCACCGATTTGGAATCAGGGTTTTTCAACTTCTATAGGTTGATCTGTATCCACCAAAACGGTTAAAGCGCCGGACACTTGCTTATCAGCAGTGTTTACTCACTGAATATTTTCTCTTTAAAACGTGGTTAACTTTAAAGTCGAACAGCGTAAAAACCTGTGTAAATCAAACTTTGACAACTTTATTTTTGTGTACTTAACGTTTGTATGGATTCGTTTAGATTGGAACAAATAGATAAATGTTTGTGTTTTATACACCTAAATAGCTCCTGATGATATTTGTTTGTGTGCTAAAAGGTTACTGAAAACTTCGTTTTCAGAAGTTGTTCGTCGTTGAAATCTGAAACTGCAATCTTACGTTGTGCACATACCTAGACGAAAAATAGAAGCAATCCTCTAGGTCATGGAACTGACATAATGTTAATCAGCAAAACCAGTGACTGTCGTTGTTATAATTAAAAGATGTTTTGTTATCATATGGTTAATATCGTTGTTCTGAAATTCGGTCTGTCTTTGCTGATATTTTACTGCTAGCCATAATTCATCTATCCCATGGATAACAATTAAGTTGTTTACTTATAAAGACTTCTAAAATGATTAAATGAAGCTTTCAGAATTTCAAATCTCATCCAATACAGTCTGTAAATGACAATTTAAAAACAACCGTCTTTGCACACTGGCAATTTGAAAGTCTTCTAATAGCATTTGCAAAACTGTGGGTTGTAACCAGCCTCCGAGCATCAATGTTTATGTAATTATTACTAGCAAGTATACTAGATCTCAGTTCTGTCTATTCTTTTTTAAATCGAGATTCATTTCATCATCTGATGTTGTACTTATACTTGATTACACTAGCTCTCTTCAATCAAGCACTGTCATCTCCTATAGAATAAAAATGAACTAAATGGAGGGGATAAAGAGAAAATTTGTCTTGATTATTTGAATCAACCTTGGTTTGTACTGATTCACATGGATTCAACATGACTTAGCTACAATCAGTTATTCCTAACTACTTATATTTATATGCATCTGTCTTTTGATTTCTACAACTAATCAGTGTTTTAGCCTCAACCAATATGGTGTGATATACAATGATGTTGCTAAAATAACCAAAATCACATTTGTTTCGATAAATCAAGTTATTTTATTCACTGTATGTATTGAATTATGATAAGTTTATAAATAAACATCTGAATATTTGGGATATGTGATGTTGAACATTGATGATTTGCTTACATTTTATAGTACATATATTTATTGGGATACCTTAAATTTTCATTTGTTTAGTTGCTAAGAGAGATAAATAGTTTGTAATTTTGCTTATTGTATCCCTCCATAACTGTAAAATAACTGTATTTAAATGGGTAAATTCACAAACATTTATCATGGATGCGCACTGCTGAGGAGTTCCACAATAAGACGAAACAGCCGTCCAATGCTTCCAGGTTTTCCATGGTGGTCTAGCTTCAATTAACTCATGCTCTCAACCATTAAAATTGCTATAATATCCACAAAACCCCTACTGATATTAACATTATAAGTTTACCATGGATTCTTCATACAAAGTATTTGAAATTAGTCATCAAAAAAGAAGTGTTCTTGAACGAGTTTGTTCTCTGGTTAGCACTTGTTATCAGAACATACTTGCAATTTTGATAGAACTGATACTTTCTGATAGATTGAAATCTGAGTTATTGATTATAATAGTTTGAAATGTTACTATTGAGATGTTTGAGCTCGGAACTCATTTATTACTTGAACTATGAGTTTTATTTCTATGAGTTTACGTTTTCTCACTATTACTATTTAATATCTTCAGACATTTTTTCATCAAGCGAGGCGGTCGAGACATTTTTTACGTGTGCCTAACGTTCATCCATCTTGGTGGAAAGTGAAAGCTCGTTAAGGAATAACTTGCAAGAACGTTAGTGGTACTCAAACTAAAATGTGGTATCAGTCCACCAAGTTATTGGCTGTTGGCCTGAGCCATATGGGTTGGTGCAGATTACCTGGTTGATGTCCGCGGTTGGTGACGTCGTTTGACGTGGCTAATAACCGACCACGATGGCACATAGACATTCACACTCTGTCCTCCTCTAGATCTGGAGTTTCATTATTCCGTCGTACATTGGCCATTCATTATGTCTTTTCGTACCACGGTTTCAGTGTTTAGTCTTTTCATTATCATTACTACTGCAGTTATTTCCACTCCTTTGTTATTCGTCAATGTGATATGGTAACTAGGACCAACGAGCGTTTATGCCAGGCTTTAAATTGACTGTTCCTGATTGACTGTCGGATTATTGGTTTTATTAATATCATTATATTCCCATTTTACGAATGTTGTATTTTTTTCTAAATAGCTCTTGTAACACGAATATCTAATGAAAATCATGTGGATCCTGAACAGATTGGTGGTTATTTAATCAGCTTAGATTATAATGAAATAGTAAAAAGTGATTCAAAACGAAGAAGTTGCTTAGCTGAGGCAATGTGTAATCCCAAATCAAATCATTTACCGCATCAGTTCTATTTACCGGCGCCGAAAATTGCAGCAACCAAATATTCAATTAAGGATGGTGATGATTCATTTAGCAGCTACGGTGAAAGTGGTCATCGTGAAAATAATCATGATCGTCTACTGAACAAAGGCAATTTGGCTACATTTATATTACGGATAAAAGATATAGGTTTGACTAAATCAACCACAACTATGAGTGAGTTATTTGGTTTTCAACTTTCATTCGTTTTATTCATTCAAATCATGTTTGTTGCGTAAGATTATCACAAGCAACGTAAAACTTGGCACAAGCGTGTAACGGTTCAGCTCACCAGATCATATCAACACAACAAGATGAAATTATCAAGAGAAATCCCATCACTGTCTCCACTGATTCTGAGCCATGTTAACAATGTCTGCAGCCATTGCTCACGTTAGTCACTCTTATCTCAACCAGGCAGTCTACGTTCATCAACATAGCTCAAACTATAAATATGGTATGGGGAAAAGTCAATGAAAATTGAGAACATGACTTGTGGATTTTTGTGCAAAATTCATTGATCACGTATCACTAATATGAGACATACTTTTGTATTCGTTTAAACTCATAACGAAATATCAATTTTTGCCACAGTGTTAAATGTATTCTATAATTAGTTTTTCCTTTGTAAATTGTAAATAAGGAGGTAACCAACACTGTCCTTACATTCTAATCTTAAACCTTTAATGCTGAAACAAACATTCACTTATTGGCACTATAACTAATGGCTTCTTGGATAAGTGGAATCCTGCCATCCATATTTCTGTCGAGGGAATGTTTTGTATTATATCTGATGCAAACTCGTGACTGCCAGTTCTAACCATAAATATCTTACCCTAATCATAAATAATTTAGAGGTTTTTGAGTCATTTGTAGTATTTCGAAAGATAGATACTTTTTATCTACAAAGATGGATGTATATGACATTGACTTTTCAAATTACAGAGTAACTAGTAATTTGTTTACACTTTCTCGTGCTATTGTTTTCTTTACCATAACCTATCCATTTCCAAAAGCTGCTTTCTGATTAACTAGTAACTAGCTGAAATTTCATCACAGTTGTTATAACTTCATTCATTATCGATGAAAGCTAAGAAAGAGGACAGAGAGTGTTCTGTGTTGTTTATCGAATGCATTCCACTACACTCTCAATTAGTTTCATAATCAGGATATTGTTTTGATCATGCTTAACGTATCGATATAACCTTTTTGTTCTGCTTAATTATTTGTTGTTTAGCGTAAATTTGTCCTTAGAACATTTTAAAGTTTGTTCTTAACATGAATGTGGAGATCAGTTACATGTTGGATAACTGAATTGTAATATTTCTGACTGTGATATTGAGTGACGTGGATTAAAATCGTATGGGAAACTTGGGTTACCTCAAGAGTGTATATGTCATATCTTACCATTTAATGTTAACTGACATGAAACAAGTTGAACAAATCTTCTCATTGACTTCCTCCAACCATCTGACATGATAGATGTAGACTGTCTGGTTGGTGTTTGCACGATTATCATAACCAATGGTCAATGACATTGGATAATATGATTCAGAATCCGTCACAATAGTAGAGATATATTAATTCGTTGTCTTCCTTTAGCTATGAAGCTTTAAAGTTATCTTTTATTTTTTACTCCTACAAATTCATTCTTTCTTTTTTAACTACATTCTATGCCCAATGTTTCCTGCTACCACTGATGTGCTTACTACGTCCGCTACCATGGGTTTATCACATATTTTCACCTTGCCATGATAATTTGGTGTGCCGATTTGAATATATATATATATATATATATATATTGGTTTGCTCCTCCGATTTCAACTAATTTATGATCTTGTACAATCATCATACATTATCATTGATGGAGAATTTTGAGTGTTTAATTTAGATCATAAGCTGACCAATCTTAGAGTTTAGGCGTTTGCGCACAAAACCAAAGGTCCTGGGCTCGAGACCCGCATGCAAGATCGTGGATGCCCACTTCTGAAGAGTCCCACTCTAGGACGAAACAACCTTCCAATGCTTCCAGGTTTTCGATTGTAGTCTGACACTGACTGGTTCATGTTCTCACCTAAATACATTTTATCTGGTTTTGTTAAACGTCACTAGAAATGACTTCTTATGACAGCTTTTTGAAGATCGTCCTTCATCTGGTTTTTAACAATCACTAGTAACTGGAGTTCTAGTGAGAAGCAGTGACCAGTGTAGTTCAACCGGGTCTGTTGTGAGACAGTAACTCATTGAAGACAATGGTGTATGTCTCACTCCATTTCGTGGATTGGTTGAAGTTAGACATTAACACCGTTGGATGCCAGCTCATTGGTCTAGTTGGATTAGCTCCTGGCGCGAGAGTGATAGTTCCTGAGTTCCAGTCCTACGAGGCGGGGTCGTGGATGCGCACTACTAAGGAGTCCCACAATAGGACGAAACAGATGTCCGTAACTATAATTCGCTATTGACATAGAAAGTTATACATATAAACTGATCCACCTAAAATGTTTTCTTTTTATGTTGCTGTCTTTCTTACTAAGTGACATTTATCATTTACTTGTAAACTAATCACATCTGTATATTCAATCGACATTTATTAAACTTTCAAATAATTCAGTTCAGCTTTTTCTATGAATCTCCGATTATACTTTTCTGTCTTCAGCTGTTATAAAGTGATCAATGTCAATTATATATATCATCTTACTATTATTATTAAGAATCATAGATTTGTATTATCCTAATGAGTAGAAAAATGGAGTTTTTTGGCGTTTTGTGACTCAGTGTAAGTCGCTTCTTCAGAGAATAAATAACCACATTAAATCAACTCGAGTTTAATTAATATAAAGGAACAAAGTAAGACTATTGAGTGCAATTAATCAGAAAAGAAGTCTGACCAAGTCAATGTTATCTGATTTCGATCGAAGTGATTTATATGAGACATGTTTGTGTAGTTGTATGTGTTTATGTTAATGAATGAAATATGTGTGGGCAGCATAGAGTTGAATTTGTATGTACGATAATAGTGTGAGGTGTAAATAGAATCAGACATGGTAGCTTGGATACGTTGGATGGATGGTACAGATTATCTCGAGCATTGAAAAAGGAACTAGCAATAAATGTTTTGTAATAAAAACAAGCATAAGATAATGATAGAGAGGAAGCTTTTAAAAAATGCAGTACAATCAGTCAAAGACAACGATTTTATGTGTTCTCTGAGCTAAAACTTTCATTAATTTTTATTCCGGACATATTTAGAGCCTAATTCTTCTCACTAATTGAACTAAACAGTTCAAAGAACATATCATCATCATCTCAGATAACAATGTATAGACTTTCTTTGTATTAACACTATTACAGGGAGAACAACCAGGATGACATAGGAATAAGAAAGGAACTGGAAACAGTAATATTCACATATGCAATCGGAAAGTTGTAAAATAATACAGAATCGAGATTTTCAAAAAAGAAGAGTAAAACGTTGTGTGAATTGACAATGGGTCCAGGAAGATTTACGAGAATAGGAAGGATATTTGGAGAGAGAAATGCGAGGTAATATACACAGATCAAGGACTTTAAGACAGTGAGGAACAGTAGCGACTGTAGATAACACTTAGGTTGATCAAGATCCGTGGAACCTTTGTAAAATCCGTATGTTATTTGAATAATGAGCATAAGTTAAAAATAAACCAACTACTCCAGTAACCCAGAGAATACAATCACGAATCGGATGAGATACAACCGACTTGTCGATAACTGAAGATTTTTCTTTATGATGATAAAATGATTAGTAAAACAGGTTGATTAATTCAAAGCATGTTAGATACTGACATTTTAATCTAATGAGTACATATACATTCTGCAATCAGATATTAACAATTGAGCGATAACGGGTTTTGGTTTTCAGCCACTAAGTCTCAGGTTCGAAATCCATTCTACCTACTCTGATTTGGCCAATCGTGTTTGTTTCATTAAACCTGACAATCGGAATATGATTCAAACGAATCTGTACCTGGTTAACGAGTTAAAAATCATTTATCAATCCATGACGATTACCGGACTGAGTTCATAAAGATGGTACTGTGGAGATAGATCTGACGAGCTTATCTTGTAAATAGTTTTTAATATTATTTGTATTTGTCAATTTCTCACTGAATGTACATTTATCATTAAATGATTGTACCTGTTGTTTAAGTAAAATGACCTTGAAGACTTTTTCCGTTGTGTTACTAACATAGCGTGACATACTTTCGGTGGTTCGCAAATACACTACTACGCACATACCCATTGTTCTATTCTCGCTCGTTACCGAGTCAATTGTGTTCTAAACTGGATATTATCCTCATTTTAGACTGCTGTGTCATTTCCATTATATCCTACGTCAAAGAAACTTACTGGCGTCATATTCACCTCTGTGGAATTATTACGCATTTATAATTGTGGATTTATGGGACCAAAACTCAACAGAATACGCAACCACCAGCCGATTTAAGTAACGTCCCTGAACTTTTAATTTGTGTTGTTAATTTATAAATTATTATTGTTACATTAATTTTGGACGTAATAACTTTATCACTGATTTTTGGTTATTATACTTTTTGGTCCACCACAATTATTTGGTGAGCCTCGTTTTTTTTATATAGACATTTACCTTATATATCTGCATATTTTATTATTATTATTACCTGGCACGACACCATTTTTTGTTTTTGCCATTATGAACTCTCCGGGTAAACTTATTGATATTGATAGTTCACCGACCAACCTTCTAAACTCTCCACAACCAGAGGATAATGCTTTAAACTCGATCAACGCTATCTCAGAGTTAAGATTACCAACGTATTGTATTAATAATCCAAGAATCTGGTTTGCTCAGATTGAAGTTTTATTCATGGCTAGAGGCATAAAATCTCAGGCATCAAAGTATGCTTACGTAGTCGGTGCACTTCCTGTTGAGATTGCCGCTGAAGTTGGAGATTTAATCGATCACTTGCCAGAATCTGAACCATACGATAAGATAAAAGCAGCAGTTATTCAACGCACCACGGTCTCAGATGAGAAAAGACTGCAACAATTGTTAACATCTTGTGACTTGGGAGATAAAAGACCCTCTCAACTTCTCCGTCACATGAAACAACTCGCCGGTCCATACAGGCTAGGCGAAGCCCTCCTAAAGCAAATGTGGTTTCAAAGATTACCACACAGCGTTAGACAAATTCTCAGTGTTTCAGGGAAATCCGTCGCACTTGATGACTTAGCCGACATGGCGGATAAAATGATTGAAGTCTACCATGATAGTCACTGTGTGAACTCATTGCAACCACCTGGACCACTAGATATTAGCTGTTTAGCCTCCTTTCAAAAGCAGTTAACGCATTTAACGAGCCAGCTAGCGTCTCTGCAATCAACCATAGCAACCATCCAAGCTAGACAATCGAGATCCCCCTCCAGACGAAGAACTTTTTCTAGACAACGGTCTAGGTCACCGATGCGAACATCTGATGTTTGTTGGTACCACCAAAAATACGGCACCAAAGCACGGCGTTGTACACGACCGTGCACATTTTCTGCGTCTGGCACAGAGAATCAGGGAAACGGCCCGGCCAGACAGTGATGGCGGCGCCTGTTTCTGGCCACTACCCGAGCCGTCTATTTCATGTCAGGGATCGAATTTCGGGCTCAGATTTTTTGGTCGATACAGGAGCCGAAATCAGCATTATCCCATTACACCTCTCTCAACGATGGCACCCTCAGAGTACTAAATTGTCTCTAGTCGCAGCCAATAACACAGTCATTAAGACTTATGGCGAACAATCACTTATTTTAGATCTCGGTCTCCGGAGACGTTTCACATTGGTTTTCATCGTAGCTGAAATCAAACAACCCATTATCAGGGCCGATTTTCTCGGTGCTTACAACCTACTTGTAGATATGGCAAAAAAGAAACTAATCGACAAAAACACAAGCTTACAGGTCAGTGGCACAAATATCTCCAGTTACGAAATTCATGGAGTCCGTATGTTAACACCTGAAAACAAAATTTTCACCGATATCCTGTCGAAGTATGAAAGTAAAACCAGAGCTGATTACCAAAGCGAATGCTCCACACATCATGTCCAACACAGTATTACTACTACAGGACCACCTATTCGCGCCAGGGCGAGAAGACTCCCTCCAAACAAGTTGCAGTTCGCTAAGAGAGAATTCGAACATATGATGCAACTTGGGATAATCAGACAATCTAACAGTCCTTGGGCCTCGCCGCTGCATATGGTTCCCAAGAAAGATCAAGACTGGCGCCCATGTGGAGATTATCGCCGATTGAATAACCAGACTATCCCAGACCGGTATCCGATCCCTCACCTGCATGATTTTTCTTTAAATCTACATGGAAAACAGATTTTTTCAAAGTTAGATCTAGTCCGAGCATACCATCAAATACCGATGGCACCTGAGGATATCGAGAAAACAGCTGTAATCACACCTTTTGGCTTGTTTGAGTTCTTGAGGATGCCTTTCGGACTAAAAAGCGCCGCTCAAACCTTCCAGAGATTTATGGACGAAGTAACTATAGGTTTGGATTTCGTATTTGTCTATATCGACACCACATTGATTCCCAAGGAATTAAACCGCTTGAAGAGAAAGTCAAAGCTATCTCCAGCTATCCAGAACCAACCTCAGTAAAATCACTACGCCGTTTTCTTGGAACATGTAATTTTTATCGACGATTTCTACCAAATTGTGCCGATGTACTACAGCCATTGACAGATTTACTGAAAAACGATAAATCAGGTACCAAGAAAGAAAAGAACCAAATATTCAAGTTACCTTCCGATGCCAAAGTAGCATTTGAAAAAGCTAAATCCATGATTGCTAATGCTACCATGCTCCAACACCTAAATACTGACCCCACAACACTGTTGATCCTATGCACGGATGCTTCACAAAAAGCCGTCGGGGCAGTATTACAACAGCGGGTAAACAACACGATTACCCCCATTGCCTTTTTCTCCAAGAGATTATCGCCAGCACAAGAACGTTATAGTACTTTTGGACGCGAACTCTTAGCTATGTATTTAGCAGTAAAACATTTCAACTTTTTGCTACAGGGTCGTGTTTTCATCATTATGACAGATCACAAACCTCTTTGCCATTCTTTTAGCACATCGTATGACAAACACTCCCCACGAGAAGCAAGACTACTTGATTATATCTCCCAATTTACCACAGACATCAGGTTTATCAAAAGGTCACATGAACATTGTTGCAGATGTACTATCTAGGAGGGATATCAATACGATGGTACTCAATCATGACATCAGCCTTGAAACCTTAGCTAAATTACAAGCAGACGATGCAGAATTGAAAGCGTGCAAAGAAAAGTCTAGCTTAGATCTCAAACCTGTACCGATTCCTCTTTCAGATACATTTATCATGTGCGACACTTCAACAGGCAACAATCGTCCGTTTGTCCCACACGCTTGCCGACGAAAAATATTTCAACATTTACATGGTCTCTCACATCCAGGCATCAGAGCAACAACAAAGCTCATTACAGAACGTTTTGTGTGGCCTAAAATTAACTCGGATGTTAAACGTTGGACACGTAACTGTCTCTAGTGCCAACGCAGTAAGACGCAAAAACACACCTACAGTCCGATTTAGAAGTTCCCTATCCCTGACAAACGCTTCCAGCACGTGCATTTAGATTTAGTTGGGCCTCTGCCACCATCAAACTCTCACACATATCCTCACCGCAATAGATAGGTTCACAAGATGGGCCATAGCATGCCCCATTAAAGACACATCAGCAGAAACAGTCGCTTCAGTCTTCCTCGACCGCTGAATAACTAACTATGGAGTACCATCAATAATCATAACAGATCGTGGTCCCCAATTTCAATCTGTCCTTTCCCAGGAGTTCACTAAACTTCTAGGGGTCAATCATATTAAAACCACAGCTTACCACCCAGCAGCTAATGGCATGGTTGAAAGATTCCATCGCCAATTAAAAAGCTCACTGATGGTGCAAGCTGACTTATCAAAGTGGAGCGATGCCTTACCGCTTGTACTCCTTGGTATTCGTTCAACTATAAAGGAAAACATTGGATGTACAGCCGCCGAGTTAGTCTATGGCACAACTCTAACGTTACCCGGCCAACTAGTCAACTATGAACCTACAACGCACGGGGATTCTACTCACTTCGCAAGCCGCCTATTACAAATGATGCAGAAGATTAGAGCAATACCACCTCGAGAATACAACAACCGAGTCCATCTCGATAAACATTTAGAAGCATGCAAATTTGTTTTTGTTCGAGTAGACGCGGTGAAAAAGCCACTGACACCACCGTATGAAGGCCATTATAAAGTAATAAAACGCACTCACCGCTACCAAGAAAGCACATGCCAAATGACTCCATAAAATCCCCCGGAAGCCAAATATCAGAAGTCAATTAATGGACCAAGTCGAGATATAATTGCTGGTGATCTCGTGGTATCGAAAGGATACCGAGATCGTGCCAGGATACAAGCTTGGTTACAGAAGGTAACCGAATTCGCGCGAAGTTACAATCGAAGTGTGTGTAAAAGAATGGAAGCAAAATATAGCTGTCATTAGCACAGTCCAACAAAAGCACGTTGAAACAAACACTGGTACAGTTGGTCATAATAATAATTGTTTTTCTTAAACCGGTCGTGTTCTCGTGATAAACGTGAGTCACTACAAGCTTTTACAAGGTAATGTACATCTTGGGTTCTCATTTCAGTGACAAACACTGCCGCAGAACCTCACGACCAACAGAGTCGAATGCCACCTTACGGTCGAGAAATGCTTCGATTGTGGGGCGTTTGAATTTGTGCCTTTGTTCTGGGACCTGACGGCGAGACTCTTATTTAGCGACGAGCCAATCAGAAGCGTCTGAGCAATTTCAAGGTCACGGGGCCAAGTTCAACACGCGATGCTAACATACGGTGGCAGCGCTCCAGGGGTATCGCGACACTTTTTCGCGCTACTTTTTCATTTCTGCTTTGTGCACAACCAAAATTCGAAATGAATTATGAATAAATTTCAAAGTCCATTTTCCGTTTTCATAATTAGGTGAAAAGGGGTTTTTCTGTTTTGCGTTACATGGTATCGCGAAGTCCTTGAAAATTCATTATTCAGGTGCTGCTATAATAGTTTTTTAGTGTTTGCATCGCAGACTAGCCCTTATTTTTACTTAGATATACACTGATGGTAGACAAATCTTTCATTTTTATATGAAATAGCATGATTGAGGCATATATCGTCATAAAAATTGTATTGTTGTCAAGGCTATCAAAACTGCGTTACAACTAACGATACCATGGTAAGATTTATCGTTTTTCCCGTCTTTATCACAATTTCGGCTGATTTTCACTGGTTTTTTTCGACTTTCATGTCAGAAATAGGTTGATAGTGAAAACATTAGGTGTATCGAGTGTTGTAAATATTATGTATATGCTATAGATGATAATTACACATACCAAGATGTTAATATCACCTTCTACAGTTAGATATATTAGCCACTAGATGATCATAATCATGCGGAAGAGGTATAATTATGTGGAGATTTTTCCAGAGACCAAGCTAAGATAGCATTACTACCTCTTGTGTAGATCTACACAAGTATTTGGCTGTACCAAAGCATGTCATTGAGATATGGTTGTGACTTTTTTTCTTGTTTTAATTCAGAACTCACGGGGCGACTACCTCAATCCTCAATAGCCGTGCAATTGTTTGGATGTTCTACCTACATTTCAATAAACATTATTTTTCAAACAGCTTTCTTACTTACGTGGGAAACTGTAGAAGCGTTGAGAATGTGTGTTTGAGTGTCAGTGAACTTTTGATTAAATGCACATTCCTAATAAATAATACACGACCAGTTCCTTCTTTTGCAGATAATTTTAAATAACAATGAATTAGCAATTGCATTGGATATGCAAAGCAATCGATGCTTAAGCTTCTGCTCTAGTGTTGTACAATAATATGCTTTACCTTTTAAAACTTTTTTTCAAAAATATGCCGGTTTTCCACTGCATCACAGATTTATTTTGGTCTGTTGTTGAAAATAAAGGCGAACATAGGAGACCTTGGGGGTTATGTCAATGGATGGAAAATAGGGAGTTCTGTGTGTATTTAGGCGAAAAGTAGATTATTCAGCAGACATTTAGGCGAAAATTCGACAATTCTGCGGATATTTAGAAGAAAAGTGAGTGATTTGTCGACAAAACGGCGAAAAAGGGGGAAATCCACATTATTTCCCCCGGACAGGCGAAAAAGGCGACATTCTGATGCGTTTTCCCCTTTCACCACCAAAGCATTTACCCCTTTATGGGTTGTCTGGGGAGCTACAATGTTTTGGCTGCCGGTATTATTGCAAAAATACCTAATAGCAGAAGTAAGTACTGGTATTAAGCTGTCACGAGAAGGCACTGAAAAGTTCGATTCGATAGTCAAGATATCTTGATCTAAGGTGACCAGATTGTGTGAGATCCTATGTGATGATCTTCGGAAATCAACCAAGGCCTGTCTAGCTTACGTGCTGATGCCGTAAATGACAATTACTCATAACTTACGTGGGACTAGAATAGAATATGCATCAAGAATTGCATGTTACACAGGACGATTCAAAGTAAATTCACACAGCAGTCTTTAAATATGTTCATCGTCTAAGTTTCCGAAGTGCAACCTGTCCAAAGAATTCAATAATACAATCCGTGTATGTTATGACCCAGACTTTCCTAAGCAACGCAAGAGATAAAGGAAATAAGCGTGATTGACTGTCCAAAGGAAGGGTGTGCTAAATGCACTTCCGATCTGTAATTGAATACTGGTTTCCGTTTTTATACTAGTTTATGGTAAACATTTATATTGAAATAACTTTCCTGTATATCTTATTTCCAGCTAGCTTCGCAAGCGTTCACAGACCTAACGAGAACAATTCCTGAGAAATAGAAGTTATTTATTAATGGATCATTTGTGCTAGATTCAAACTTTAATAAACGTTTTCATTTATAACGCACCAGTCTTTTAATTACGGCAATTCTTATCTATCGTGACAGGTCGAAATTCGAACTACTAGTATGATACACCATGTTCAAGGTAGCAGTATTTGGTAAACGGTATGTATGACTAATCGCGTGTGCGCCAAACTGGTAATTATTACACAAGAACGCGAAACAACACCTCTGTCTCACAGCCACATAAGACTGCACAGTACACTCCCTGCCGTTACGCTATAAGAATAAGTCAATGGCCATATTAATGAATTTATGTAAAACTAAAAAGATTACAATATTAGAACTTCTTGTTATCAAGAAGCATAGCTATGGTCTGTATGAACAATGGATTCTGACGATGTAGCTTCATCATTAGCACCGATTGAACTCATCAGTTGTGCGCATACGTCTTTCGATGCTTCGAGGCACGAAAGGATGAGTTTACTTGCCAAAGGTTCACTAAGAGCATCGATTGAGTGGTAGTTGCTGGTGAACTTCTCTAGCAGATCACCACTTTCTGTAGAGATTGAGATGTTGTCCAGCGCACGAAGAACCAAGTCCATTATGTATTTTCTTGTCCACTTGTTGCTTTGTCGAAATAAGTCTACAAAACTTATAGAGATAAAGGAACACACATACCTGTAGCGGTAAATAAATCCCCAAAATAAATAGCACTAAATTTTCGACATTGGATGCTGACCATATGTTTTAGTGGACTCATCTAGCTGAAGGCGCTCGGTCAGGCATCCGCACCAGATCACGTGTGGTAACGCCGTGCTCAACATCAACCGCAATCGCTAGCCTGATTAGATCAGAGAATTCCGATATATTGGTCATCGCCAAATATACTCTTCCGATCTCCTCGAATCTGTCTTTTGATTTCTCTGGGCGGGAACGAAATATATTAGAAGGTGTTACTGGTAGAAGCGTTGTCAAACACTGAACACCTGTGACACCATCATTAGAATGTGCATACAAAATATGACCACAGGGCAGCATGTAGTCGTTGAAACGCAATATTTCGACCTGAAGGATGAATTCATTTGAAGTAAGGCATACGTAGATGACCGACGTCGTCTCCTTTGCCTAGGTTGTGTTGGCGAGTTAGAAGTTGTAAGCTCTTCAGAAGAATGATTATTACTATCATCATCTACATCCTGAACGCAAGCATCTGACTCTGACGAACTGCGTTTACGTCCATATGTACAGACATAAATGGTTCAAATGGTTGTGGACGGAATAGAAGCAGCTTTCGCTTAATAGGCTTCCGTGTCTTGTAGCAGGGGATCACGAAATCCTCCAGGCAGGAACCTAGGTATGTTAACACTAAAAGAGGAAAAGAAATTGGTAAATCATAGTGTGATGCTGCCCTTGGTCCTTAAGAATAGGTCAAGTTGCCTCTTGAAGAACTCCTGAGAAGTCGCTTGGACTAGCTCGGCCGGCAGCGAATTCCAGCTTTTGACAACTCTTAAGGAGTAGAAGTTGTGTCTACATTCCGTCTTGCTATGTTGTGTTTCCAGTTTCTGGGTGTTACCTCTTAGGTTATTATTCGAACTAAAAAGTACAAAAAGTACTCACGAAAAAGTACTTTAGAGTTGGATCATCACTGTTCTCTTTGTGTACTGACATAACGTACTTAATATGCGTATACTAAAAAAATAATTACTAACCACAGAAGACATATTACCTATATCATGCATCATCACGATGGCATCGTCTTCGTTACTTGAAGAATGAACGTTACTAGACATAGTGTGGCTGAACTCAATTGAAATCTGAAAATTTATTGATTTGACCGCTTCTGAAAATTTTCACGAATTGTCGATGTGACGCACCAATCATTTTGCGACAGTTTGACCTTCAAGTGCTCGCAGCCCCCGTCAGGGGACGATACCCTAGGAGCGTTGCCACATACGGACGGTTCACAGCGGATTTTAGAGAGGAGGTGATTAATGAGAGGTTAAAACAGATGGGACGGCGAAACTCTAATTTAGGGACGAGCCAATGAGTAGCGTTTGAGCAATTTCAATTATTAGTCAACCAGAAGACAGTATAAAGTAAAAATATATTACAAGAAAGTAATGAATTACAGTGGATATTCTTCTTTTACATGATTTAAAAACTTGTTGAGGTTTGATAAAGGCTCAGAAGTTCTAAATTCATAATGCATATTGTATAGAAGCTTGTCCATAGGGTTAGGGTTTGGGGTTAAAATTAGTGTTAAGGGTTAGGTAAAGTTTAGGGTTAGGGTTAGATTAGGGTTTAATGTTAGGTTAAGGTTATGGTTTTGGGTTAGATTGGGGTTTAAGGTTAGGGTTTAGGGTTATGGTTAGAGTTAGATTAGGGTTTAGGGCTAAGGTTAGGGTTTGGGGTTAGATTATGGTTAGGTTAAGTTTAGGGTTATGGGTATAGTTAGGGTTAGATTAGGATTTAGGGTCAGGTTAAGGTTAGGGTTAGATTAGGGTTCAGGGTTAGATTAGGATTTAGGGTTAGGTTAAGGTTAGGGTTTGGGGTTAGATTGGGGTTATGGGTATGGTTAGGGTTAGATTAGGATTTAGAGTTAGATTAGGGTTTGAGGTTAAGCTAAGGTTAGGGTTAGGTTAGGATTAGTGTGCTAACATGCGATCGGTTTACATGGGATTTTAGAGAAGTGGTGTCTATTGACAGACTACAACCCCAACCACTAACCCTATGGACGAGTTTCTATACAATATGCATTATGAATTCAGAGCCTCTGAACCTTCATCAAACCTTAACAAGTTTTTAAATCATGTAAAAGAAGAATATCCACTGTAATTCATTACTTACTTACAATATATTCTCACTTTATACTAACTGTCTTCTGATTGGCAAATAATTAAGGTCATTTAAGATTCGTTCAAAGGTCGTCGCTAAATTAGAGTCTCGCCGACCTGACGCATTTTAAATATCTGGTCCATACAACTACGTCCAAATCGAAAACCAGCCTGATTTTCTCTAATGTGTTCTCTACTAGCTTTAGTTAGGCGTCGAAGTATTGTTGAAGCTAATATTTTAGACACTATATTAATCAAACTAATTCCTCTGTGATTGTGAAGTATGATTTAAATGGATAAACCTCAGAACACCATACAATTCACATTTTACGTTTGTACTTTTTTTCCTTCACACTATTGTAGATGGAATTTCATCGGCTTTCGCTTCTTCATCATCCTCATCTACTTTATCATTGTCATCGTTTGGATCTGTATTATCAAATAATAACAATAATGATTTAATATTAACTTCTGGATCAGCATTCCCATCAAATCCTGGAATTGTACGTAGTCATGATTATTTATCAGTTGATGCTCGTATACCTAATGTTTATGATGGTTCACCTAGCAATATAACAATAATTCGTTTTTGTTTAATCAATAATTCCACATTGAAAACAATCGCCACAAAGACAAAAACAAAATTACCAGAAGTAGAAATGATCAATTCATCATCATCATTATCTTCTCCTTATTCTTCGATCTCCTCTGGATCCTTTTCATTGAATTCAATAGATTATAATAAATTATATGCACCAGATGAATCATATTTAGTTGGGCAAATTTATGACCCAATCAGTAATGTATACGGTTTACAGTTTACATCAAATTGAAATTTATTAGATCCATATATTATTCATGGAAAAGGCATAGTGTTAGAATATATTGGTAAGCATTAGTTTGTTTTTAGTTTATTACAGTGATTGTTTAAATGTTTAAGTTATACACATGATGGATTGATTGCAGACAGGTAATCACTGAAAATGCTTACTTGCTTACTTACGCCTGTTACTCCTCGTGAAGGAGCATAGGCCGCTCACCAGCATTCTCCATCCAACCCTGTCCTGGGCAATCCTGTCCAGCTCCTTCCAGTTGTAATTAATCGTTTTCATATCTGCTTCTATTATCCGACGTAATGTGTTCTTTGGCCTTCCTCTTTTCCGCTTCCCTTCAGGATTCCAAGTTAGGGCTTGCCTTGTGATGCAGTTTGACGATTTGCGTAATGTATGTCCTATCCATTTCCATCGACTTTTCATAATTTCTTCTACAGCTGGAAGTTGCTTTGTTCTCTCCCAGAGAAGGTTGTTGCTGATGGTATCCGGCCAATGGATGTTGAGTATCTTGCGAAGACAGCTATTTATAAATACTTGTACCTTCCTGATGGTGGTTGTTGTAGTTCTCCAAGTTTCAGCTCCATACAGTAGAACTGCCTTGACGTTCGTATTGAAGATTCTCATCTTGATATTGGTTGAAAGTTGTTTTGAGTTTCATATGTTCTTCAATTGTAGGAATGCGACCCTTGCTTTGCCAATCCTTGCCTTTACGTCTGCATCTGAACCTCCTTGTTCATCGACGATGCTTCCCAGGTATGTGAAGGATTCTACATCTTCCAGAGTTTCGCCATCAAGAGTGATTGGATTGCTGTTCTTCGCTTTGAATTTGAGGACCTTGGTTTTCCCTTTGTGTATGCTGAAGCCTACTGATGAAGAGACTGTTGATAAACTAGTTGTCTTTGTCTGAATCTGTTCGTGTGTATGCGATAGGAGGGCTAGGTCATCTGCGAAGTACAAATCGTCTAATTTTATTCTGAGCTGTCCATTGTATTCCGTGTTTTCCTTCAGATGTCGAGATCTTCATAATCCAGTCGACCACCAGAAGAAAGAGGAAGGGAGAGAGTAAACAGGCATGTCTGACTCCGGTCCTTACTTGTAATGCACCTGTCAGCTGTCCTCCATGCACGACTTTGCATTGTAGTCCGTCGTATGAGTTCCGGATAATATTGACAGTCTTCTCAGGAACTCCGTGGTGCCGAAGAAGTTTCCATAACGTTCTCCTATCCACACTGTCAAATGCCTTTTCATAATCAATGAAGTTGATGTAGAGTGGCGAGTTCCACTCAACTGATTGTTCGAGGATGATTCTTAGTGTCGCAATTTGGTCTGTGCACGATCGATCCTTACGGAATCCAGCTTGTTGATCTCGAAGTTGGGCGTCTACTGCATCTTTCATCCGATTCAGCAAAACTCTGTTAAAGACTTTCCCTGGTATCGACAGTAGTGTAATGCCTCTGTAGTTTTCACATTTGCTCAGATCTCGTTTCTTTGGAATCTTGACGAGGTGTCCTTCTTTCCAGTCCATTGTCACTTGTTCCTCCTCCCAAATCTTTTTAAATAGAGGGTAAAGCATGCTTGTGGTTACTTCGACGTCTGATTTCAGTGCTTCAGTTGGTATGTTGTCGGGTCCTACTGCTTTCCCATTATAGATTTGTCTGACGGCCATTCTGATTTCTTCCGTCGTTGGTGGGTTGACATCTATATGAAGATCTATGTGTGCTGTTTCGATGTCCAGTGGATTCATTGGAGCCGGCCTATTAAGGAGTTCCACAAAGTATTCTACCCACCTGTTTCGCTGTTGTTTAATTTCAGTGATTGGCCTGCCTTCTTTGTCTTTGACCGGCTTCTCTGGTTTACTGTATTTCCCTGATAGTTTCTTCGTTGTATAGTAAAGCTGTTTCATATTTCCTTCTCTAGCAGCTATTTCCGCCGTCGTTGATAATTCTTCCACGTATTTCTTCCTGTCGGATCTAATGGTCCTCTTCGCTTGCTTGTTTGCTTCTATGTATTCAGCTTGTGCTTGGACTTTCTCTGTTCGTGTTCGGCTGTTGTTAATTTCTGCCTTATTGTTCTTCCTTTCTTTGATCTTGTCCAGTGTTTCTGTAGAGATCCATTCCTTATGATGATATTTCTTTAGACCCAGAACCTCTTGACACGTTGAAGTCAATGCTTCCTTGATGCCTTTCCAGTTGTCCTCCATAGTAGTTTCTTCTTCTTTCAGTAGATCTTGTAAGGCTTGGAACCTGTTGTTGAGAGCTATCTTGAATTCATTGAGTTTGTCAGTATCTCGAAGGAAGGCTGTATTGAACCTTTGTATTACTGTTTGTCAAGTTGTCGAGTTCTTTTTTAGCTTCAGTTTTAAATTGGCTACAACTAGGTGGTGATCTGAAGCTACGTCAGCACCTCTTCTGGTTCTCACATCTTCGATTGTCCTTCGGGATTTTTTGTTGATGCAAATGTGATCTATCTGGTTCTCTGTAGTGTGGTCCGTTGAGATCGATGTAGCCTTGTGTATACGCTTGTGTGGAAATATTGTTGAATGCACATAGATTTGCAAATCTTTCTCCATTTTCGTTTCTCTGTCCCAGTCCATGTCGTCCCATAATATCTCCATATCCGGTGTTGTCTATTCCGACTTTGGCATTTAGATCTCCCATTAGAATGGTGAGGTCCTTCCTTGGGCATTTCTTTATCATTGACTGCAGCCGCTCGTAGAATTGATCTTAAATGTCGTCGTTGCTATCATTGGTGGTGCATAACATTGGGTAATATTCATTGTGACCCCCTCCTTCTTTGTTTTGAATGATGCTTTGATGATTCTGGATCCGTGAGATTCCCATGCTACAAGTGCATTTCGTGCTACTTTGGACAGCATTAGAGCGACTCCCTGAGTGTGTGAAGCATTTTCCTCTTCGTGACCGGAGTATAGCAGCATCTCTCCCGTAGCTAGCCTTTTCTGTCCAGCTTGGGTCCAGTGGGTTTCGCTGATTCCCAGTACTGCCAAATTGTATCTCCTCATTTCCGTTGCTATTTGACTGGTCTTTCCGGTCTCCCACATTGTTCGGACGTTCCATATAACTGCAAAACGTTTTTCTCTGGTTGTCAGAAGGGGCATTGGCTTCGTGGCTTCCGAAGGAACTCAGCTTTCGTCATGAAGCGTCATAATTCTTCTAAATGAAAATCTTCTAACTCCCAGGGCAGAGTTAAAATGGTTTGAATTATTTTTTCTGGTAAGCGTTTTTTTAGCGAGTTAGTTTTCTACGGGATGGGGACGCTAATCCCATGCTCAACCTCCCTCCTTTACCCGGGCATGGGACCGGCAGTAACTCTAGAAGAGCTACAGGCGGAGTTAATCACTGAAAATGAGGAAACATTAAATGGCTATTTCATTCATTGTAGCATTGAACTGTTCAGTATTTTACACTGATGAACCATTCAAAGAATTTCAGGCTTGATGGCGAGACATAAATCCTTATACTAACCAGTTGGGACCTAATGGTTGATGCTTGTGAAGACAGTCAAACAGTCTGTCAGTCAGTCAACTTACAGCATTACGAAATCATTATCTAGTGATATTGATGTGTAGTTGCCTCAGACCCGATATAACCGACCTACATTGATCATAGCCTGTTACTAGAACTCTAGGCATTACTTCTCGAAATTACTCATTACTGAGGCTTACTGCGAGCTGACTCAAGTTAAAAACGTAAACCTGATGTGTAGCTGATAAAAATACTGATTGATTGTTTACCTAGTCAGACTAGTAGATGGTCTGACAAGTATGAGATGTGTCACATGTTTTCTATCACATTATTATTTCTTATTGTTCGTTATTGTCGTTGAAATATACGCACGTTCTAGTGTGGTCAGTCACGTGTTCGTGATCGAAATTGTTTTGAAGTGCTGTAGAATGGACACTGGCACGGTATCGTGTGTAGATATTTGTCTCATTCGTGTAAAGAAGAAATTCTAGCGTCATTTCAAAACCATCGTTCTTGACTCAGTGATCGAAAGCTTATAGAGAGGCTGTTAGGTGTTTTGTTTTTGAACTTGATCTATGTTAGGCTTGTGGATTTACACTATTCAAAAGTCTTATATTAAAACGAAACAATTGTCTAGTGCCTACTGGTTTTCAATGATTGTTTTGTTACAGTAACTTCATGATATCAACTACAATATATAACTGTTTATGTCATTGTGTTTTATGAATATGTCATAAATGTTTTACGAAGTATCGTATATCAGAGTAAAGTTTAATAAAGATCGAGTTTAAAACAACTCTATTCGTCTTGATATCTTGTATTAATTTCCACAATGAGAATTTCTGAAATTTTTGCGTTGACATTTGTTTGATGATTATAAAAAATCAAGGGACATTGAGACAAATGTATCCATGATCTTCAAGTTTCATCAGTGAAAATGACATCATCTAACCATTGAATCATTTCGAATTTCGTCACTGATTGATGATGAATTGAAATGACGAAATCTTTAGGGATAATTAATTAAACTTCTATATGTACTGGTCGTTGATTTACTGTTAGACAACAACAAGAAAATAACCGTAAATGTTGAATGCATTACAATGACTGAATATTGAAACTATTCTAGATCAACTCAAGTATAACACAGTCCTTTTATGAATATGAAATGAAAACCAACTTGAAGTTGTTTGAAGAATAAAAACACATCACGTTGAAACTTCAAAAATACTCAACGAAATCGTTGATTTATTGTTGATTGGTTAATTCATTGGTTTATTTATTTATTTATTTATTCAGTTAGTTATTTGTTACGATAGTGATTATTGCATGCTACTTCACCTCGCTTCACTTCACTCACCTTAACTTACCTTTCTAACTACATACATCAATTGAGAGAAATGAAATTGATTTTCTATAGTCTCTTTCTATTATCATAAAATGATGTATGAATGAATCGCTCTCCATCTGTCACTTCAAAAAGCTTGCTTTACGTGCTCTTATCCGAGGACCCTGTGGCATCTTCGTCTGGTCTCGCTGGCGTTGGTGTCGCACTAAGCGCTAGAGCTGAGGCAGCACTAGTCGATTGGATCCCCATTAACAGTCGGTTATGTGCTGTTAGATTAGAGAGTTCCATCAAAGTGAGAAGAAATCAGCGTGAGAAACGATGACTTTTTGTCATCTCCGCATATGCCCCGACAGATTGCAGCCCGGATGCAATCAAGGATGAGTTTTACCACCAGTTATCTGTTCTTCTCCAGAAAGTGCGTTCGACAGATATTGTAGTACTAGCCGGAGACTTGAATGCTCAGGTCGGGCGTCTAGGCACAGAAGAGAGTCGTTTAGGTGGCCGATGGGGACTCGTTGGTCGCAGGTCAGATAACGGGGACCATCTACTGCAACTGTGCACAGACCACAACCTGTTTCTGGCTAGCACTAACTATCGGCACAGTCATCGCCGATGTGCCACCTGGCGTCCTCCCTCTGCATCTGAAGCCTGTACTCAGATTGATCACATCGCGTTCAGCTACCGCTGCCGTGGTTGTGTACAAGACTGCCGCTCCTTCTGGAGTACCTATCTGAACTCTGACCATGCTTTGGTCTGCGCTAATCTTACCTTACTTTTCAGTGGGCAACGAAGTGACCGCCATCAACGGATTGGTATTAGCAAGCTGGTCGCAACTTCTGTTGCAAGTAAGTATCGAACCGAGCTAGCCTCTAGGCTAGCTACCACTCCACCGAAAAGTATAGATGAGCATTGGTTGCAATTGCATGACGCCATGAAAATGGCGGGAACAGTCAGGTGTGGGTTTGCGAAACGTCCCGCTTATAAGCACTGGGTTTCTCCTGGTTCCTTACAACTCATTGAAGCCCGTCGGTCTACTCCGTGTGACCGTGAGTTTGACCACAAACGAAGGATGTTATGTAAGGAAATTGGGCAAAGCTTGCGTAAGGACCGAGAAGCCTGGTGGTCGAAGCGTGCTAATGAGCTGGAAGCAGCAGCTGCATCTGGTAATTACCGGAAGCTCTTCCAACTCACCCGATAAAGATTGGCTCGTGAGGAGCAGGCTGGTTTTCGTTCTGGTCGAGGATGTATTGATCATATCTTCACCCTCCGCCAAATGTTAGAACACCGCCATACTTATCAAAGGCCAACAATCGTAGTGTTTCTTGACATCAGGGCTGCCTTCGATTTGTTGGACAGGACTGTGCTCTGGGATTGTCTATTGAAGAAGAGTGTGCCTGAGAAGTTTATTGACATCCTAAAAGCCCTATATAAAAACACCTCAGGCAGAGTGAGGGCATACAACCACCTCTCTCCATTGTTCCATACGAGCAGTGGGGTTAGGCAGGGTTGCCCGATCTCGCCATTCCTCCTCAACTTTGCCATCGATGACATTCTGGAAACAGCTCTGATGGATGTAGGTAATGGTGGTGTGGATCTGTTGCCTGGAGAAAGAATTCTCGACCTTGAGTATGCGGACGATATTGTCTTACTGTGCGATAATGCCCAAGGCATGCAGTCGGCACTTAGTCAGTTGGCAATCAGTGTCCGTAGATATGATATGTGCTTTGCGCCTTCGAAGTGCAAAGTACTTCTACAAGACTGGTAGGATTCTAAACCTGTACTCACCCTGGATGGTGAGCAGATAGACGTAGATGAGAAGTTCGTGTATCTGGATAGCTGTATTAGTGCTGGTGGGGGTGTGAGTGATAAGATCAATGCATGTATAGTACTACCAGAAATGTTATTACTACTGTTAATAATCTGGAATTTGTCTCGATAATTTTATCTCTCTTTGCTAATAAGACATGACAACTTGAGCTGACATACTTATGTATCAGATTCTACGTTGTACATGACTAGAACTATGTAAGAGGAAGCCATTAGGCAGAATTTGATAGTAGAGATAGAGGAAAAATATCAAAAAGAGATGAAGTTCTTTTAATACATACAAGGTGCTTTTGAATGCTGCTAGAGTTATGTGAACAGCTGATATTTCCCAGTTACCTACATTGAGGAAAGATAGTTTTTTCTTGAGGTATCTGAAAAGAATATTGGATAGGTAGTGATTTTGCCGACCTGGAAGGGTGACCGCTGACCCCAAGAGACAAATGTTTAAAGCCGATCAAACTGCTTTTTTCTGAGCGGTTGTTAGTGTGTTGGTTCGGCACTTCATATTTTTATTTACCCACAATTATTTTCTTTGAGTTCGGTGGTATTTATAAGCGGAATTCAGGTTACTCGTTTTATAACAATGGGAAGATACAAACCCTTTTCAATAAAATTTTTAACCATTGTACATGTAAGCGGCTTTTTGACCTTTGTAGCTCATCAGAGTTAATGCGTTGGGCGTTTGAAGTGAACGTTGCTAACATGAATATTAGAATGTATGGGGTATACATTCAACTGACCAGTCCCAAATAAGGCGAAGTACTCTTCTTGGATTTCATTGTTACACACTATCCATCTTTATTAAAATACTTTGGTGGAGAAAATAGTTTTTAGCATAGTTTAGATAAGATTCCTTCTAAATCATGGTCATGACCAAGGTAGATATTTGTTAGCGGGATATAGATTGGATTAAATCATGTTCCGTGTAGGATTGTGTTGAAGTACGCTGAATGGCCATTTCCTAGACAACCAACACTTTCAGAGACTTGGAGAGGACTAGGATCTTCTCATATAGAGATTATAAATATACGAACGTTTTTTATGTTATGATACCCTTCTTCTAAGCAACACTATTTTTTGGAATATAATTACGTACTTATTCAACCATGTTCTAATTTGGGGGCTTGGCGAGTACAATAGTGTTCAAGAATATTAGGCAATCGGAGTAGCTGGTTCGTCAATAAAAGGAATTATAACAGTATCTCACTTTGTCTAGGAACTAGTTAAGAAACATTTTGAAATTTTAAATATCACTCTAATATGTATAATTATTTCTTTTTTATCAACTTCTTTTATAGCTCTGTCATGTGTTGCCATCTATCCACCAAGTGGTAATGGAGTGGTTGACTATCGGTTCCGTGTAAATCAGCAAACCTCTCATATCTTCGCTTATGCTGAAGTATTCTGTCTATCTGATCGTTGATTAGAACCAATGGATCCAGCCCTAGATGAAATCAATCCATCACAATCATCCTCGTCGTTTTCGTCAACAGGTAATAGATCATCACTTAATAATAACAATATTCCTAATCCATGGTGGTTACAACATGGAAAGCTCATATAACACTGATTTGTGATAATCACGAATGTAAATGGATACCGAATCGATTGCCAGAAGCTTGTTTCACATGTAAGTCAATATCTTTATCATAGACATATATTGAACTGAATATGATTAGAAATGACTGAATTGATCACATTGTCAACTTGTTCATTTGATCCCTAATAGAAAATAAAATACAGAAGGATTGAATCCCGAATGAAAAAAATATCAACAAAATAAAAATAAAAAGAAGATTTTCTCAGCAAAAATTTTGATTAGACTCTTCATGATTGTTGAATGGACTCCGTGAATATTTGAGATAACGAAAAAGAGAAAGAAAACACCATTCGAAATTTATTTCTATTTCAGTCGTATTTATAGAATATTTTTGGTGTATTTTTGATAGTTGGTCATTCGGGATTGATGTTTCATCGTGTTTAATTCAATGATACTGATATGCTGGTTAGTATTCAAAATGAAGATAATCCACCTTTTGATTGATTTGGATCTAATTCTTGAGAAACAATCTATGTAATTGAAAAGAGGTTACGTAGGAATTCGTTCAACGTGGAAATTGCATACATCACAGATAGGTTTTAAATAAAAATATCAGTGAAAATTAGGGAGTTCCGACTAGTTGTTTGATCCTATTGTTGGGATTCTCAAGTATGTACATCTTTATGTTGATAAATACTTATCCGTTGAAACTACTAGTTTCAGCCAGTCAGTCAGTCAGTAACGACGTAGAACTTCGTACGTACGTACATCAGTTGCAGTTGCCACACCACATTAGCACAGAGATGGAGTTGTCGATTCAAATCCCGTAGTGGTAGATGTAGCAAGAGTATAAGCAGTAATCGGGAAGATTAGGGTTTGGAGCTGTTATTTAAAGAGTATAATCCAGTGAAATAAATTTGGAAAGAGGAAAAAAGGGACATGAAGAATTCAGAAGATTAGAATTTGGGAGAACACAGAGAGTGGATGCACCTGCGCCATTGCAAACGATTTCAGCACCAG
Source organism: Schistosoma haematobium (assembly GCF_000699445.3). Lineage (NCBI taxonomy): Eukaryota > Metazoa > Platyhelminthes > Trematoda > Strigeidida > Schistosomatidae > Schistosoma > Schistosoma haematobium. The sequence goes on from NC_067200.1 coordinate 1,431,568, forward strand.
TACTAAAATTTCAACTTCAACCAGTTTTCCATATAATTCTGTAATGAATAAGAACACAGGTGGAGATAGGCAGTGTAATTTAATAAAAAAATAACCCACTGAGTTTGTTGGTAAAATATAAGAACTATACATTGAAAACTTCATTTGTCTTACACATTGTGTATGATTCTTCTAGTTAACAATTTCTTTCTATTTCCATTTCTATTCTCGAGTTTCTTAGCCTTCCACTGCCGAGGTTTCTACTTCCAATTAGTGTTACATATGACTTAAGTAGCATAGTACACCACAATCCTACAATTAATCAATCCAATTAATGACAATTTTTTCACTGTCAACATGTTTGAACTTCATCAGTCACGGCGTTTTACTTGAACTTCAGGAACATCTTAAAATAAGTCATTAGTAGTGAGCTGATTATTATTGCCAAGTCAAAGTAGTTTTATACGAATCAATTTGATTTATAGGTAGCATTCATCATAGATTGATCTTAGTCGAAGCACTACTGCTGTAACAGTGGCTCGGTGTTCAATATTTTTCGATAGTACTCTATGATCTATATAAATCAACTACCGTCTTATTATTATCAGATTTGCAAACTAGAACTGATGAGTATTTTTTTCCAGTCAATTACAATATAGATTATGTTACAGACTGACTATTAGTTAAACAACCATAGAAAACCAAGTGGTATAAGTGAATAGCTATTTCGTTCTACCATGGGACTCCGCATCAGTATGTATCCCCAATCTTACCAACAGAGATTGAACACAGGATCTTCAGATTTCTCAGTGAGTGTATGCCAATGAAAACTACCAGATTAGTATTCAGTGGTGAACAGCCCAATTAGTGATCTAAAGGGTGTTTTATTTCCGTTTATGTCGTATTATTTATTGACAGAATGTAAAGAACCCTCTGAATATTTTCAACTATGTGTTCGTGAACCTAAAGTCCCTGGTACGGTCGTAGGGGAGTCAGCTCTTCCACTCGAAATGTCTAACATTTCCACACGAATGCAGTCGTACTCACTGGCCTCTCGCTGCAGAAGTGTTGTTTACAAAATGGAGAAGACGAAAAGAGAATATCCGGCGCTTTAAACGGGTTAGTGGACGCAGAGTTAGTTGGGAATCGCTGATTCCAAATCGATAGTGCACATGGCCTCCAGGATCTTGAGAGAACAATGGCTGTATGAACCTGTTGTTGGCCACTGTCTACCATGTGACTGCATCTCCTTACGTTGATCCACTGTCTTGTGGATTACACCTGTAGGTGTTAGCGGGACATAGACTGTATTAACGCATGTTCAATGCACGATTGCTTTGGTGCACGCTGATTGGTTAATTCTTGTCCAGCCAGCACTAGTCGATACTTGGAGAACACTCTAGAATCTTCTCGTGTAAAAACTATAAATATACTAACGTTTTTCCTACTGTGCTTCTTACTTCCATGTAACCTTGTTATTTGGAATATAATCTCTTTCCTGTTCAACCGTGTTCTGATTTGGGGTCTTGTCGAGTGAATCGGTGTCCGAGAATACTAAGCAATAGGAATAGGCGGGTCATAACCGTAAGAAAGAGATTACAACAGTAGGTCAGAGGCTTGAAGAGTGGCACATGAACAAAACCACCTGTTTCGGTTTGAATGCCTGATCAGTATTCCAGCCGTCACACAAATCCAATGATCTGTGTGACGCATCTATACTTGCTGCCTTCTTATACCAGGATTTATGTGTTTAAATAAATAAAAATAATTCCTTCCAATGAGTTCTGAAAGTCCTGAGCTGAATATTATCAATTCATTTGTCGACTAATAAACACATATATGTCATTCATTTGCTCTGATTGTCCAGTTTGCAGTATCCTTTAACAATCGTGAAATGAAATGGTTATATTACGAATTATAATCCACCGGAACCCTGTGAATTGATATTTTGTCCCAAGGTTTTATCTTGTTTAGAAATTATGTCTCTGCACTTTTAAGGAGTATTAGCTAATGGTAAAACATCTACCAAGTGTTTTTCTCTATTTGTGTGTGGTAATTACACGGTTTATTATCAAGTTCATGGTCAGAATTTGCCAGTGAAAATGATTACGAAGTTTTCAGTTCAAACGAAGATTACTGAAAAGAAACATAGTCTTTATACTTAGGATAAAATAGTTAATCAATGTTTTCTAGTTTTCTTTAAGTATTCTAAGAGAAGTTAATCTATGAAAATCATACCTCAAAACGAATAAGTTTGATTAGGGTGTAAACTAATAAATAAATCGATCAGACTATGACCTAATTAGCGACGAAGTTATGCTTATAAGCAGAGGTGATTGTGGCTAGCAGTGAGATCCAATACACGCGATTCATACTGTCTGGGTTCTGTCAGCTGGATATATCTGCATTCCAGAGTTGATGTTCACTCTGGTACTCGAGCTTACTACCGTCTGCTTGGAGCACCATCGGGTCATCCATTTAGCTACTGAGTTAGGATAGCCGCTCATTTGTGCAATGGGCTGACGTTTAATTCATAGAATACAAACAAGTATACCCATGTGATGAGTTCTAAATAAAACGTAACGCACGTTCTGGACTCCACTGTTAACTACTATCCATTTTTGCTTATAATGCTTGTAGCTTAAGGTAATATTGGAGATGGTCATATACTACTAAGAGACCGGTCAATTCAAATCCGAAATATCAATGGGAAGACTAAAACAACCAATACAAAGATGAATTAACGTTATATTTATATTTGACTACAACTCGATCACGTTGATTATTTGTCTATTCAATGTACTTTTTAATAATCATATATATATATTTGTTTAACTCAATTGATTCTTTTGTCTAGATCATATTGTCTCTTGATTAGGATTTAGTTCATCAATGTTAATTATTCATTTGTAAATCTGTGTAGTTGTATGTCATATTATCTCAGACTGAATAGTTTTGATAGTTTTTAAGCCTTCACTTAGTTGATTGGTTTAATTACAATTTGTTCTTTGTTGTTCAGAACAACTTGATCAGAGTCATACAGACGTTTGTGATAATCAAATGATCCAACTTATCGAAAGTAACATCACCTAAACACATTCATTACAACCTTAATCCCTTTGGATTATTTTATAGAGTGAAAATGAAAATAGTGATGATCTGTTGTTTTGTTGTACTTCAAAAACTCTTCAGTGATGCAAAACGTATTCAAGCCATCACGTGTTTAAATCATGAAATGATCAAGTTACGCATGTTTCATCAGGTAATTAAAACAAACCAGAGGGACACAGTTGTTTCCATTCAATTTTCAATATAAATATATATAAAGTATTCATGCCGTATAGCCATTGAACTAATAACTAATCATAATTATTATACTGATCGGTCTATAAACTAAATGGTGTATCTTGTCGTAATTATGTATAGAAAGGACTATTTTGACACCGACTAGTGTAACCATTTCATAATTATCTGGAAAAGTTGATAAAGTTTTGTCTATATGATGCATCTTTTTATCATGTAATAAATGCGTACTGAACGGGAACACCAGTGAGGATAACTAAATTTATTTGAGTAAAACATTACAGAATCTCTTAGTAAAATCTGAGAACCATACAGTGAATACTTCATTTGCAAAGTGTCAAATAATCGTTTCAGACTTGATTGTTCCTTCGTTTCTACACCAATCATTCTCTGTTTTCATTCTCTTTGATCTTCTTAACCTTCTACCACCAGACATTTTTACTTTCGATTGATGATACATACTACTTATATCTGTCGACATCAGAACACACCATAATGTTAGTGATTTGTAAGTTGATCAGTAATTAGATTGAATAAGTAAACATTAATAACAGATCTAAACACACATATTGATAAGAAAAAAAGTAACTTGAAACTCATGTTGATAGTTCTTTATCAAGTATACACTTTTTTTATATAATTGTCTTTGAGTAACACTTTCATTGTATCAGAACTATCCGTGATACTACTGATTTACTACTGAAATCAAAGGCAATCGTGAATAGAGCATGAATACCTGATTGATTGATTGATTGATGAATGGATGAACTGTGCACGTATTAAAATAAACCCTCGTATTTTAAATTTGTTATTGAATTCAATATGAATATAAGTGCTAACTGTATGTACTAATGCGGTGTTGTGTGAATGGCTTACACAATTTATCACGTTACTTCAATACTGGAAATGTTGCATCAAGCTACTCCAGTTGTTCGTATGATGTTCTCTTTATTATTATTATTCTTTTGATAAGTAGAGAATATTGTCATTATGATCATAGAAGTCAGAATAGTTTAACGATCTGTCTGCAGTGCATCACTGAACGTAGCAGTTCCAACAAAGGAACTATTTGATACTGAAAAATAGTCAGCAAATATTTTTCTCAATAGTTGAACTCATGAGTCAATTGAAGCAGAAACACCATGGAAAATGTAGAATTACTAGACGACCGTTTCGTCCTAGTACGGGACTCCTGAGCAGTGCGCTTCCACGATCCCGCCTTGCGAGATTCGAACCTAGGACCTATCAGTCTTGCGCGCGAGCGCCTAACCATTAGACCACTGAGGATCTAGGTTTTACCTTTGTGTACGCTGAAGCCTACTGATGAAGAGACTGTTGATACACTGGTTGTCTTTGTCTGAATCTGTTCGTGTGTATGCGATAGGAGGGCTAGGTCATCTGCGAGGTCTAAATCGTCTAGTTGATTTTGAGCTGCCCATTTTATTCAATCTTTTCCCTCACATGCCGAGGTCTTCATCATCTAGTCTTTCACCAGAAGAAAGAGGTTATTATTACAGTTGTTACTTCAGAGTTTTGTGAAAATTGTTGAGTTTAAATTACTCACATCAAGAATTGATAATAGTTCAACTATCATTAAAAACCGCGAAGCAACGGAAAGCTGTTTCGTACAAGAATGACACTCTTTGGCAGTGAGCACTCATGCTAGTGGGATGTAGGGTGAGCTCTTCTCTCTATTAGGGACTCGTCAACTGTGTGTACCTGCATTTCAGTCTGTTATGTACATTAGACTCAAACCCAGTACTTTTCTTAATGATAGTCAATCGTTTACCGATTAAGCTACTAGATTATTGAACAGAAATAAAGTTATCAGTAAGGGTTTGTAAACTCCTGTTGTTAATATTCAGTACTAGTACTGATCATCCTCTGTCACTATATGAACCTACTGTGGAGATTATCTTGTCAATATCAACTCGTTTATGTTTTTTTCTAGTTTGGTTGGCTTAATTCATAGAGTGTTACTAAATTCCATAACATTACTAACTTTATCAGCAATTTTCGTCTCAGATTAATCATATTTGGGCTAGAATTGAAAATCATGCATTGAAAGACAACTGTTTCGTACTAGTCTAAGATTTCTCAGGAGTGCATACTCACAACCCTAAACCCAGAGATGTAATCCCAGCCCAGCAGTTATCATGACGAATGTACAACCGTTAGGATCATTGATTTTGGGGTCTATTGATACATGTATCAAACACCAATCAATTTACAATTTGGCACTATTGTCCTCCAACAGCATTAGTCACATCTTCTGACTAGGACTCATCAAAAATTAAATCACTACTGAGCTTGTTATTAGTAGTTTGAACCAAACCATAGCAAATATTGAATACAAATGAAAGTGATCTCGACAAAACACTAATTCATTTATATTTTTATTGTTTTTGCAAATGTTTGTCTGTTCATCTAAGTCGATTTCACTTCCTGGGCCGTGATTAACCTTTGTGTAAAAAGACACAAATGTTACGAATACCTTTTGGGTTTTTGTGAGGCTGAAATTTTCTCCATGGTGTTGTATTGACTGATTATGAGACCCGACTTGAAAATTGATCACCGACATATGTATTTTGGTAATAATTCTTATTTGCGAAACATTTCATAAGTGTTGAATTAAGTTAGGAATATTAGTATCTGACTTCTACTTAGGTATTAATAATTGAATGGCTATGTAACACTGTAGTGAAACGGTGGTTTGATGTAGTTGAATCATTTGTATTGCAGTTATTGGATTACTTGCTTGAGCAGCGTTCATGACGTTGTTTGATTGGAGCAGACAGTCAGTAATTTCACCCGAACTTTACACAAAACATTCTGACTTAATCCAGACCGACAGTGCTGGGTTCGAATCCCGCGTGTGGGGTCGTGGATGCTCACTGATGAGAAGTCACACGCTAGGACGAAACAGCCGTCCAGTGCTTCCAGGTTTTCAACGGCGGTTTGATATTGATCGATTCATGATCTCAATCGAAACACCTTAATTATTCAAAAATATCTTGTTTCTTCTGCCCCGACCGTTGTTGCTACCTTGACGTGGTGGTCGGGCTTGCCTATCGTGATGAGGCAACCGAGCTATACTGGCTGGAACAACCGCTACTCAAGGTCCTACCATGGAAGACAGGTCGGTTGAAGAGCGGTAAGACTAAAAGCAACAAACCCGAGGTCCGAAGGCGAAGTCGTACTGTTGACTGTACAGAGGTGTGGCAGCAGTAAGGTGTTTCCTTCAGACAACCAGCATGACAGCGATGCTGCCTTCCCACAAGGAGGGGTGGGGTTAGAAAAGGTCGACCCTAAAAATGCACACCTCGCCTTATCCCACGGATATTCGTCTCCGGCGGTAAGGTCTCAACAAGTACGGAGCTAACACAAAAATTACACATAAAATGGTCGTGTGTGACCGACCTCAAGCAGTTGTCTCTTGGGCACTGCGGTCACGCTCCCAGGTTACTAAGACCACCTCTAATCCAATTTCCTTTTCAGGCACCTCCAGAAGAACCCTTCCACGGTGTGGGCACCCGGGAAGTGATAACTGCCCTCATACCTCTAACAGCACTCAAGATCACTGTACTCATATTCAACCTCCCTCTTCAATTCCTATTATCCCTCCTACATCGACTTTCACCTTTAAACTTCCTCTTTCGGCTTCCCCCTCAAGTTTCATCACAGTCAACGATTCTAGTGCGCAAAACAATGTCCCAGGTCTACTGGAACCTTGCTCCAAACTACACATTGGAGCCTTCAACGTACGAACCCTATGTCAAAACGGTCAACAGGCTTCTCTGTCTAGAACTCTAGAATCCCGTACGATTGATGTATGCTGGGTCTCCGAAACACGCATACAGGATCCCAGTGTGGTCATTCACTTGACTTCAACTCGGCAAAACGGAGAGCCAACGAGATGCACCCTCCGTGTGTCTATTGACCAGACGGCCAGCTCTCGTGGACTGGCAGGAGTAGGCATAGCACCAAGCATGGGCGGAACAAGCACTTCTAGAGTGAATCCCCTTTAACAGTCGTTCATGTGCTGTTCGGCTGAACGGCTCCGTAAGAACTCGGAAGGATAGGGATACACGTCGTTGTCTTTTCGTCGTTTCTGCCTAGGCTCCCACCGGCTGCAGCTCAGATGAAGTGAAAGATGGATTTTACAGAAAGCTATCTGAACTTCTTCAGAAAGCTAAACGCTCAGACATAGTACTCGTAGCAGGTGACTTTAATGCTCAGATAGGTAGTTTAAATCAAACAGAAAGGCATTTAGGTGGATATTTTAAATTCCGACACAGCGAACAGATAATGGTGATCGTCTGCTGCAGCTATGCTCAGACAATCGTTTATTTTTAGCAAACACAAATTTTAAGCATAAGGAGAGACATCGTCTAACATGGCGACCCCCTACACCAAACCAACGATGGACTCAAATAGACCATATTGCCATCAGTCATCGTTGGAGAGGGTCAGTAGAAGATTGTTGCTCATTCTGGAGTACCTGCTTGGACTCCGACCACGCCCTAATACGGACACGCATCTGCTTGCGCCTCACTGGACGCAAAAAAGCCACAGTAAAAAAACCCATTAGAACTGAATTGAATAGGGAGAAGACCAAAAGTAGGTTCCAGGAAAAACTGAGGTCACAATTAGGTACTTCTGAAAACGAGGTTGACCAAAATGTTGCTTGGAAAGCTATCCATACAGCTGTGGAAACAACAGTGACATCTATCAGTGATTTAAACCACAGGGTTACAAACAACCAATGGATTCCCTCAAGGTCTATTGCTCTGATGGATTCTCGTAAACTCATCCCATCAGGCTCTGAACACGATGAAGAGCGACAACAAATCAGATCTAGGTTAAAAAAAGTCTAAGGACTGACCGTGAGCAGTGGTGGGCAACGAAAGCAAAAGAGATGGAAAAGGCGGCGACTATAGGGAACACAAGGCAGCTTTACAGACTAATAAGAGAAACTGGAATTAATAAGTCAAGTGTGAGACGATTTTGGAGAATGACGACACTCTCATCTGCTCTCAGTCCAGACGTTTAGAATGATGAGCGGAACATTTAAGGGAACAGTTCAGCTGGCATTCAGCTACTCTACAACTACCCTCCATTCCCAGACAGTGTGAATGGAACATTGAAGTAGGTCCCCCGACTCTTGCTGAAGTTCAAAAGGCTATAGTTAATCTGAAACGAGGAAGGGCAGCTGGTCCAGATGGATTGACTCGAGAAGTCTTTAAGGATGGTGGTCCAATCTAAGCGATTAGGTTGACGAGTATTTTAGCTAAGATCTGGGAGTTAGACGTTATGCCATCTGACTGGTCAAAATCACTTACCGTCAAAATCATCCTGTGACAACCATAGAGGGATTAGTTTAACAAACATAGTATCTAAAATACTGGCCTCGATAATTACCAAACGCCTAACTAAGACTCGTGAACTACAAACTCGAGAGAACCAAGCTGGCTTTAGACCTGGTCGTGGCTGCATCGACCACATATTCACCATTCGCCAGATTCTAGAACATAGGTACACTTATTGGCGTCCGACAATGATGGTCTTTCTTGACTTAATGCAGTATTTGACTCCGTAGACCGCGAGATTCTGTGGAAGTGTCTGTCATTGAAAGGCGTACCCCAGAAGAACATAAAGCTTGTAAAGGCTCTTTACTCAAACACTACCAGTCTAGTCAGGGCTTATGGCGAACTGTCATGTACTTTTGCAACCTCAAGTGGTATCCGTCAAGGCTGTCCACTCTCTCCATTTTTGTTTAACTTCATTATAGACCTACTGATGGAAATAACATTCTTGTCGACTGAATCCTCGGGTATTGATCTCTTACCAAGAGGCCCACTTATCGACTTAGAATACGCAGATGACATAGTCCTGTTTGGTGAAGACGCTGACAAAATGCAGAGTCTTTTGGTAGCACTGAGCAACAATGCCAGTATGTTTGGGATGCGCTTCTCTCCCTCTAAATGCGAGTTGTTGCTTCAGGACTGGTCTGCGTCAACACCTGAACTAAGGATAGGGAGTGAAGTAGTCGAACGCGTTGACAACTTCACTTATCTTGGAAGTGTGATCAGCCCTAATGAGTTGGTGTCTGACGAAATCTCAGCACGGATTCGAAAAGCTCGTTTGGCCTTTGCCAACTTACGTCACCTATGGCGAAGGCGAGATATCCGTCTATCAATTAAGGAACGAGTATAGTGCGCGACAGTCCGTTCTGTTTTAATCTACGGCAGCGAAACATAACCATTAAGAGTAGAAGACACTCGTAAGCTACTAGTATTTGACCACATATACCTTAGAAATATTGCTGGCATCTGCCGGGATCACCGGGTAAGTAATAGTGAGGTTAGACGCAGGGTATTGGGGAATGATGGTAAATCAGCTGATGAGGTTGTTAATCTTCGTCGACTGAGATGGTTGGGCCACGTGTTACGTATGCCTGAACACAGATTACCACGATGGTGTTCGGTATGGTTGGAAGAAAATTAGAGACGGCCAAACCAAAACGTGGCATCAGTGCTTGAAGTCACTAACTTGTAGTCTGAGCCATGTTGGTAAATGCAGACTACTTGATTGGGGTCTGCGTGACTTTCATAACCAATGGTTAGAGACACTAGATGACATGGCTCAAAATCGATCACAATGGTGTAGGTGTTTACACTCTTAGTCTTCTTTTAAACTAAGAGAATAAAATCACTTCATATCTTTCTTACTACTAACTAATTCTCTTTTCCTATACTTTATCCTACTATGCAATCTTTCTCCCATATATTACCACCTTTGGCTTCACCACTCCTATGAATCCGGTGTTCATCTTGTTGTGCTAATGCGGTATGGCAACCTGGACTGATGCATATATGTGCCTGGTCCTACGTTGTAGCTGGCTGGCTTGCTGTTTCTTCTGCCAACATAAAGGAATCAGATGGACTGTTTTAGGTTTAACTTCATTAACGCGTTAAATGAATAACATGATTCCAATGAAGTTATAGGGCTATGTATCTCTATGTTTTAAAATGTGTAATAATGCTGATGAAGTCTATTGCTCATTGTTTCATCGCTATTTCAAGGTGACAATGTGTGTGAGCCCTAAACCATGATTAAGAGAGGAAAAAACTTCGTTTAACAAGCACATGTAGACTAAGCCGTCTATTGTGTCATCTTATACCTCTCAATACCTTAACTCCACTATCTATTAATTTCGTTCAAATGCATCGTTAATAATGAGTCACTTAGGGGTTGTAGGAATTGTTGAATCTCATTTAAATCATGAAAGGATTTCCACAAGCCCTCATTGATAATTATTATGTTTTAATTAGTGAGGGGAAATTTCTGAAGTTCTAGTGATAAGCCATAATTGGTGGAGTTGGACTGTGTTGAGTGTGATGCAGTTATTCACCAATGACATTGGAATATGGTCGCGCAATGTCCTGGATCGAATGAAGTTAAACATTGACATTTTTAGATGCTGAATCAGTGGTACAGAGGTTTGACGTCCTCGAGAGACCAACCGCATTGAGTTTGAGTCACGCGTGCGGGCGTCCAGTGTTTTCAGGTTTTAAATAATAGTGTAACTTGGAACGGTTCATGATTTCAATGAAATTCTCATTTAACTTCTAATGATCTGTGTACAGCAATTTTCGATTATAGTTATTGCGTGACAAAACAACAAATAATTAAATTAATTAACAGTAAAGTGTTTGAATTATACTATGATTAGTATACACAATTGTATTTTGATCGGTTATTGTTAGCATATATATGTGCATCTGGTGTTAATCACCTTGATCTAGCCATGATCAGAATTTTTACTAATAACGATATAAACATCAGATATTTTAAACTAGTTCGTTGATAATTGAGATAAATTGTTCAGTGCACAACACATAGGATATTTGAAATGAAAAAGGTTTTTGGGTTGCAGTCTCAATATAAAAATCAATATTGAGATGCCGGTACTTGTAGCTAACTAGCTATCCCTGAATAGAACGAAATGCATATATTGAGTTTTTCTACTATCAACAATTCATCTATGTTATTGAAATCATATGATGATGTTTACATTCCATAGTTTTCCATTTGGATAGATGCTCTTTCCGTACATTTGTCCAACCAGTTATCTTAGTCAAGAGACTGTGAAATGATTATGAACCTTTAACTGATAAAACCGAATAAGTAGTTACATAGATCATAAATAAACATAAGTTTGTCCCTCTGACTTAGACAAGGAAATGTTGTCGAAGACCTAGACTACGGCCGTGATCGAATATTTTCAATAATTTCTTGCCTACCCTTCGGCTTTGCATCAACTCGTCAATCTTACTCTGTAATTAGAAGACAAGACATGTTTGTTCAATTATCATAAGATCTATAGTACCTCTCATCCTTTGTATTTCTGGTCAAAGGAATAAGGATGCTTTTAAGATAACTTATATCAAATCACAACTCATTGACGTCATGAATCAATCATGGTTAGACAGTGAATAAACATATACAAATCTAAATAAAGATGGTGAAAATGTCAAATTTTGTAGCTTTTCACTAAAGTGTAACAGGCCCTATTCAAACAATGAAGTAAATTATGAATGACCACTGTTGAAAATTGTTGTAAACTACAGTTATATGCAAAGGTGAATACTGGCGAGCGGTGAAATCGCTTCAAACGATATCATGTTATGCACATAACTACTATGTCCTGATAGTCACTTACAGTTACATGTGTTAAATGTTTTCCGGTTTCTAATAATTGATGAGTCATTAATTAACTGTGTTCTTTTTTAATATATTGGCTTAGTTAATTAATCGTATAAAAACATTAATGATAATTAAATAATGATGTGGATTGAGGAGACATCGTCCAAGTGAATATTGATTCATCGGACCAAAAACAGTAACCAAATGTATGTATAGTTATTTATTTGAACATATAAATATTGGCACAAAGGGGCATCAGATATACATGCGCTATACAATAATAATGAGAATGTGAAGAGATAAATAATGTAAGGTGCGTATAAGGAAAAAGGAATAAAAACGAACAAAGTAAAGTGTAGTTTAGTGAAGTGATAATAATTGGAGAGATAGTCAAATCAGCAAAAGTTCAACTACAGAGAATTCTTCCACTTAAAAAAGTTGTGTCATTTCTATGAAGAAAGTAAAATAAAGTTACAGCAGGATCGCCACTGGCTTTTATTTCGAGCCATATCTGATAACGTCTCTAGCCAATGTGTCGCAAAATCTCTCGGACCAACACAGGTCAGACCTTTGCAGCTTTCTTTCAGTCCTTACTCAAGCTTTGCCCGATTTCACTACGGAACAGTCCTCAATGGTCACCCAAATTACTCTTTTGAGTCGAGGCGCCCGACCTGAGCATTCAGATCTAAGGCGTTGAAAGCAATATCTGTAAAAGGGTTGTTAGCTGGTAATAAAACTCATCTTTGATCGCATCCGAGCTGCAATCTGTCAGACGATAGGCGGAGATGAATAAAAAACATCAATTCTCACACGGATTTCTCACTTTGATGGAACCTTCTAATCTAATAGCACATAACCGACTGTTAATTGTGATCCAATCGATCAGTGCTCCCTCAGCTGTAGGGCTTCGTGTCTGAGTTTCAATGGATGTTGAGTGAAGGATTGTTCGTAGATAAAAAATAGAAGAACAATGGTGTGTAGTGTTCATTTCACAAAGACCGACATAACGCAAAAACATACTGTGAAGCAGAACTACGAAAACGGTTGCACGCACTCGGAAATGAAATGTTCCAACTTTAAGATCTACCTCGTTTGATCAACTTTCTGTCATCGGCCTACTGATGCAATGGCTTTTGAATGTTGTGCATTCAGCAATACGATTTTAAAAATGGGGAATTCTGTCCAATCACCTAGATCCACTATAACATCACACTAAATTCTATCATTTCTGTTACATTGTAAGCAAATATTTAAAGTAAAATATATTATCACTTCTTTAATCTCAGTGTAAATTATCTGACCATCTAAATAACAAAAAACATATTTCTGTTGACCTCAGTTATTGACAGAAATATCAATGATTATAACTGTGTTGTCGTCAGTCACCTCACGCCATCTCATTAATCAAATAAGTTGGTATTATTCTATATCATCTATTATGTATAGTGGGCGTAATATGAATCTTATTTAGAGCAAAAAAACAACGATTTCTAACAATAACTTGATAATTAGCCACACGTACAGAAAAAAGATGAGTGAAATTCTCATTTTTCAAAATATAACTACTTTCTATAAACAAAATGAAGTGAAAACAAATCTCTCGGCTGTCAATTCATAGAAGGCTGTGCTCCATCTATGAATAAACACTGTAGCCATTCACCGTCTCATTTCAGATGAGTTTAGTGGTTGTTTCCTCACAGAATCATCCAGCTCTCACTTCCTCAGTTTATCAATCTATGCATCGCGCATTAATGATCCTGATTCTTTGAGACTCGACTAGTTATTACTTCCTGTTTATATCGGTCTATGAGACTGTGGTGAATCATCCTGGTGATAAAATCCACATCATGTTCTGTGTTCCATTTTATACCAATCACTGTGGCGGATAAACTCATCCTCATTCGATATTCTGAATAAACACATTTTACCATTGACCAAATGTATGTTTTCACTGAATATTGAATATGGTTGCATATCATGGCTCAATGTGAGCGATCAAAGTTTATGTGAGGTTGCATACATTTTGACATGTCATTTGGTGCTGAAGTTTGCCCTCACTTTTCAACAGATTTGAAATGCGCTCTTTTGCAAAGAAGTATTCGCAGTTGAATATTTAAATAGCATGTCAGGTTTGCATTGTCTCGCCAATTTCAGATTCATCGTTTTAGATTATCTTATTAAACAGATAATTTAATTGAGCTAGACAATGTTCGGAGTTTGTACACTGTCTGCAGAAAATCGTGTAGTCCGGTTTCATAGTACTTGATACAAGTCAGTATGTTATACTATCAATCTCGAAGAAACCACTAATCCTCGTGTAATTCAAACTCATATCAGTCAATTTCGCAGTATGAAAATTTGCTGCTACGTTACAGTAAACACAACTGACATCTTGTATTACAGAGATGTTTATATTTGTTGATCAAAGCACAATTGTTGATGTCCTGTTTGTCTAGGAATTAAAGACTGATGGAATTCCATCAATCAGCTATTTTACCTTTACTACTTATCAGTAACTAGTTATTATGAACTAATGATTCGCTTGTACTTGTTCACTGCTTGATTTCCAATTTCAAATACAATTCTTCCGTTCGTGCTGATCTACCTGTTCTTAGTTTTATTGCATTATTCCTGGGATTCCTAGTTTGTACCACGATTGAAATACTCCCAATCATCACATTTGCGTCCCAATGGAGCCTGTGATAGAACGGTTGAACATACACTCAGATTTGATGCTTTTGCGAATTACATGGAAAGGTTGGAAATCTGGACTATAACCAAGGACGTAGTTGAGGATGTAAACTAGCAGCTAAATAAAGACATTTGCATCTGCTGACAAGCCGATTTCTCTTCGTTATGCAACTCTGAAGCAACTGCTACTAGACCATATAAATTATAGAAATTTCGAGACCGTTAAAAGCTGAAATGTTCCTGAAATGATTCATTGAGTTGTGAGACAGTTCACAAAGATAAGCGAATGTTTGGTAAATGTTTGTTGTGTGGCAAGTTTCACGCAAATCATTCATGTGTATTTCGTAATTTTAAATGTTCATTATTCTGCAGCTAACAGTCAATTGTGTAGTTCTGATCCTACGCAGTTGATGATTTCCAATGATAGTTTGTTTTAGTGGCCCGTGTTCTGACTTTTATCCGATCGTTTGAATGTCTGTTATCGCCTATCGTCTTATATAATCATCGCCTTATATCGTGTTACTCACTAATGAAATTGAATAAGTCAAATAACGAGAATGGACTTGTGAATACATATATTTTGTGTATAAAGCAGATGGAATAAGAGAAGAGAAAGGATTCAGAGTAAAGATGGCTGGTATCGTAACTCCCATTCAACCAAGCGTTAATCAGTATTTATACTTGCACAAAAGTTACAGAGATGTGATGAGTAATGGGATAAGAAATGTACACACACCTACGCGCAGATTACAGTGAATGTTCACAGTGTAAATACTCTTCATACTTTTTGCTTGTATTTTCCATTGTTGTTTGGGACTGTAATTGATCAGTCTCTTGTTGACATATGTGCATCCTGTGAGGATTATCTCAATATTGCCTTAAATCACTAGCTTTATAAGCAAAGATGGATATCAAGTGATTTAAAACTTCATTCCATTGCACAAACTGGTGGCTAACAGGATCGAGTAGCTCAGTGGACGATGATTACAGTGAATGTTCACAATTTGTAGTTTGTATCATGAATTGGCTTTAGATTTAACAACTATGAGCAAAAATGGATATCAAACTGTTTTAAACTCCATTCTATTGCACAAGCAGGTGGCTATCAGCATTCAGTACCTAATTCTTACAACGTGGTGGAGTTCCAAGTGAACGCTACTGAGTTCGAATCCCGGAGTAAACATCAACACTGAGATGCAGGTAAATGCAGCTGACAAATCTCACATAGTAGGAAACAAGCATCCTGAATTCTACTGCTGGCTAGTAACCATCTTGCTGACAAAATTATAGTGCGATATTTTCGGTTTTTATAAATAAACACAATTTATTCTAAAAATAGTTCTAATTTCAAAAGGAACTGGAATATTGTTGAGGCCGATATATCCCCAAACTCATATTTTGTAATTTTATCATATCGATTAAATGTTTAAATATTTGAATGGCAGTCAATTGATGAACTTATCGATTAAACTTTTAAATAGCAGACCATTGATGACTCATTGATTATTGTTTAAAAATTTCCTATGACAAAATCGATATATATTTGTATAAATACGGTTGACTTGTATGCTTGATCTGATCTGCCTGACCTGACTTGGTATCTGCTGTTGCTTGTAGAATACACTTTCTACGCCTTACCAAGACTTCTTGATCGAGTTAGCTGAGTCGAAGACAACGGACCAGAATAGTCTATTGAGTCTCTGAATCCTGAGCCTTCGTTCCGTTCCGAATAAGTCGAATCAGTAGTATCCTCAAAGTTAACGAACCTAACAAATATAGAAGTATTTCTGAAAGCCTAGCAAGAATTAGCAAACTATAGATTTCAAATATGCAGATCATTGCAACAAGGTCACCAATGGTGATGAAATCATGTCGCACTTTGTCAAACATCGACTGAAGTTTAAATCATCAACCGAAGAGTGTAGTACTAATATTAGCGGAGATTCTATTAATACTGTTGTTGATATTTAAGACTGAATTTTAATCATTCTTTGTTGATATATGTAAGTCCTGTTAGAATTGTTTCGATATAGCCATTGCAAAAAATTATTTGGAAAAGCTAATTATAAATAGTAGTAGAATCTAGTAGTCCTATTTCGTCCCATTCTGGATTCCTCAGTTGTATGTACATGTATTTCGGAGGAAGTGTTCTCAATCAATAAGTAAGTGACAGTCTAAACTCAGACATTCTATGAATCAAACATCAGCGTTTAGAGAAAAAGTTCATTATTTCAAGTTCATATGTCAACAACTGCACTAGGATGTGAGTATATTCATCTAGTGAATCCTAAACTGGACGAGACATTAGTTTTAATTGTTTCTAAGTTGTCTAATGTTAGTCACTCTTCAATTAACGTGATGACATATGATTTACTCTCCACTGTAAAGTTTTGTGCTAATATAAAACAACTGTTCAGTACATAAAACGTTTGATCCTGACCTAAGGTTATAAAAGGTACTCGTTCTATGAGTGACTCAGAAGTTCCAAGTTCCATCTGTGATGGTTTCAAGAATATGTGTTGTTGAGTAATTTCATATCACGGTAAAACTGGCATCTAAAACTTCTTGATTTAATTAGTTATCTGACTATTATTAGTTTTTAACATAAACCACGAAATTCCTTGATGTCATATTTTACTGAAGAAAGCATTTACGTGGACTTCTGATGTAGAAAACCAGTTAGTAAACGTTTTTATAACTTTGAAATGAGCACTCTTAGACTGAACAACTTCTACAGTTGTATCAATTGTCGATGTAGATTTACCTCAGAGTACGATTGAGTAGGGAAAGGAAAGACGCTAGATGTTGTTCATAATAATGTCATGTATTACATTACTATGATTTTATTTATACATAAATTACAATAGCAAGAAGAATAAAGAAGTTAATAATTACTCTAAATCGATGAATCAGAGATGAATTAACAGCTGATACATTGGTGTCAGTATACTGATCTCCTCTATTTACTAAGTATACATTTAAAACAACTGCTCTATTATCATTGTTCCTTCTTAAATTGAATTCAAAAACAGACCTAACTATATGAAATATTTTGCATCTAACTAAGATTATCAATGAGACTATAATTTATGGACGACCGTTGAGCAAACACTAAAGTGACTTTGAGAGTGTTCAGCTAATAACTAAGACCAAATGGAGGTTACAAAGCTATGTGAAGAATTCGAATTAAAATTTACAATTAACGGTTAATGTTAGAAATTAGATTTAGTGTTTTCATCACGAATCGACATCAGCTATAACGCCAAGACACTACTTGCCCAAATGTATGGGGTGAATTTCGCGGCAAAATCCAAGACCTATTATCATAAAGCTGATCGGTTCGTTCATAAATTATAGTCTCCCCAGAATGTCTTATTATTCATTATCAACAATTGAATATAAAGCTTGATGAAACTATTCTCGTTTTTGATAGATTTTTCGATGAAAGTCAGTTTATGATGTACAATTACGTGGTGTGTGTGTGTGTACGTGTGTTTGTGTTTTGTTATGTAACTTAGATAATACTTGTCAACATCAGTTAAACAACAATTTCAATATTCAGTCTGAATCAAAATGTTCCACATGTTCAAATAGAAAACTTTTAATTCTACCTAATCAAAACAATAATGATCATAATAGTTATGTATATGATTGTTGTGAATTAAAACACAATCCTTTTCAATCTATCATCAATTCAATTTATGATAGTAATAATACTAATTGTACAATAACATCATTTCTTCAAAATGATAATCATAATCATAATAATAATCGTGATCAGAAAACATTCAATTCAAATCAAACTTCTTTATTGAATTCAATTTATACAAATGAGATTTGTTTAAATGAATTCAGGTGAAATTCAATGATCAATAATCCATATTCATCGTATTTCAGATATCATACGAAAATGTATCCAATTCAAAGATCATATGATACATTCCGTCATAATTGTATGTTATACTCTAATACAATCAATGAAAATATCCATCTATTTATTAAACAACACCAACGACAACAACAAGAGAATTGTATTCATTGTATATTGAAATGTGACAATTCAGTTTTAGCGCCTAAATTAAATGAAATTATTTCTTATTATTATTATGATAATAATAATAAGAGTAATAACAGAAATGAATGCCAATACTATCTATTAGATAGAATGAATAGAATGTGTAAATATAATCATTTCAATGAATAAATGTTAAGATATCTGTGCATATAACTATTCTATACTGAATGTTATCACATCTATTTTCATATGAAATATATATTTGAATAGTTTATCTAATTATCAGAAAAGTTTTATGAAGATATTAGAAACTTAACTGATTGAAATCATGAGTCAATTGAATCTAGATTATAATGAGAAACCTGAAAACATAGTATGGCCATTTCATCCTAGTACGACACTCCTCAGCAGTGCGCATCCACAATCCGGCACCTCGCGAGATTCTAACTTAGGACTCACTGAAGACAATGGTGTACGGTGGCGCAACTTCGTGATTGGTTGAAGTTAGACATTAACATCGCTGGGTGGCGGCTCAGTGGTCTAGTTGGTTAAGCGCCTGATCCGAGACTCATAGGTCCTGCGTCCGGATATGGCGGGGTGCGGGATCGTGAATGAGCACTGCTGAGTAGTCTCATACTAGGACGAACCGGCCGTACAGTGCTCCCAGGTTTTCCATGTTGTTCTAGCTTCAACTGACCCATGATTTCAATCAATGAAGTTTATCTAATTACCTATTAAATATATTTACTTTTATAAAGAAATATGATAATTAGATGTAATTGAATAATGGTACAAATTAGCATTGCCAAAAATATTACAATTTAACCAAGTTGTATTAGATGAATATGATCGAATGTAATGTATGTGAAATGTCAAATCAACTAGTCGTCAAGTTATAAAGGAATCATTAATTCATACAATCACACTATATCTAACACAGCTTAAATTGAAGTCTAAGTTCCAGTAACCAATTATATGTATTTTTCATAATTTCATCCTATATCTGTCCGACAGTGTACGGAATATAAAACTCTGCACTATATAGAATGTACTCACTAGTATTAGAATTAGAAACTGAAATTGGAACGGAATCACCTTTCTCCTGTAATTATATACAATCAACATGTCAGTTGTGTGGTACAACTACGGATAACTAGAATTTGAATCATAGATTTTTTCAACAGTATCCTCCCTCACGAAAGAATGTGGGCTACTTGCGTCTCAATTTCAGGGCCAATTTGACTTTCTCAATTCTTATTATCATCTCATATCTCACGCATTGATTGATATAAGTGAGCGTCTGGCGACAGACAATAACATATAATTTGAGGATTTCCATCATGTGTATTCGACGTGCATAAAAAATACGACAATAATTCCTTTAAACATTATGATACACAGAAAAATATGTATTGTTATGTGTAATTACCAAATGTGGTTCATCCACGATTAATTCACCGGCAATACAATCAAAATGAAAAAAAAACATGTATCTGCTTCACAGTTATTAGCATCATCTCTGTCTTTATGTTTCAGCGTATTGTGTACTTCAGTCGTCATCTTCCCAACTGGCCTTGAAAATGCCAAGTGAAGGCTCGTCTTGCGACACATCTAGGTGCTTTTCTCAATGTGTGACCTATACACTTCCAGCGTTTCTTCTTGATTTCCTCCTCTGCTAGTATCTGGTTTGTTCTCTCCCACAGTAGGTTGTTGTTGATAGTGTCTTGCAGACGAGTCCGAAGTATTTTGTGTAGACAACTGTTAATCAACACTTGTATCTTCTGGATGATGGCTTACGTAGTTCTCCAGGTTTCCGCCCTATACAGTAGAACTGTTTTGACATTTGTATTGAAAATTTCGACTTAGATGTTTGTTGACAGACAGTTGTTTTGACTTCCAGATGTTCTTCATTTGTAAATATGCTGCTCTTACTTTGCCGATCCACGCCTTCACGTCTGCGTCAACTTCACCGTGTTCATCAGTGATGCTGCACAGATTTGTGAAGGTATTTACACCCTTCAAAGCTTCTCCGTCAAGTGTGATGTGATTATTGCACGCTGAACATTTGATTTGATTATTCTGAAATACTTTCTTCAAATTTATTATGAATTTCATTGGTGAGTAATGTATCATTAGAAAAATCAGCGTTCGTCTGAACTGCACAAGGATTTCGCCCATGATTAGATTCACTCGACATTACTTACGTACTTATGTAGTGGCATTGGACAATAGCCACACAATCCACAAAGCTGTGAACACGAGACTACTCAGAAAATAGTTATTCAATATTTAACAATGGAGAAGGCGCGGAGAATGAATTGAATTGACTGGAGTTGATCGAGTGGCATGGCTCGGCCATGCAGGCGTGGTCTCTATTCTTATTAAATATATTGTTCCTTCTCTAACTTAACCTTCTTCTTCATCATGTATTGGTAATTGATACGATACAGTGAGTTGGCGTAGTCGATGGTGTGACTTCCACGTAAGATCTTATAGATTAGGCAGTTATATCATGACGAATCTACAAATTTAGGATTAGGTCTATTACTAGAGCAGTACTAATATCATAGTAGACCATAATTCTACATTGGTGAGCCCAACTAAAGAAACGCGACCTATTATTATTAATCCTTATTTCCACTTCAACTTTCTCGATCGATTTTATATTTATGTTAACCCTGTATTCCAATAGTCCTCTGATTAATGCTCACATGCATTATCGTAATGTTATATTGATTAGTCCTCATGACAAACTAGCTCAATCGATAATAACTGGTCGTCTATATTAACTAATTAGCTTTGATGATTTGTTAACAAGCTGTAATAGCATTTACATGCTTCAGCGACATAGTCTTGTTTAAACATCAAGCTCTAGCAAATATGACCTGTAAATAGCGTAAATATACATTGACTAACAATGCGATCAAGGACTAAATAGTTATCTGGATCTAATTCTCAGTGTTCCTTCACTTAACACCTCATCCTGTTTTAAACGATGCACTATCCTGTAATATCTTTTCTTCCGACCACTGCCTGCCTAATTTCATATTCTCGAGTTCCATTGCCAAACAACGAGGATGACTACTCCAAAAACATACGGTGAGTTCCAGCTATAAGTTTTCTGCAATCATAAGTTCATTTTAGATGGCACACACAATTATCTGGATTCATTCAGTTGTTCTGATCAGAGCGAGTCCCAAAGACCTCAACAGCATCAAGCACCCTGGAAGTGATTGCCATACTGTATGTTTTATTCTGGATGCTTTTGGATCATTACTACTCCTCACGAATGGCGTTATATATGTCGTCCACTGAATAATCTAATTTTCAAAAATAATCCAGGTGAGTTCAACTATTTTACTGGATGATATTTTTAATTAACATGTATATGTTTTCCGGTTCCTTTTGCCATATATTTGTAAGTGTCCCTAGGCTAAATGCAGTAACTTCTTATGGAATGTTTATAACGCATCATATTCCTGCCTGAAGTTTCACAAGCAGTCTAAACTTTAAAATTATTTTCTGGTCATGTTCAACGTCAATAACCTGCATGTTAACCTGGCCCATACATACGTTACACTATATCTCCATATCTTATAAATTTAGAAATCATCTGGATCGCCTTTAACATTTATCAATAAACCCATCATAGTCGTTGTTGCTAATCGTATTTGGGTTTATGGATTGGTTTATCATATTAGCAGCCTAAATTGCGAACATAGTTTAGATAATAAGATTAAAAATTTAGGTACTATCAACTGCACTAGTGAAATAACTAAATCCCCAAGTAGCTGTTGGCTAAACAAACGTTTAAAATCAAAACTCAGTAGCCTACTAGAATGAACACTAAACGAATATTTCTGAATTGAAATTTATAATTAAATTAGGCGTCTCGGATTCTTTAACGTTATAAATTTCTGATGATTTTGAATCACCTAAAGCAACAATACCTATTTTTTTTATACTGACTAATCCGCAATCAACACTATAACTAGCTAAACGTAATAGTTTCAGGATATCGTCATAAAGCATTGTCATGACTTGACAATCACGTAATATGATTGATAAAATTAATGAAACTATTAACAAAATCGGTCAGCAAATCGACTTACAATTATCACTAGTGTTGTTTTTCTTTTATCTTCATTCACTACGGATGATTACAGTATGTTTCTCTATCAGTTGCTCATTCAGTAAATATCTCAAAACCTTGTCAGTCTAATTGGAGGTTTAGCGACACAATAATGCATGCAAATAATCAGTATAAGCAGTCGAGCAAATCTCCTGCAAACTGAAAACATCAATGTCGAATTTACCCCAACACTGACTAAGGTTCAAGCCATTATCATAGACGTGAGTTGGGAGTGTACTCCCCTTGGTTACAACTTATGTTCTCCCTGATAATCACATGAGCATCACTCACTATTAATCATCTTGTAAAAATTTATTTAGCTAAATACATCTTGCAGCACCACATCACTTCGTAATATGACCCATAGGCTTAACTGATTTTAATAACTTATAACCACTATATCTCAATTAAATCGTATTCCGCCTTATAATAAACTGCATACTTGCAACTAACTTGTATGCCCAAGCAGCCGGCAAGTATAAATATAAATAAATAGTCTATTGCAGATCAGAACATTGAGTCCAGAGCATGTCTCTTACGAATACACTCATGTTTAGCGATTTGTTCCTAGCTTTCTGTCCAAAATTCATATAATTATCACTCACGTATTTAAATTTTATTTTGATAACCATTCATGTGTATTAGTAGTATTACTAAATTCTATCACGGTCAAGTAAAAATGAGGTTGAGAAAATCTCCCCGTAACTAAATAAACCGTATCAAACTAACTGGAACACTAGTTGGAATTCTTTTCCATGGTAATACTTTTGTTCTCCCAGTTAGCCTACTAATACAGATGCAATTGGAAATCACATATGGACGGGTTACCGGCATAATTGTTAATTGGTTTCATAATTTAAACCAAAACTAATACCAATATTAACATTTCTACAATATTCATTACTTTAATATTTCTAAACACAAAATACTTACTACCTATACGTCAAGTTATTAACCAACGGCTATTAACACGCATTGTTTTATTATTATTACTGTAATCCCATTTTTTTTATAGCTCAAATAATCTTCACCCAAATTGTCATTTTAAGTGTGTTAAGCATGAAGGCAGATTTTTTTTTTAAAAAAATTATTACATGTATTTCCCGACCAGATGCTGCCGCCTTCTTTTTGATTTATCTTTCAGCTTATCATTACCCGGGGGATTCTTCCTAGTCTTGGTAACCTTCGGCGCACGACGATCCCATCCAATTTGGTATCGAACCAACATCACGTTGATTCTGGTGGGAGAGTAGTGTAGTGGCATTGGACAATAGCCACACAATCCACAAAGCTGTGAACACGAGACTACTCAGAAAATAGTTATTCAATATTTAACAATGGAGAAGGCGCGGAGAATGAATTGAATTGACTGGAGTTGATCGAGTGGCATGGCTCGGCCATGCAGGCGTGGTCTCTATTCTTATTAAATATATTGTTCCTTCTCTAACTTAACCTTCTTCTTCATCATGTATTGGTAATTGATACGATACAGTGAGTTGGCGTAGTCGATGGTGTGACTTCCACGTAAGATCTTATAGATTAGGCAGTTATATCATGACGAATCTACAAATTTAGGATTAGGTCTATTACTAGAGCAGTACTAATATCATAGTAGACCATAGTTCTACACTTACTTACGCCTGTTACTCCTCGTGAAGGAGCATGGGCCGCTCACCAGCATTCTCCATCCAACCCTGTCCTGGGCAATCCTGTCCAGCTCCTTCCAGTTGTAATTCATCCTATTCATATCTGCTTCTATTATCCGACGTAATGTGTTCTTTGGCCTATCTCTTTTCCGCTTCCCTTCAGGATTCCAATTTAGGGCTTGTTTCGAGATACAGTTTGACGATTTGCGTAATGTATGTCCTATCCATTTCCATCGTCTTTTCATAATTTCTTCTACAGCTGGAAGTTGGTTTGTTCTCTCCCACAGAAGGTTGTTGCTGATGGTATCCGGCCAATGGATGTTGAGTATCTTGCGTTGACAGCTATCTATAAATACTTGTACCTTCTTGATGGTGGTTGTTGTAGTTCTCCAAGTCTTAGCTCCGTACAGTAGAACTGCCTTGACGTTCGTATTGAAGATTCTCACTTTGATATTGGTTGAAAGTTGTTTTGAGTTCCATATGTTCTTCAATTGTAGGAATGCGGAATTTGCTTTGCCAATCCTTGCCTTTACGTCTGCATCTGAACCTCCTTGTTCATCGATGATGCTTCCCAGAGTTTCGCCATCAAGAGTGATTGGATTGCTGTTCTAAGAGGTTTTATCAGAAATATGTGAATCATCGGGACAAATTGAATCTGGTGCGATAACATGAGAAATTCGATAAGAAGTTGATTGATTAGAAACTTTTGTCTCATAATCATTCAGAGTCTCATTTAAGTCTGGATCGCCATATGACTGTATATTGCTTTACGAAATCATGTACAAAGATAAACTATCATAAGAAATTCACAACTAAGTAGGATCACACTTAAAGAATTTAGCGTAAGTTGCAGAAAAATGAACAGCAGTACTACAAACTAACTGAATGTGTCCAATCTCACATGAATGATGTGAGTGAAACATGCCACAGAACAAACATTTACCAAACATGCGCTTATCTTTGTGAACTGTCTCACAACTCAATGATCTGTTATCTAAATAAGCTCGATTACGCACTGCACTGTGACGGCGTGATGTTGTGGGACTCCTGATGTTCTGACGAATCATTTCAGGAACATTTCCGCTTTTAACGGCCTCGAAATTTGTATAATATATATGGTCCAGTAGCAGTTGCTTCAGAGTTGCATAACGAAGAGAAATCGGCTTGTCAGCAGATGCAAATGTCTTCATTTAGCTGCGTGCTTCTTTTCGGATGAATGAAAGGAAATGAGCCACCATATTGATATCCTCAACTACGTCCTTGTTTATAATCCAGATTTCCAACCTTTCCATGTAATTCGCAAAAGCATCAAATCTGAGTGTATGTTCAACCGTTCTATCACAGGCTCCATTGGGACGCAAATGTGATGATTGGGAGTATTTCAATCGTGGTACAAACTAGGAATCCCAGGAATAATGCAACAAAACTAAGAACAGGTAGATCAGCACGAACGGAAGTATTGTATTTGAAATTGAAAATCAAGCAGTGAACAAGTACAAGCGAATCATTATTTCATAATAACTAGTTACTGATAAGTAGTAAAGGTAGAATAGCTGATTGATGGAATTCCATCAGTATTTAATTCCTAGACAAACAGGACATCAACAATTGTGCTTAGATCAACAAATATGAACATCTCTGTCCTACACGATGTCAGTTGTGTTTACTGTAACGTAGCAGCAAATTTTCATACTGCGAAATTGACTGATATGAGTTTGAATTACACGAGGATTAGTGGTTTCTTCGAGATTGATAGTATAACATACTGACTTGTATCAAGTACTATGAAACCGGACTACACGATTTTCTGCAGACAGTGTACAAACTCCGAACATTGTCTAGCTCAATTAAATTATCTGTTTAATAAGATAATCTAAAACGATGAATCTGAAATTGGCGAGACAATGCAAACCTGACATGCTATTTAAATATTCAACTGCGAATACTTCTTTGCAAAAGAGCGCATTTCAAATCTGTTGAAAAGTGAGGGCAAACTTCAGCACCAAATGACATGTCAAAATGTATTCAACCTCACATAAACTTTGATCGCTCACATTGAGCCATGATATGCAACCATATTCAATATTCAGTGAAAACATACATTTGGTCAATGGTAAAATGTGTTTATTCAGAATATCGAATGAGGATGAGTTTATCCGCCACAGTGATTGGTATAAAATGGAACACAGAACGTGATGTGGATTTTATCACCAGGATGATTCACCACAGTCTCATAGACCGATGTACACAGGAAGTAATAACTAGTCGAGTCTCAAAGAATCAGGATCATTAATGCGCGATGCATAGATTGATAAACTGAGGAAGTGAGAGCTGGATGATTCTGTGAGGAAACAACCACTAAACTCATCTGACATTAGACGGTGAATGGCTACAGTGTTTATTCATAGATGGAGCACAGCCTTCTATGAATTGACAGCTGAGAGATTTGTTTTCACTTCATTTTATTTATAGAAAGTAGTAAACTTTTGAAAAATGAGAATTTCACTCATCTTTTTTCTGAACGTGTGGCTAATTATCAAGTTATTATTAGAAATCGTTGTTTTTTTGCTCTAAATAAGATTCATATTACGCCCACTATACATAATAGATGATATAGAATAATACCAACTTATTTGATTAATGAGATGGCGTGAGGTGACTGACGACAACACAGTTATAATCATTGATATTTCTGTCAATAACTGAGGTCAACAGAAATATGTTTTTGTTAATTAAATGGTCAGATAATTTACACTGAGATTAAAGAAGTGATAATATATTTTACTTTAAATATTTGCTTACAATGTAACAGAAATGATAGAATTTAGTGTGATGTTATAGTGGATCAAGGTGATGGGACAGAATTCCCAATTTTTCAAATCATATTGCTGAATGCACAACATTCAAAAGCCATTGCATCAGTAGGCCGATGACAGAAAGTTGATCAAACGAGGTAGATCTTAAAGTTGGAACATTTCATTTCCGAGTGCGTGCAACCGTTTTCGTAAATCTGCTTCACAGTATGTTTTTGCGTTATGTCGGTCTTTGTGAAATGAACACTACACACCATTGTTCTTCTATTTTTTATCTACGAACAATCCTTCACTCAACATCCATTGAAACTCAGACACTAAGCCCTACAGCTGAGAGAGCACTGATCGATTGGATCACAATTAACAGTCGGTTATGTGCTATTAGATTAGAAGGTTCCATCAAAGTGAGAAATAAGTGTGAGAATTGATGTCTTTTATTCATCTCCGCCTATCGTCTGACAGATTGCAGCATCTGTATTACATTTCAACCGATCATCATATAAGCCTTGATCAAATATTTAGTGCATTCTCTCACACCCATCCATTAAACAATGCATCCCACCTAATCACTAACACTAAATACTTATCTGTGAACTCAGATTCATCTTTCAACAACATACGATTATATCGGTGTAGTAGTGCAACTGAGCATTGTAAAAAACAACTATCAGTTCTGTTTGACGCAATACACTTTCTTCTTGCATTGAGAGGTGATATGATTAAGGACTGCAAGTGTGGCAGTTCGAACAATGAGTGAATGAATAAAATAACGGATATATCGTCTGCCTAATATCCAAGTTCATATATCCCCGTCCAAATTAGTCAATCGTGGAACATATGCGGAAGACTTATCCGAAATTTCACCAGCGTTTTCGCTATGAAGATATTCACATATGTCAGTTATATTACCAGGTTAAACAAGCATCAGCAGACGTCGACCGTGAAATTCATCGTTGATGGAATTTAGCGCATAAGATTGAGATAACGTCATCACGATTTCAACATAACAACTCAAATCATCTTCCTGATAGTAACAAGGATGACGGTTGTTGAATTGAAGACACAGTTACTTTTATTTCATTCCAGACAACCTCAGTTTTCTATTATTCGAAACACTCAACCACAAACACTAGACATTTTCAGGATGAATTTCCACTGCGAATCTTTATCAAATGTGATAATGCAATTTTGCTTCGAGATGTGTATACACCTGAATGACGTTTGATTTTATATATACATGAACGTTTGGAAGATGAGCTTACGTAAACCATTTTGATTTTACTTCGGACAATCTTCCTCAACACTCCGATGACAATTTGGTCAGTTTAGTATGATAGTATGATAGTTTACAGCAAATTTATGACGGTTGTTGAATTGAAGACATAGCTACTCTTATTTCATTCCAGACAACCTCAGTTGTCTATTATTCGAATCATTCCATAATTCAATGTTCAGATTGGCTTCAATATTCGTTGAATAAGGTATTGTTCATTATGGATGAGTTTTCATGACCCAACTTGTCTAATGTGCTTACTGACAGCACACAAAGTAGAATATGACCACATCCCAGGTGTCAGCAACCAAATCTCGTGGAACAAACATCGCTGAACAATGCCAACCAGATTAAACAAATTAAACCATTTAAACTCTGAATGAGAATTGAAGGATGTTCTTTCGCAAGGATAATGACGCCTCATGGTGAAGGTGAAAAGGATGAATAACAACTGTAAACAACTAGAAAGGACTGCTGAGGACAGGGTTGGATAGAGAGTGCTAGTGAGCGGCCGTTGCTCCTCCACCACGTGTAACATGCGTAAGTAAATTATTTTGATAGTTTACAGCAAATTTCTGTGTTGGCATAGTGATAATTGGGTACAGATGCAAAGTAATATAACGCTTACACATAAAATAGGTAAAAGTACAAGTTGATAGTAGTAGGAAGACAGGTGAACTGATAGTAAGTAGTAAGAATAATAAAATACAATAACAAAACTCTTATCAATAGTTAATCGTTGGAAATAGAAGGTCAAACAAACATGGGTAAATAGACTAGGTATAGTCAACACCAGTACATTGAATTCATTATGTAATAAGATGTGTGTAAATAATCAGATAGTGAAGAATACAAGGTTAATGATAACGAAATAGATTAAAATAAAAAAATAAATAATAAATAAGTTATAACTGGCCATGGAAGGGATAGGGGTGTTACGAAGCTCCTCTGTACACATAAATTAGGGTTATATGTACGAATTCCAATGGCTTCAGGTATATGTAGGAGGCGGGAACGAACTCCGTTGGGGAACGATGGAGGTATGCGACAGATAACTCGAAATGATTTCGATTTATCTACGGCATGACCGCTATCAATAAGATGTGCCAAGATAGAACTGCGAATTGCTTTTATCTGGCCCTTTATAAACCAAGCTGGTTTGATTTTTGTTTAAACATCAACGTTTGAATAGTGAGATTACGAAAACCATTATGATTTTACTTCGGACAATCTTCCTCAACACTCCGATGACAATTTGGTCAGTTTAGTATGATAGTATGATAGTTTACAGCAAATTTATGACGGTTGTTGAATTGAAGACACAGCTACTCTTATTTCATTCCAGACAACCTCAGTTGTCTATTATTCGAATCATTCCATAATTCAATGTTCAGATTGGCTTCAATATTCGTTGAATAAGGTATTGTTCATTATGGATGAGTTTTCATGACCCAACTTGTCTAATGTGCTAACTGACAGCACACAAAGTAGAATATGACCACATCCCAGGTGTCAGCAACCAAATCTCGTGGAACAAACATCGCTGAACAATGCAAACCAGATTAAACAAATTAAACCATTTAAAGTCTGAATGAGAATTGAAGGATGTTCTTTCGCAAGGATAATGACGCCTCATGGTGAAGGTGAAACGGATGAATAGCAACTGTAAACAACTGGAAAGGACTGCTGAGGACAGGGTTGGATAGAGAGTGCTAGTGAGCGGCTGTTACTCCTCCGCGACGCGTAACATGAGTAGGTAACTTAGTGTGATAGTTTTCAGCGAATTTCTGTGTTGGCATACTGATAATTGGGTACAAATGCAAAGTAATATAACGCTTACAGATGAATGTTCGTGTAGGTCAGTGTAAATCAAAATATAAGAAACAACGTTCACAAGATTCACAATAACTTGAGCCGCTTCAATCCGATCTCAGTTCATTTACTCTCAAATTCTTAGAAATCCGAAAAAAAGTAGTGAAAATCTTGTTAAATTTCCACTAACACAAAACATCAATATTAAAATCAACTAACCAATGAAGTAATGTGTCGTCATTTATATAATCTCATATAAAGACAACTAATCAGATTCACAGTAAGCGAACTGATCTCCTCAGTTCATTCAGAACTATACTCCATCTAGTCTACAAAGATATCCTGATTCACTTCAGTTGTCAACTTCAGTGAAGTTGAATGAACGACGTATCTGTCATGGAATGGGGCAATACATTGTAAGATGAATATCTACGTCCGTTGATGGAAATATGATTGCGATTAATTGCATCATTGCCCCATGTGAATATGTTGTCATGTACTAGAATTGTTTTGATGTGTTCACTTCCACTCATTACCGGTCATTTCGCACGAGAATTCTTACTATATTGTGTCCTAATTACCTCAAAACACTCAAAACCAATCCAGTTCAACAAACAAGGAGTCTTTCATCTCACCTTCAGCTTCTAGTTACCCAGCATTTAATGCATTTCGAATGAGTGAAGTACCAAATATTGATAACCAAAGAACTACACACTGTTCAGTGGTCGCTATATCTATCAATGAGTTACATTCGAAGATTCTTTAGTAGAATCATTGAACAGATTATCTTCAGATGATAGACGTTTTCATATAATCATTTAGCACACTACAAAACGTTGGCTTCTTTCTATCGTGTAAAACCTTATTGGCAAACCAGCGTTGTACACATTTCCATTTATGGCTGTCGATCAAACTGAATTTTGTACACATTCCACAATATGAACTGATTCAGTTGAATTAGGAAAATAATTATGTACACATTAGTGGAGTTATATACTCCTGAACGAAAAAGACCGATCTCTCCATTGGAAATTGTAATAATTGTAACTGATCCTAATGAAGTTCGACTCAAGTACACAGGCAAACGTAGTTGACAGATGACAGTCCCGCTCACCATCCAAAGATAACCAATTCAACAGTTTATTTCACCTTGACTTTATCAACACATTTCACTCGACAATTTGTAAATGCCACTCATTACTTTCGCCTCTATCTGATCTATATTGAATATGAGGACAATTATCTCACAACAATCGACATTATGCAAAAATATACTGTGAAGCAGATTTACGAAAACGGTTTCACGAACTCGGAAATGAAATGTTCCAACTTTAAGATCTACCTCGTTTGATCAACTTACTCTCATTGGCCTACTGATGCAATGGCTTTTGAATGCCGTGCATTCAGCAATAAGATTTGAAAAATTGGGAATTCTGTCCCATCACCTTGATCCACTATAACATTACACCAAATTCTATCATTTCTGTTACATTGTAAGCAAATATTTAAAGTAAAATATATTATCACTTCTTTAATCTCAGTGTAAATTATCTGACCATCTGACTAACAAAAAAATATGTCTGTTGACCTCAGTTATTGACAGAAATATCAATGATTATAACTGTGTTGTCGTCAGTCACCTCACGCCATCTCATTAA
This sequence comes from Schistosoma haematobium, assembly GCF_000699445.3. NCBI lineage: Eukaryota > Metazoa > Platyhelminthes > Trematoda > Strigeidida > Schistosomatidae > Schistosoma > Schistosoma haematobium. Next base: position 1,463,599 of record NC_067200.1, read on the forward strand.
TCAAATATTATAATATTATTCTATATCATCTATTATGTATAGTGGGCGCAATATGAATCATATTTAGAGCAAAAAAACAACGATTTCTAACAATAACTTGATGATTAGCCACACGTTCAGAAAAAAGATGAGTGAAATTCTCATTTTTCAAAAGTTTACTACTTTCTATAAATAAAATGAAGTGAAAACAAATCTCTCAGCTGTCAATTCATAGAAGGCTGTGCTCCATCTATGAATAAACACTGTAGCCATTCACCGTCTAATGTCAGATGAGTTTAGTGGTTGTTTCCTCACAGAATCATCCAGCTCTCACTTCCTCAGTTTATCAATCTATGCATCGCGCATTAATGATCCTGATTCTTTGAGACTCGACTAGTTATTACTTCCTGTGTATATCGGTCTATGAGACTGTGGTGAATCATCCTGGTGATAAAATCCACATCACGTTCTGTGTTCCATTTTATACCAATCACTGTGGCGGATAAACTCATCCTCATTCGATATTCTGAATAAACACATTTTACCATTGACCAAATGTATGTTTTCACTGAATATTGAATATGGTTGCATATCATGGTTTAATGTGAGCGATCAAAGTTTACGTGATGTTGAATACATTTTGACGTGTCATTTGGTGCTGATGTTTGCCCTCACTTTTCAACAGATTTGAAATGCGCTCTTTTGCAAAGAAGTATTCGCAGTTGAATATTTAAATAGCATGTCAGGTTTGCATTGTCTCGCCAATTTCAGATTCATCGTTTTAGATTATCTTATTAAACAGATAATTTAATTGAGCTAGACAATGTTCGGAGTTTGTACACTGTCTGCAGAAAATCGTGTAGTCCGGTTTCATAGTACTTGATACAAGTCAGTATGTTATACTCTCAATCTTGAAGAAACCAATACTCCTCGTGTAATTCAAACTCATATCAGTCAATTTCGCAGTATGAAAATTTGCTGCTACGTTACAGTAAACACAACTGACATCTTGTAGTACAGAGATGTTTATATTTGTTGATCTAAGCACAATTGTTGATGTCCTGTTTGTCTAGGAATTAAATACTGATGGAATTCCATCAATCAGCTATTCTACCTTTACTACTTATCAGTAACTAGTTATTATGAAATAATGATTCGCTTGTACTTGTTCACTGCTTGATTTTCAATTTCAAATACAATACTTCCGTTCGTGCTGATCTACCTGTTCTTAGTTTTGTTGCATTATTCCTGGGATTCCTAGTTTGTACCACGATTGAAATACTCCCAATCATCACATTTGCGTCCCAATGGAGCCTGTGATAGAACGGTTGAACATACACTCAGATTTGATGCTTTTGCGAATTACATGGAAAGGTTGGAAATCTGGATTATAAACAAGGACGTAGTTGAGGATATCAATATGGTGGCTCGTTTCCTTTCATTCATCCGAAAAAAGCACGCAGCTAAATGAAGACATTTGCATCTGCTGACAAGCCGATTTCTCTTCGTTATGCAACTCTGAAGCAACTGCTACTGGACCATATATATTATACAAATTTCGAGGCCGTTAAAAGCGGAAATGTTCCTGAAATGATTCGTCAGAACATCAGGAGTCCCACAACATCACGCCGTCACAGTGCAGTGCGTAATCGAGCTTATTTAGATAACAGATCATTGAGTTGTGAGACAGTTCACAAAGATAAGCGCATGTTTGGTAAATGTTTGTTCTGTGGCATGTTTCACTCACATCATTCATGTGAGATTGGACACATTCAGTTAGTTTGTAGTACTGCTGTTCATTTTTCTGCAACTTACGCTAAATTCTTTAAGTGTGATCCTACTTAGTTGTGAATTTCTTATGATAGTTTATCTTTGTACATGATTTCGTAAAGCAATATACAGTCATATGGCGATCCAGACTTAAATGAGACTGTGAATGATTATGAGACAAAAGTTTCTAATCAATCAACTTCTTATCAAATTTCTCATGTTATCGCACCGGATTCAATTTGTCCCGATGATTCACATATTTCTGATAAAACCTCTTAGAAATTTGGGGAAAATATTTCGCTGAAATTCAACAACAGCGAAACAGATGGGTAGAATACTTCGAGGAACTCCTGAATAGGCCGGCTCTAATCAATACACCGAACATCGATGCAGGACACACAGATCTTCCTATAGATGTCAACCCACCAACGACGGAAGAAATTAGAGCGGCCGTCAGACAAATCTAGAACGGGAAAGCAGCAGGACCCGACAACATACCAGCTGAAGCACTGAAATCAGACGTCGAAGTAACCACAAGCATGCTTTACCCTCTATTCAAAAAGATTTGGGAGGAGGAACAAGTGCCTATGGACTGGAAAGAAGGGCACCTAGTCAAGATTCCAAAGAAAGGAGATCTGAGTAAATGTAAAAACTACAGAGGCATTACACTACTGTCAATACCAGGGAAAGTCTTCAACAGAGTTTTGCTGAACCGGATGAAGGATGCAGTAGACGCCCAACTTCGAGATCAACAAGCTGGATTCCGGAAGAATCGGTCGTGCACAGACCAAATTGCGACACTAAGGATCATCCTCGAACAATCAGTTGAGTGGAACTCGCCACTCTACATCAACTTCATTGATTATGAAAAGGCATTTGACAGTGTAGATAGGAGGACATTATGGAAACTTCTTCGACACTACGGAGTTCCTGAGAAGATTGTCAATATCATCCGGAACTCATACGACGGACTACAGTGCAAAGTCGTGCATGGAGGACAGCTGACAGATGCATTCCAAGTAAGGACCGGTGTCAGACAAGGCTGTTTACTCTCTCCCTTCCACTTTCTTCTGGTGGTCGACTGGATTATGAAGACCTCGACATCTGAAGGAAAACACGGAATACAATGGACAGCTCAGAATAAAATTACCATCAGCAACAACCTTCTGTGGGAGAGAACAAACCAACTTCCAGCTGTAGAAGAAATTATGAAAAGACGATGGAAATGGATAGGACATACATTACGCAAATCGTCAAACTGTATCACGAAACAAGCCCTAAATTGGAATCCTGAAGGGAAGCGGAAAAGAGATAGGCCAAAGAACACATTACGTCGGATAATAGAAGCAGATATGAAAAGGATGAATTACAACTGGAAGGAGCTGGAAAGGATTGCCCAGGACAGGGTTGGATGGAGAATGCTGGTGAGCGGCCCATGCTCCTTCACGAGGAGTAACAGGCGTAAGTAAGTACGTAAGTAATGTCGAGTGAATCTAATCATGGGCGAAATCCTTGTGCAGTTCAGACGAACGCTGATTTTTCTAATGATACATTACTCACCAATGAAATTCATAATAAATTTGAAGAAAGTATTTCAGAATAATCAAATCAAATGTTCAGCGTGCAATAATCACATCACACTTGACGGAGAAGCTTTGAAGGGTGTAAATACCTTCACAAATCTGTGCAGCATCACTGATGAACACGGTGAAGTTGACGCAGACGTGAAGGCGTGGATCGGCAAAGTAAGAGCAGCATATTTACAAATGAAGAACATCTGGAAGTCAAAACAACTGTCTGTCAACAAACATCTAAGTCGAAATTTTCAATACAAATGTCAAAACAGTTCTACTGTATAGGGCGGAAACCTGGAGAACTACGTAAGCCATCATCCAGAAGATACAAGTGTTGATTAACAGTTGTCTACACAAAATACTTCGGACTCGTCTGCAAGACACTATCAACAACAACCTACTGTGGGAGAGAACAAACCAGATACTAGCAGAGGAGGAAATCAAGAAGAAACGCTGGAAGTGTATAGGTCACACATTGAGGAAAGCACCTAAATGTGTCATAAAACAAGCGTTCACTCAACATCATTCTGCATTGTTGAATTATCTTAAATTTCTCAATCTTTATATGCAAAGAATGATAGTGTCTAGCAGTGGAATCCAGTATACGCGTATCATCTCTTTTGGTACTCGTCAGCTGGATGTACTCGCATCTCAATGTTGATCTTCAATTTTGATCTGGACAGATGTTAGTTTTGTCTAAACTTGCTAATAATTTATCAACAAGCAAAAACCGAATCAAGATCAAACAATATGGAAACACTCACATTCAAACAAGGGCTAAACGAATGCATAGAATCGTGAATAACTGCTACAATTATTGATATAAAGTAGCTATAATGATAAATATATATATAATTAAATATATAATTATATGCGAACATTTCAGAATATTACACTACTAACTCGCGTTACAACGTAAGCATACAAATTGCTGGAAATAGAACTATTAGCTGAATATAAAAAAGTAGTATTATCAGTACGTAAAAGAGTCGAAGAAAGGTGAATAATCACAGAGAATGTAGATAGCATGTCGTTACTTATTTCCACTGACTGGATATTCAGAGTGAAGACATTCAGAGGTGACAATGGTAAAATTGTATCTAGCCACAGTCACTCTGTGAAGCCTTTCTACACTGTACTACTCAATCGCCTGATCCTTCTAATAGGTAAGATTTACGCATGTCTCTAGTGATTATACCTTTCGATTTGCTGATCTTTGCTTGATCAAAGCCAGATTGCCAGTTTGTAAATATAGCCTTCTTTCTGTCCACTGTGTGGGCTTATACAAAAGTGGTAAATATTTCTTCATCCAGCCACGTCAAAACGTATTCAGCAACGGTTGTACTTGTCGCCACTGCCGAGAATAACGTTCGAGTCGGTTTATTTTGATGTGATGTAGGTGAAGCTTACTCAATTACACTGAGATATTATGTGATAATGTCTCGAGTTGTTCTGGATCATCAGAAACTTGTGATAGAGGTCTATCATCAAGTATTATTTCTACTGCAGTCAAACAAGTGGTGAGCATCCAACATGAGGTAGTCTGCTCACCAAATGGTGCACTCAAAGTTCTACGTACACTTCTTATTAATATTTCCCACATTCCTCCAGGATGGCTTGCGTGGAGGGAATTATAGTGCATTCTATGTTCCTTCTGTTTATTTCTTTGGCCACTCTTGTATTCTAAGTCTGGCAATAGAAGTTGTGACTCCTTTTCTAACTCAACAAAGTTAATTCCTCTATCACTTTATATCTTCTTCGACAACTCTCTGCGAGTTAAAAATCGCAACCATGCCGCTAAAATAGGCTTTGGACCTGTTACACCAATGCACGAAGTTTACTCAATACGCGACTGAAACTTGGTGTACAGATTGACCCAACAAAGACAGATATAATTACAGTCACAGAAACCTGGCTGACACAGTCTGTAGATGGTATGGAACTTGATTTTGAGGGTTTTACGTTAGTAAGGGCCGACAGAATACATAAGCGTAAAGGAGGAGGAGCAGCTCTATTCATTAGGAATGCTACCCCATTTGCCATTATCGACAGTGTATCCCATGAGAGTGAGAGGTGTGAATTAGTTAGTTGCCGCTTGAAATAAAAGGGACAGGAGCTGCTGACTGGTTTGGTCAATCGCAGCCCAAGCTTTGAGGCAAATGAGGTCCTGCTAAGCAGTCTCAATACTTGATCACAAAGTGGTCGATGTCTAATCCTAGTGGACTTAAATGCACCAACGGTAGACCGGGAAAATCTGCGAACTGAATCGTCAGAAAATTCCTTCGAGCAGGAACTAGTTGATGCAGTTCATAAAACACTTCCAGTTGAGTGCCAAAGAGTTCGGGTGAACTCGAAGTTATATTGCTGGGAAACTGTGCTTAGTGGAGTGCACCAGGGTACAGTTTTGGAGCCAGTGCTATTCCTCTTGAATGTAAATGACCTTCGTTGTCTTCTATCATCATCTCTCTTGCTATATGTTGACGAAGTCAAGATATGGAGAACGATATGATGTAAGGCTGACAGCTCAGAACTCCTCAATGACCTGAAGAAATTATCTGAATGGTCTCAAACCTGGCAGTTGCCGATAAATACTTCCAAGTGTGTTGTGATGCATATCGGACATCATCAAGGTACAGATACATACACGATGAATAACACTGAGCCACCTGTCGTCTAGGCACCTAATGACTTAAGAGTCATCGTAAGCCAAGACTTAAAGACTACTTCACACTGCCGTGGAATTCATTACCTCAGCACGTGGTTCGAGTTCCATCCGTCGACTCTTTCAAAAGAGAGTTGGATCAACTGCGAGAATACCATTGACAGGAATGACACGGGCCATCAGAAAAGAGTCTGTTTATAGTGCGCAAGCAACTTCTAGATTAACTTCTTGAGTGTTAAAGCTCTTAAATAAGCAGACGTAATACTTTCGAAATTTACGCCCCTGTTTGACTATAATCGAGTCAAAATAATGTAACCCCGTTGTTGCGAATGGAAAACCGAGCATCGTTCGCGTTGATGATAAGTCTCAGATCAGTTGTGTAATAATGTCCTTCTGCACGAACCAGGTTGTCAATTTCGATCGATCGTAACTCATTATTCACGTAACCCCTAGTAGTGATATTGTATGAAGGTTTGTGCCGCTTGGTGTTCAAGGCTGTAACGTTCTTCATCTCAAGCTCGAAAGGGAACCCTTATATCTCATTCCGTTTATACCTAGGTCATATATTCTTTTCGGCTATTAGAAATTCGGGTCCTGAGGGCCAAGTTTCAATGCAGTCATACTTACGTATTCTGCTCGAAGGTAAATCAGCAGGGTTCATAGTTGATTGCACGTATGTCCATTTTGATGACCTTATTTGTTCGCGGATGAAGTTGATTCTGTCAGCTACATATGTCTTGAAGCGTGACGTTGTACTAAGTATGTAGTTTAATACTACCATGGAGCCAGTCCAGAAGTAGATTCTAGTCATGTTTCTCAGTTGTATTCCTTTCACTATATACCTCATCCACTTCACTGACTGTACAGTGGCTTGCAGTTCAAGACGTGGATCACTAGCGAATTTCTGGGAGGTTATTCTTGATTTGCTATATCTCGTTACACTTGCATTATTTTGCATTCTAACATAGGACAGATCGTCATGCCCTCTTCCTGAAGCATGTAATAAGAGATGTAACGGAAATTGTCTCTTATCAAACGATTCGATATTCAAACATTGTGGTATCCTCGGGGCTGTGATACCTGCAGTTCATTCTCACCAACTTTTTCACCTAGAGCGCAGATTCTCAGCAATCATTTCATCGCATCTGTAGTTCTTAAGGCACAGCTGTTGCGGAATTCGTTTAGGCGTACGTGATAGAGGTGATCAAATCCAAAGCGGATAATATGAAGGTGATACACATGATAGGATACCTCTCTTAGTAGTCGGGCGTTCTGGGAGGTTCACAACAAATGCAAAACAATCGGATCGACTGTATAAACAAAGTCCTAAATTTCTTTGTTTGGGATCCGTCAAGCATGGTATACAAATCCAATTTAGTTGTTTATTAAGGCAGGCGGAAGAGTATAGAAGTATGTAAGTTATAGATAAGGTAACGAGTGGAGCAATAATATTGATTGCTAGTTAGTATAGGGTACAGAAGAGTAAAAGGCTAATAAAAAATAAACAGGAAGAATTTCACATTAACTTGGTGCTAATGTTATTTTGTGTTGTCCTAACCAATCGATGGGTAACAGGCTCCTTAGATGCAAGACCTCTGGTAGTAGGCAGTCGATTGTGCGGTCCTCTTGATGTTTTTAGGGTGATAGTGGATGTCCCTTAGCGACCGAGTTTAGTTGATCAGTATCCATAGATCCAGTAAATTACCTGTCTACTTCAAGTGGAGAAATGGTGTCGAAGAAATAACCGGTATAACTGCAAAGTAGAAAAAATAAGGTAAACTGAACTTGAAGTCTATTTTGGTCCAGACATGGAGAGAGTCTGTGATGGGGCGCAGACGTGCTCGTACTTGCTATATCAGTGCAAGCGAAAGCTTGATCAAGCAGTTTTGCCAACGCATGTAATTCATCTGACATGCGTACTTCGGAGGGAATGTTGTTTTATACTAATGCATGATTTATGAGGAAGATGTTTTCCCGAGTTTTTGATCTGTATTTCCCAACTTTGACGGTAGATACTTTGTTTCGAAGTTCGTTTTCGTGTAAATCTCGGGGAAGAACTATCAAACATGTTGATTAAGTAAGGTTTTTAAGTAGTTTGAAGTAGTCAAACAAATTAGACCTAAGCGTTCTCTTCCAGAGGGGTTCTATAGCTAAGATTTGGCATCAGGAACTGTAGTCAGCGACCGATTCAGTCTTGAATATTTTGCGGGTGAAGTCTCGTTGTATTCCTTCCACTTTTAGTATAGCAGATAGGCGTGAGTTGGAAAATAAGAACGAACAGTATTCAATGATAGGTCGTAGCCTCTTCGTCGTCTCTGCCTATTCTCCCACTGACTGCAGCGCAGATGATGTAAAAGATGAGTTTTACAGAAGGCTCTCCGACCTCCTCCTAAAAGCTAGGCGCTCTGATGTAGTAATAGTGGCCTAATGACTTTAATGCTCAAGTAGGTAAACTAAGCGATAGGGAAAGACACCTGGGTTCTAGAACACAGAAACACATTCAGACGCCCCACAATGGTAGTATTTCCCGACCTTAAGGCAGCATTCGACTCTGTTGATCGTGAGGTTCTATGGCAGTGTTTGTCACTGAAAGGAGTACCAAAGAAGTACATTAACCTTATAAAGGCTCTCTACTCGAACACAACTGGTAGAGTGAGAGCTTATGGCGAACTGTCATCAGAGTTGATTACCTCAAATGGTGTTCGTCAGGGGTGTTCACTCTCTTCATTCTTGTTTAACTTTGTCGTCGACGTACTTTAAGAGATACCACTCTCCTCATCTAAATTTCCAGAGATTGAACTTCTACCAGGAGGTTCACTTGTTGACTTAGAATATGCCGATGACATAGTTCTATTTGGTGAAGACGCTGACAAAATGCAGAGTCTTCTGACCACTCTAAACAACAATGCAAGCATGTTCGGGATGCGATTCTCTCCCTCGAAATGCAAAATGTTGCTTCAGGATTGGGTTGCATCGACACCCGAACTAATGACGAGCGTTTCGACCGCTTCACTTATCTTGGAAGTCTCATCAGCCCTTTTAGTCTGGTGTGTGATGAAATCTCAGCACGGATACAGAAGGTTCAACTAGCTTATGCCAACTTGCGTCATTTATGGCATAGGCGAGATATCCGTCTATCAACCAAAGGACGTGTTTACTGCGCAGCAGTTCGTTCCGTCCTACTTTATGGCAGTGAAACATGGCCGGTAAGAGTAGAGGATATTTGTAGGTTACTAGTATTTGATAATAGGTGTCTTCGAAACATTGCTCGTATATCATGGGACCATCGAGTAAATAACACAGTTGTTAGGAAACGGGTACTAGGTAAGGATGGCAAATCAATTGATGAATTAGTGAAACTTCATCAGTTGAGATGGCTGGGACACGTGTTACGTATGCCCAACGACCGACTACCTCGACGTGCTATGTTCAGTGGTATAGGAGTAGATTGGAAGAAAGCTAGGGGCGGCCAAACCAAAACATGGCACAAGTCCATGAAGTCACTGACAAGTGGACTGTGTCATGTTGGTAGGTGTACACCACCTGGTTGGGGACCGCAAGATGATAGCAACCGATGGTTAGAGACCCTGAATGACATGGCTCAAAATCGTTTGTAATGGTGCAGGTGCATCCACTCTTTGTGTTCTCCCAACTTCTAATCTTCCGAATTCTTTATGTCCCTTTTTTCCTCTTTCCAAATTTATTTCACTGGATTATACTCTTTAAATAACATCTCCAAACCCTAATCTTCCCGATTACTGCTTATACTCTTGCTACCTCTACCACTACGGGATTTTAATCGACAACTGCATCTCTGTGCTAATGTGGTGTGGCAACTCGAACTGATGTACGTTCGTACGATGTTCTACGTTGTGACTGACTGACTGAAGCATGAGATGTATTCCTATTGTGAGAAAACCATTTACCTAATTAATTAATTAATCCATTTATTTGTAAATATTGATAAAAGAAGACACAAATTAATGTGCACCACACAAAACAATCAGAAGTCAAAGAGAAAAAGTAAAGAAAAAAGTAAGGAACGTAAAAAAATACAGATTAGTGTAAAGTAGTGTAATAATAATAATGGAGGAAGAAATCTTACAGTTAAGGAAGACACAACCACTTTTTATGAAGAAAGTAAAAGAAGGTTACAGCAGGATCGCCACTGGCTTCTATTACGTGCCATATCTGATAACGTCTCTAGCCACTGTGTTGCACTATCTCTAGGACCCCAATCAGGGAGTCGTGAAGGACCTACAGAAGCCGGCCCTTTGTAGTTTTCTTTCATGCCACGACACCATGTCACACACTGACCACCTCTACGCTTTTTCAAACTAGTTCCAGCGTCGGCAAATAATGCACGACGTGGGATTCTCTGGAACGAAATCCGAAGAACATGTCCAAAAAACCGAAGTTGGTGTTTCAAGATAGTGACTAATTGCCTTATCGTCTCTGTTCCCGAACACACGATGTTGGATCTCTAGGTTACTAACCTGATGTTGCCACTGGATGTCAGCAGTCCTTCGGATACAGCGATGATCGGCTTGTACTACAATATCTGTCGAACTCACTTTTCTGGAGAATACCAGTTAACTGGTGGTAGAATTCATCCTTGATTGCATCCGGGCTGCAATCCGTCGGGGCATAGGCGGAGATTGCGGTATGGTCATTATACGTCACTCCAACGTGCAGTAAGGAGTGAATGTTGTGATCTGCGTTCTTTCTTATGCGTTTCTCCAGACGACGACTTAAGGCTTGAGCTTTCGATGCAGCGGTGAGCGCAGTACGTTCCTCCACCTGTTTATGCTTGTTGTGTTGACTTTGTACTCCGTCAAGTACAGAGTATATCTAGTGCAGGGTACTGAAGTCTTTTGTTATATAGTACGTCCTTTTCACTTTTCGCAGTTTAGACCTAGTCTTTTGGTTTATATAGAGAGCAATTGTTTTAAAAGCAATTTTAGAGGGTAAAGCAGTGTCTAGTGCAGATGTGGTGGTGGTATTGAATATTTCTAATGTTTCTAAGAGGTTATCAGAGGTAAAAGGCTGATCCTGTAAGAGTGCTTTGTTAGAATTCGAAAGTTTTCCCAGTCAGCGTTTGCATAATCTCTATATTGGAAACGCATAGTTAATGTTTTTAATTTGTTGCACATGGCAAGAATGGAAAGGGTGCAGAGGACTTTTTTATGATTGCTGTTGTGAAACTCTTTGCTATAGATTTCCGCTCTCAAATGTTTCGATACATAAACAAGACAACCACCACCCTTCTTGGTGACTCAGCGGAAGAGCTCGTATGTGTCTATTTGTGGATATGTGTCTGTGGTATCGGAGGACAGCCAACTTTCCTTTATCAAAACAGTTGAGGGGTTGTTTAAAAGTAATAGGGTGCGTTGGTGAGTAATCTTACTTTGTACAGACCGAGCGTTGATTAACATAAGTTTCATGAACGTAACTGTTTGTCTGGTATAACGGTATGATGTAATTTCAGTTGATTGTCTGTGTTTGCCATGAGAAGAGAAAGAATTGAGAGTGGTGATTCCATATTGATGAGCGTTTAGTTTATTACCAATAGGGTTAATGCGAGAAAGGTAGTTTGCTGTTGTTTCGGTTAAAGAAGTATGTTTAGGAGTGAAAGTTGGTGAGATTATTGGAGTTTATATCCAAGTTTTTAAGGTCGATATGGTTACATACAGACCTGTTGCAAGTGTCTACTGGGTGGTCACCTTGTGCATACTTAGTTGCGGGATGGAGTATATGTCTGGGTGAGTAGTCAAGATCTACATCATCGGGCTGGCTAATGAAGGCAGGCTCACATGTACTCTGTGGGTCGCTATTGTAAAATTGTTGGGTGTTTAGGGTCGGCTGCAATGTGTAAATACTGCTCACAACATGTGATACTTTTGTTTGGACTGACAAATGGTGTCGGTTCTAACGGTATGTGACTGCTCTTATTTACATCTACAAACGAGATACAAGGTAGTGATATGTCTTTTCCAAGTAAACGGTTCACCTTTGGGATAGCTGAGGGAAGATCAGAGTACGATGAAAGCTAATGAGTGTGTTTTTAAGGTTTCACATTATTCGCTTTAATGTCTGATTTAGATCTTTTGCAGGTGAAATAGGCATCTTACTTTACTTACTTACGCCTGTTACTCCTAATGGAGCATAGGTCTCCGACAAGCATTCTCCAACCTACTCTGACCTGGGCCTTCTTTTCTAGTCCCATCCACTTTTTGCTCATTTTTCTCATGTCTATTTCCATTTCCCGGCGAAGTGTGTTCTTTGGTCTTTTCCCTTGACCTTGAGGATTCCATGTGAAGGCTTGTCTTGTGACGCAGTTGGGTACTTTCCTCAATGTGTGTCCTATCCACTTCCAGTGCTTCTTCCTGATTTCTTCCTCCGCTGGGATCTGGTTTGTTCTCTCCCACAGTAGGTTGTTGCTAATAGTGTCTGGTCAACGAATCCGAAGCATTTTGCGTAGACAATTGTTAATAAACACCTGTGTCTTCTGGATGATGGCTTTTGTAGTTCTCCAGGTTTCTGCCACATACAGTAGAACTGTTTTGACATTTGTATTAAAAATCCTGACCTTGGTTTGGTTGACAGAGAGTTATTTTGAGCCCCAGATATTTCTAAGTTGTAAATATGCTGCTCTTGCTTTGCCGATCTGCGCCTTCACATCTGCATCAGATCCACCCTGTTCATCAATGATGCTGCCCAAATACGTAAAGGTTTTTACATCTTCCAAATCTTCTCTGTCAAGTGTGACTCGGTTGTTGCATGTTGTGTCGTATCGGAGAATTTCACTTTTCCCTTTGTGTATGTTTAGACCTACTGCTGCTGAGGCTACTGCTACACTGTTCGTCTTCTCCTGCATTTGTTGTTGCGTTTGGGATAGGAGGGTCAAATCATCTGTGAAGTCTAGATCGTCCAACTGCATCCTAGATGTCCATTGTATTCCGTGCTTCCCTTCAGACGTTGACGTATTCATGATCCAGTCGATCACCAGGAGTAAGAGAAAAAGTGAGAGTAAGCAACCTTGCCTAACACCGATCTTTACTTCGAACGACTTTGTCAACTCTCCTCCATGCACGATTTTGCAGTTTAATCCATCATATGAATTCTGTATGATAGTGACTATCTTCTCAGGCACGCCGTAATGTCGAAGGAGCTTCCATAGTGTTGTTCTGTCCATGCTATCAAATGCTTTTTTGTAGTCAATGAAGTTGATGTAGTGTGATGAATTCCGCTCCATTGATTGTTCCACAACGATCCGTAGAAATGCGATTTGGGTTGTACATGATCTATCCTTACAGAATCCCGCCTGTTGGTCGCGAATTTGGGCGTCTACGGAATCCTTCATCCTGTTTAACAATAGCCCGTTGAAGAATTTTCCTGGTTTTGAGAGAATAGTGATGCTCCTGTAGTTATCGCAGTTGCTGAGGTCTCTTTTCTTTGATATTTTGATCAAACGTCCTTCTTTTCAGTCTGTTGGTACTTGTTCCTTATCCCAAATCTTGCTAAAGAGAATGTGCAGTATCCATGCACTTGCCGCTACGTTTGCTTTCAGTGCCTCTGCTGGAATGTTGCCTGGTCCTGTTGCTTTTCCACTCTTGATTTGTCTGATGGCAATGCTGATTTCTTCAATTGTTGGTGGGCCAAAATCGATTGCGAGGTACGTGAGTGCTGCTTCGACATTGGGTGGATTCAGTGGAGCTGGTCGATTCCAGAGTTCTTTGAATTGTTCTACCCACATGTTTTGTTGCTGTTCAATGTTGGTGATTACCTCGTTTTCCTTGCTTTTCACTGATCGTTCTGCTTTGAGGCGATTTCCAGAGAGGTTTCTAGTCGTGTCATACAGTTGTCTCATGTTTCCTTCTCTTGCAGCCTTTTCCGCCGCCGTTGATAAATCTGTAGAATTATGGTCTACTATGATATTAGTACTGCTCTAATACTAGACCTAATCCCAAAATTGTAGATTCGTCATGATATAACTGCCTAATCTATAAGATCTTACGTGGAAGTCACACCATCGACTACACCGACTCACCGTATCGTAACAACTACCAATACATGATGAAGAACAAGCTTAGGCTAGAGAAAGAACAATATATTTAATATGAATAGGAGATATAAGATAACATTGAGATGGACCACGCCTGCATGGACGAGCCATGCCACCCGATCAACTCCAGTTCATTCAATTCATTGTCCGCGCCTTCTCCATTGTTAGGTATTTCTCCGCGTTAAATATTGAATATCTATTTTCTGAGTAGTCTCGTGTTCACAGCTTTGTGGATTGTGTGGCTATTGTTCAATGCCACTACAAATCTTCCACATATTTACTTTTGTCGGTTCTGATGCACCTCTTCACTTGTTTGTTTACTTCTGTGTATTCAGCTTGTGCCTTGGTTTTTTCTGCTCTTGTTCGACTGGTGTTGATTGCTGCCTTCTTTTTTCTCCTTTCTTGAATCTTATCCAGTGTATCAACAGTGATCCATTCCTTGTGATGATGCTTCTTGTGACCCAGGACCTCATGACATGTTGAAGTCATTGCCTCTTTGATCCCCTTCCAGTTGCTCTCCATAGTAGTTCCTTCTCCATTGAGTAGATCATGAAAGGCCTGGAACGTATGGCTGAGGACTAACTTGAATTTGTTGAGTTTGCCAGTATCCTGAAGAAAGGCCGTATTGAACTTTTGTGATGTTGTCCGCCGCATTGTGCAGTGCTTCTTGAGTTTCAATTTCATCTTGGCGTTCAGCAACTGATGGTCTGATGCTATTTCAGCTCCTCTCTTGGTTCTCACGTCTTCCATCGTCCTGCTGAACTCTTTGTTGATGCAGAGATGGTCGATTTGGTTTTGTGTAATGTGATCCGGTGAAGTCCATGTGATTTTGTGAATGCGTTTATGTGAACATGTCAATTCTGAACTAAGCGAATTAATCGCTTTACTCTTCCTTACTGAACATGAACTCCGTTAATACTCAATACCATTGTGTTGATATTGACTAAAGTGTTTCTCAACCTTGAAACGTTTGTGAATGCTGTTCATAAGAAAAACATTCGGTTCCGTGGCACCAACGCAAAATAGCCTTATGAAAAACATACAATAAATAAGCTACATAATACTGAATAAATTTTATTAACCTTCAAATATTTACTTAACATGTTCATATGAAGAACTTCATGTTCCCATTGACATTAATGTAGAATTGTCATATGAGAAATTGACAGTGATTTTATGGGATTAGCTGACTATTCCAATAACTATTGATTCCGTGTATACAATGAACTGAAAAAACACCCAAGTGAACTTTTATCAAACCTTAGTGAATAAGCTACGTAACTACCTAATAATACTGCAACTACATGTAATGGCAATGAATAATAATAAGCTGATAATAGGACAGACATTAGTGAGACAATTTTATGTATAATTAAAATCAGTTCTGATGTTCACGATTCCGCAAAATGACCCAACAACCGTTTATTCGACCACAGAATGTGATATTCGTGGAAGCAATATTTTGGTTACTGTCGACATCCTTTTGGAGACAAAAATTTACCATCACACTAACAAGAATGACATTTTGCAATTATAACAAAATCATTGATTGTTTGGGCTTCTTCCGCTGAAATCATTATTCATTCACAAAAGTGTAGACTGTTAATCATTCGACAGTAATTGACTCATTACGTTTAGCGTGAGCGAATTCAGGTCCACTTCTTCCTGACCAATAAGAAACGTTTCGTCTATTTTGGTCGCCAAGTCTATTTAGAGCCAACGATACAATGTGCCGGTCAAATGGGCTGTTTTGTGACTGCTCGAAAGTCACAATCCCACATTCAACGATGATGGAGTCGTCTGACACGATTGATTTCATTAAACATAAATTCAGATGTAGAAATGCCAATTAAGTTGTCCAATCAAGATAGGTTTTGTTACTTGTATTTTAACCTATCAAATCAAATTAATGTACCATTAGTAAACAGTGCACAAACCATTACAAGAAACAAAATGTTTGTTCGTGAAAATATGAGCACACATTTTGATCAACATTAAAAACCCCTCACTTAGTTAAATCTATGGCTAATCATATCCAATATAATTTTCATCAATAGAGGCTTTGGAATTTCAACCAACGGTGGATAGGTGTCAGCCTTTGGAGTACAACAGCTAGAAGTATATTGCATTACGATGAGTTCGTCTTCCACGATGATTGGTTAACAATGATCATGTAATTTTATGAAACGTGATGTTTCTAATGGTCACTTTGGATCGTCAAATAAAAAAGAAACAAACAAACACTTAAAAAATGTATATAAACACGACAAGGTCTAACAAAAATTATTAACGTTGTGAACAAGAAGATGAGGTGAGTGTTGACTGTACAGTTAAAGCAAATGAGTATGTTATATGAACTTTAATTTGTTTCAATGAAATAAGGCTGTCTATTTCTATCTGAACCATTCCAGGCAGAGCTTTGCAACTGGCCAGTTTATACTTCTCTATTCTATCATCGTATTGATTTATGAATTCTTTAACTGCTATGACATTTGCACAAAACCTGAATTGGAGAAATACGAAAAAACAATTTTTGAAAGTGATGCATCTAGTTATGTAAGTAATCAGTCCGGTTCCAATACACATATTCAGTCTCATCACTACTATTATTCCCGGACAATCCGCTCTAATCAGTCTCTACCAGATGTTAGACGCAGCTTTGAAAACGTGGATGCTGATAAAGTGAGTTGACTAAATTTTGCAATCGCGATACTAATCCATATGTTTGCATATCATCAGGAAATTTTTGCGAAATTCCCGTCTACGTTTTACGGTGCTGCAGTCATCAAATACAGAATAACCAAATTAGGTAAGAGAATCATTTTCATCGAACTAAAATTGTTACCGAGTTTTGTTCATTCCCATTTTATTCCGTGTACCAATGTTGCTTCAATTTCTTCAGTAAATCAGTTTTATGCCCTTTCTACCATTCAAAACGTCTACTGATATCGTATTTCGTTCAAGTTGTAAACATTTCAAAGTCTTACGGAAATTGAATTACGGTCCATGAAACTCATTTTGTCTCCAGTTAATCTAAAAGTCTTTAATTCATTCTCTACAAATTGTCAATTAAATTTCATGTTTTTATTCGATAAACACAGGTAAAATTAGTGTGTACGGTCAACCGTACTCAGGAAAAATTAGCAATCATATGGGAAGCAACTATGAGTCGGAATCTGAAACTTTGGATCAGGGTGAGTACCTCTATTATCCGATGATAATTTGTTTTGCCTTTCATTTCTCACTTTTATTTTGCACAAATGAATCAATATTTGACCTGGTTATATTTCCAAAGCTGACCAGTACACAGTGAATAATTTGCTTGAATGATTTGATGCTACAAAAATGTGTTCACAAACACGTATTCATTACTGTCAAGTGAAAACGATGGTTCACTTCGAAATAAACGCAAATTGATTGAGTAGAAATCGTAAATCGAACAAATCCAACTGAACACATTTAGAACAATAAACGATGTTGTGTGAGAAATCAATTTGGATGATTGAATCTCATGGACGACCAAATTACACTCGATGACGTCCGAATGTTTTCTTTAATTTACTTCATAAAGAATTATTATCTCTTAGTCACTATCTGTGGACCACTGTGTACTCATCACATTTATGACTATCATATTCGTATGGATCTAAAACAGCCACCAGTAATAATAACCGTAATGACAGATGATAAAAGATTACCATGAACAATGCACTGGTATAACATGATTGATTCGACCCGGAAACAACTAGAACATCAAAATGAAGTTCACTCATTTTGTTCAGTTATTGCATTTATTGACATGAAAAAGGAATTTCTGAGTCATAATTAGTTCAATTGAGGGAACACTGTTCGATTGGAATAACGCAATCTCAGAAAATGATTTCGTATGTGTATTGTCGTTTAGATACTACCGATCTATTAGATTGTCTCAAGGTTTTAAAATCAACGTTTCGGAAGTAAAATATTCTTCTCAGTTAGTTTGATTGAAACATTCATCATATCGTTGAAATAAGTATGAGTCTCCTTGCAAATCCAATTTCATTGAACCGGTTTACTTAAATCTTGAAAGGTAGATGATAACTCGTGTCCAAACTCATTCACTATGGATATTCATTATACATACATATAAAAACACAAATGTTTTTATTTTCATCATTTCAGGGGAATCAATAGCCGTCAGAGAGCGTTTTTATCGAGATGCTTATGATAAAGGTATGTATCCATAAAATGATTATTTGATTACACTTGAAATATTTAAACATAGACACCATCATTCGCAGTACTTGCTTACACATTTCCAGTTCATTTTACATCACTGAATTCTTTTCAAAAACTGACAAAACAATAAAGTGTAACCATCCTATAAAATGAAGAAGGGGGAAGTATATGTGGAATGCATCGATTGTTTGAACACATCGATTAAAACCTGAAAGACAGTTGACATAATCAGAAGCATACTAGATTTGATGTGCAATAAATAGATCCGTATGAACAAATTAGGTAATAAACACATTTTACTTGTGGATAAACGAATGCAAAGATACATCATCGTCAACAGGCTTCAATGCTGCTTGATCAGAGGTCTGTATTCTGAAATAAATAAATTTGTGTTACTCACCATACGGTCATTCATAAAAATTATTCATTCAAATTAAGAAATCACCAGGACGAATAATCTGAAGCTTTACATTTTCCATCGTTATCGAACACCGATAAACGAATGCATTGCATAACCAAATAAGTTACCATGTTCTATTTGTAAACAAACAAACCATAGCTAATGTCATGTGTACTAAGGGTCGATTTCTTCAGTGGTATTTATAAAGAATGTTGAGCAAATGTCAATACCACCTCAACTATCAGATTTAATTGGAAGCCCGATGATTTATTATTTCGATATGAAAACGGGGTTGTAATACGACTTCGGAACCTAATTATCTGACATTAATATTTAACGATGCTAGATTGCTTCATTTTGCACGACGTTCACTAGATTACATTTATTACGAATTCTATCAATAAAATCGTTTGAGATAACGAAGAAAATACCTGCCTAAAACTGATCACTTTGCGCGTAGACACATACAGTCCCGCATCCAACAATGACATGCTAATCACTAATATCTCAAATTCTAAATAACGATAGTCTTCTGTTTGTAGGTCAGGGTCGTACATTCAGTATAACTACTATGATACATCCGAAAGGGAAGATATCATTCTATTATGAAAACGTAAGTTGTACAATTGAATTGTAATGTAGTGTTGTTTTATGTATTTCAGATTATTATCTTACTTTGCGTGAATCGACACTGTCGAATGCATCAAGGTACATCGAACACAATAGAGAGATACCAACATTTTTTAACGTGCACACAGACTATACGACTCTATGAATAATTGCATAATGACAAAATATATCCTAGTACTTTTTTAAAACAATGAATTATAGGAAGTCAAATGTTATCGATAGAAATTCTAAAACCTTTTAGCCGGTTAAGGACAAACAGTGTATTTTATAATGCTTTCCAACACAGTGATTTTCTGTCAAGCTTTACTACGTCTTCTGAAGTTTAGCTAATTGAACAGTTCATTGTCAAATAATCTGCGAGATAAATTGTTAAAATCTTGATCGTTGACTTGTTCGAATGTCAGCATTTAGTACTTCACCAATTTGAAATACAACAGATGTGTGATGAATGGAAAGAGCATGTGAAATGGAAGATTTCATTTGTGTTGAACTTAATCCAATTTGATTGCTTCGAGGTAATCAGGACTTGTATGTACGGTGATGAATGAAAGTGAGTACATCAACATAGTTCCTCCACATGACAACAAATTCACGTGCACCAGCAATGCAGTTATTCATAATCACATTTCTGTCAACTGACGTAAATATTCATCTCACAGTGTAGCGCATCATTGCATGATAGATGGATCGTTTATTGGATTTCA
Organism: Schistosoma haematobium; assembly: GCF_000699445.3. Classification (NCBI taxonomy): domain Eukaryota; kingdom Metazoa; phylum Platyhelminthes; class Trematoda; order Strigeidida; family Schistosomatidae; genus Schistosoma; species Schistosoma haematobium. The sequence goes on from NC_067200.1 coordinate 1,483,601, forward strand.
GTGAATTTGACGACTGAAGTGAGTCAGATTATCCTCGTAGACTAGATGGGGCACACTACTGAATAGAGTAAGGAGATCAGTGCGCTTACTGTGTAACTCGTTGTCTTTTTGTAAAGTGATGTGAATGATGACACATTTCTTCATTGATTGGTTGGCTTTGATCAAGGTGGCTGTGTAGTGACAGATGTTTACTCAGACTTCCGTTACTTCGTTTCAGATTCCTAAGTTCATTAACGAAACCGAGAAGCAGTCGTCTTTTTCGGTCACTATTCCGTGCGGAAAAGGTAACAAACGTTATTTACATTCTGATATACACTGACCTAAACAAGCAATCATGTGATAGCCCAATATTAACTTCTTTATGTACAGTTTGATCATCACGTCAATACAGAAATTTGCTGTATTCTGTCATAGTGATCTAATATATCTTCTTTACAGTCTACACTACTCAGTGGTTTCATATTAAAACAGGTTGATCGAAGTGTCATTGAAGTGTTGATGAAGAACGTGTGAAATGAAATCTGAATGCTTGTGGCCAACTCATTGTCCAAACACTACTGTTTATTAAAAACTCAACGTGGATGATGTGTTTACACATGTTGAAGCGAAGTTGTATTATCATATGTGATAATAAATCAAGGTGCACACTAGTCCTGAGAAATCCGCGTGTTTTGGTCAAGTCGTTTTTTCAGTGAACTACTGAATTCTTATGAATTTAATTCAAGTGTCTGTGTCTTCATTTGAGCAACCGTCATCTTTGTAGGTGTCACGAAAACGCTTAACTTTTTTCTAATGAAATCATATTAGTATTGTTCCTATTTTATATGCTGAAATCCGTAAACAGTGAATTTCACGATCCACATCTGCTGACGCACGCCTAACCTGGTATACTGAGTAATATAACTATGATATGTGAATATCTTCATCATGGATATTCACTGAAGTCGTTCCCATTTTTAACAGTCGCTTGTTAAACAAAATCTCAGTTGTTTTCCTATGTACAATTTATTTCACAAGATAAGAAAGAAATTGTAATGAACGTTCCTGGAAAATGGATTCAAAGTGGAACGTTAGTGGAGTATGAAGCTCTCGGGGGTATGTTAAACCTTATTGTATCAGAAATGACTATTTTCACAGTTGAATACATCAATTTTGTTTCAAAAATTGAAACCTCCATCTGCAATTTCAGTAAATAACTAAATGAAATTTAGCTACTGGTATCAAATGACGTTGTTCTATACGTGGATTCTCTGTTGATTATTTAAAATGATGGAGGACGGATTTCCTTCACGTCCTCACGTTGGTAAAATTCACTTAAGCCTACATAATGTCACAAAACGATAGATGAGATAATATATGTCAGTTAGTCAATTGTTCATTGACTTGGAAGTGTCCATAGTTTTTCAACTTGCAACATGTGATATTGAACTTTCCTGAGTTATTAAAATCGCTGAGAGATTTCTTGAAATTGTAATTAACTCTTAGACAATCGCTTACTTTCCTAAATCTATACTTCATCTTGTTCATCCAATGAATTGGACGTGTAGACAAGTCAGGTGTTCAGATTTCGATATACCATAGGTAGTTGATACTTGTACAGTATCAAAAATACTGGAGATTTTCATGTTAGGTAAGTGTTGCCTTTCTCACTGATATGTATAGTGAGAAATCTTAAACACTCTTCAGTTCTTCATTTGTTGGAGTATTGAAATAACATCACTACGACTATGAAAATCATTCCATATTCTAATGTTCAGATTGACTCCAATATTCGTTGAATAAAATATAATTCACTATCAATGAATGTTCAAGATCCAACTAGTATGACGTGCTAGCCGACACCACACACAGTATAATGTGAGCACGTAATTCGAAACATTCCATATCGATAGGTCGACTGAAATCTTTTCCAAAAAACGTCATCGACGAATTGATAAACAATGTCACTCCTCCATTGTTTTTCAGTCGAATTAAGATAATTATAAGTGATATTATTGTCTGGGGACAACTGACTTTCCTGCACGGATTTCAAAATAGTCAGTGTGAGTGAGTTTACAATGTTATTTATCAGATTTCACATGTTGAAGTGGTATACAAGACATGTTCTCATCATCAGACTGATAGCAATGAATGAAACTGAAAATCTATTAGAAATCAAACGCAGTGGGCTTTGCTGAACCCGGTGACAGCATAGCGTATTCATTTCTGAATGCGAACAGTCATCAAAATCTACCAAATCCGCACCTCAATACTCATCGTTGAACATTCAACTTAGTTTCATTCAGTTCCGAGGTGTTGTCGTGAAATGTGAATGACATAGTATGAACGAGTTCGCTTTCTCATGAATATGTACACTGAATAAATACTCACACTTTTCAGTTCATCATATGGTAGGGTAACAAAATCCATCTTGACAACTGAATTATCCCATAATGTAATGTTCAGATCGACTTTATTATTCGTTTAAAAAAATGTTATTCATTATGGATGTATTTTCACTCAAAGTCAAAACTTTTGACGTGAAATATGAATGTTAATGAAAGTGTGGTGAATTTTGGATTGCGCGAGGTGATTACAAATTCCTAGTGAATGATATAGTCGCCTAATTTCGAAATCACCATTATATCATCGAGTTATAAGTATATGTTTTGTAATTCACTTATCTTTTGTTTGATAACTTGTTATGAAATCACCTCATTCTTCCCCCTGAAGATTGTCCAAAACACAATTCAACTGAAGCATGTCATGGAGCAACAACATTGAATACAAGGTGTATTTGGTGTGAAACAGCCAACATGTGCATTACCAGCAATGATAAGGATCTTCATGAATTCAAAGTAAATGGTTGCAAGAATAATGTAAGTGATTGATAGACTTCACACATTGTTTTCAATATTACAATATTCTACATTGTAAATGTATTTACTCGGAAGAACATTTCCTTGTTGCAAACAAGTAGTGTATTGTATACGTTGATGAAGTTTAATCAGATATGAGTACCATTCTATGTTTCCAATGTGAACATTCAACAACCAATAGAAGCGTCGTTTGACACTTATGCCTGAAAAAATGTTAATTCTTCTTCTCATAGAATGTGTAGTGATTCTCGATGTCCAATATGAAGCCGTCTGTATGTGTGAATTGTTATTCAATTCCGATGAAATCAGTTTGAATGATCAAGCATAATCTGCTATAAGTTCTGCATCATGTTTGGAAAGTGAAAGTTCGTGAACTACCTTTTTTGTAATTTGTAGCCTGGATGGATTGCTTCAATAAAGCCGTCAGTTATTGGTTTGTTATTAATTACTTACACCGTGATAACGTGAACCACTCGGGAAACAAATTTCATCACCCAAACAAAAGTCGTCAGTTAGTTGTTGGATAGTGTGTACTTATCACATTGACTGTTAAATCGGTATCAGATATTCTAAATCATTATTCATTGATCACATAGTACAAATGTAAATTATGTAACTAATTGTTGAATTCACTTCTGACATCAATACTGACAATGGTGTTTAATGAATGATGAAATATTTGATATTTAATCATATTTCCACTGTTTCTTTCTTCTAAAGAGCTTGGATGTCAATGCTCCCACTGAACTAACAACTCCAGCAACTAATGAATTGAACAAGACTAATCCAAGCAATGAATCACATTTGGTAAATATTTGATATTTTGTAAACATTATACTATTTCGTTATTTTCAGGAAAGAAAATCACTGTCACACGTGTACATCGTTGTACCATTAGTTATATGTTTTCTTATTTTATGCATTGGTTGTGGCATTTGGCTATGGTTCTATAGAAGGGAGAGAGTTCATCAATGGTTCTCACGAATAGCTTCTCAATTTTCCTCATCAAGATGACTGTGTTATTTTAATTTTCGTATTTTATGAAATACTTTTTCTATTCTGTTGATCATTTCAATACATTGAAGATTGTTTCATGGAACTGCATATCACATTGATGATTGTTTACTTAATGACTGATGTCACTTTGTTGGTAGAATATAAAAATATATTTTTTTGTATTTGTGTCATTGTTTTCATTCAATGGAAACATGGGTAATTTCACAAGAGGTTACAACACCGCACTTATCAATGAACAGTATCGTGTATACGTGATTATGTGACCATTGAAATCAGCCAAGAGTCCGTTGAATGTGTCCATTTTATTAAAGTCTCAATACTGAGAAATGTCAATCGAAATTGACGTCGTTAATTGTTGCAAACTAAACTGTCGGAATGCTGCATCAATATTTAAAAGAGCACTTCAATCCTTCGTTATTTGACTATTCACGGTTGAGTGAAAGCTGATTGACAGACTGTTGTTAATTAGTTGTTATGAATCTGTTGAATATGCAATAATTTTAGAGGGTCCAGCTGATACTTAAGTGGGAATGAAAAAAGATGTAGAGTGAATGATGAACTGGTAACAGTTCTGCCGTTGCATTGATAATAAGATGAAAGATTTGAAAAGAAGAAAACACTGAAGTGTTTGCATCAATGATTGTTTACAGTATTAAACAAAACGTGGCTAATCATCGGTCTTACTCTCATGGATTTATGAGAATTTAATCTAGTGTGAAATAACTAGCCTTGTAAAGTATCATACCTTTAATCCCTCCAGTTTAAATAAACGTTTTTAAACTGATTACTTTGGCTTTGCACTCTTATCTTTACAAAGAATAATTCGTTTACACAAGATCTATCACTGATATTTTGAATGGAATAATACCTCTTGTAAGATCCATTTCGAAGAATTTGTGTGTGTGCGTTTGTGTGAAAATCCCTCCATGTACACATTTGTATCGTGTTCCTATTGTTGTTCCTTCAGTTTTATATTTTGTTAGTCTTTTTGATTCCATTTGAGTTGGTCATGTTTGTATTTTATTACAGCTTTTTATTTTCCTTACGTCTTCACTAAATTTCCGTGTCTCTTCCTGAACTCCATTTATGTTGTGTTTACTTGATACTAAGTCTTGGCAGTAGCCATATTGGTTTGTACTGGTTTGATCCTCCTTTTGATTGTGTTACTTGTACTGACTAGAATTGTACATTTTTGATTGTGAATTGAGGCACAATTCCAGAATTGGAAACACTCTGTGTTATCAAGCCATCAAGTAGTATCTTTTGAACGAATCTATGCGTGATCTATCCAGGCAGGATGGTAATTTTTTTCATCCTTTATCAACATTCTTATTTATTGTAATTTAGACTTGATTGATTGGGCAATTATTGGCTGAATAGCTGGGTGCATTTAAATTTATAATGAATTTCACAATCGCCATTTCACCTAATCACTTTGTTTTGTTTTCATCCGGGCGAAGGTGCGTATCTAACCCACATAGACAGCTATTCTTCAGTCCAAACCTTTGTTCGCATCTAACACCTCCAAGAACTTGTATGTTGATTGAAATGAAGTATCTTTCAAATTACTGAAACAGAATTTATGTATCAGAACATTGACGAAGTTATATAAGGTTTTGAACATCATTCAGATTTCCTCTGGATGGAGTGTTAGCGTAATTAATGGCATCGGATGATGGAATATATATCAGACCTATCTTTTCCTAACAAAACTTTAAACAGTATTATAATATTGTCAGAGTGGGTATCCGTTGAGGTTGCAGTAATTTTAACATTGGGATTCATGAGTATTATACTAAACGACCGTCCGGTGCTTCCATGTTTTTAAAAGCGGCCTAGCCCAGATTGATACATAGATTCAAGCATTGTCGTATTCACCATAGTAGTTTAATTTCACATCACCAGAGAGATACACTTCATCTTTTATGCTATGCAACTCATCCAGTGTATGTAAATCTATCAGAAGTGTGACAGAACATAAATCACAAAAGAGACTTATTCTTATCCTAAAATATGAAGTTAGTTGAACAATACAACTTAGATGGTAAATGATTGGAGTGTTTATTCATAGCTGGCGCAAGATCATCTATGAATTGGCAACCAGAAAATTTGTTTTCACTTCATCTTTTTTCTAGAAAAGTAGTAATAATTTGTGAAATGAGAATTTCACTCATCTTTGCACTTTGTATGTAGATGATTGTCAGTCAAATAAACAACATATTATTAGAAAACGATGTTGTTTTATTCTAACTAACATTCATATAACGCTCATTAAAAAAAGAATGCACTATAGACATTATTATATAACTTGATTAATGAGATGTAATGAGGTGATAAATGATAACAAAGTATAACCATAGCTGATTCTATAAACAAAAGAGGTCAACACAATTATGTTTTTGTTCATTAGACAAGCACGTTGTTTACACTGAGATTGAAGAAGTAATCAATATTACTTTGATAGAACTTGATTTTATGTTATATTCAATGCGATGAATCAGACAGAATTCTCAATGTTTTGCAAATCTTATTCCTCAATGCATACGATTTACTGGTCTATGGCGTTTGTACAAATTAATGATACATTTGTACTTGAAGGCTGTCTGATTTCCAATTCCGAATACAATACGTTCATCTGTCCTCATCTAGTTGTCACGCAATATAACTCAATCTTAATAAGGAAAAATGACTAGTGACTAGCAATTTATTCCATGATGCGCTTTTCCCCCTTTTTGTGACCCGTCATCTGGATAACCACTACATAAATCTTCGTGTAGGAATGAAGATTATTGCATGATGACAGTTGTGATGGGATGGTTGATGGTACAAAGTAATTTTACGATGAGTAAAACAATACCATCGTCGCAGAAAAGAAGGCAACATCAATAAAGACAGTATGTACACCACAGTCTGTACAGAAACAGACACACACACATGCGTGTAGCATATGGGCAGGCGTCCCCAGACAAAGTAAGATACCTCAAAACTACCAGAGTTTATGCACGCAATACCTTATCCAGCAAAAATAATATATAACCAACAGGTTGAAGACACCACAAGTATTCAGTGTTTGACAACGCTTTAACCAGTAACACCTTCTAATACATCTCGTACCCACCAAGAGGAATCAAAAGACAGAATTGAGGAGATCAGAATTTGTATTTCAAGATTGCCAATATATCGGAATTGTCTGATCTAGTCTGGCTAGCGATTGCAGTAGATGTTGAACACAGCGTTCCCACACGTGATCTGGTGCGGATGCATGACCGAACGCCTTCAGCTAGGTGAGTCCACTAAAACATATGATCAGCATCCGTTGTCGAAAACTTACAGAGCTATTTATTTTGGGGATTTATTTACCGCCACAGATCACTCCCCGCCTAGTGGGGTAGTGATGACCTTAAGACGTGGCCAGACAGAAGTTTAAACCGAACGAGTTTTATCGTTGCTAAACACTCTTATGATAGTTTGCCAGGTTTAGTAGAATCTGGTCGTCTTTCCTTACCATATAGGACCACGAAGTACAGTATAGTAAAAAAAGAAAAGGTACAACGGAGATTTCGGCTCCTCGTAAAAATCATCGTTCTTTTCCAGCCGTCCTGGAAAAGAAAGAAGAAAATGTAAGCGCATGTAAAAGTACACTCGTACGCACGTACAAACACAATGCCGGCGAAAAAAGTGGAAAGTAAACTCTCGTACACGTAATATAGTTAAAAAAAGGATTTTTATAAGCATATTAATATTGTTATTTTTAAAAAAATATTACATGTGATAAAAAAATCGAAATAATATAAAATGTCAAGTAGTGCCTTACGTGCAATAGTCGTTTAAATGTTCTGGAAATCTTACTTTTTCCAGAACGCGTCGTTTTAAGTTTATTTTCAGATACATGCGGAGTATCATCGCGTGTGTTGGTTGACTGTTGAGGAACTATAAGTGAAGGAGTCGTGTTGCGCAATTGTACCGAAGGGAAATCGACGTAAATAAGATTTCCTTCCAAATACTCTGCTTTTAAGCGATTGATGCTGATGCTATCGTTGGTTCCGTTCATATCGATTATACAGTACTTAGATTCACGTTGAAGAACTTTGAAAGGTCCTTCGTATGCTGATTCGAAGGGTCGTCGATTCGAGTCTCGACGAACGAAAACGTGTGTACTGTATCGTAAGTCAGGTTGAACGAAAACATCGGTTGATTGAGGCCGAGTAGAAGCAGGTTTAATTGAACGTATTGCGTTTGTAAGCCTGTTCGTGTAGGAGGTTAGATCCATGTTCATTGAAGAGGATGAAGGACCCATGAATTCTCCTGGAAGTCGAAGCGTCGTTCCATAAACGAGTCGAGCCGCAGCGTATCCAATGTCAGTTGTCAGTGCATTGCGAAACCTAGTTAGACGAGTGGAAGAGCGTCGGTCCACTGTGAAACGTTTGCAGCTGACAGTGAAGCTTTTAGTTGTCGATGAAAGCGTTCTACCAAGCCGTTTGCTTGTGAGTGGTAGGCGATCGTTCGGAGGCGAGTGATTCCTAGAAGTGTGATCAGACGACAAAAAAGTTCAGATTCAAACTGACGTCCGTGGTCTGTCGTGATGGTTGAAGGGCAGCCGAAGTTTGCTTCCCGCCGTTCGACGAAGGTGTAGGCCACTGTTTCAGCAGTGATGTCTTTGATAGGTACAGCTTCTGGCCATCGAGTTAAACGGTCAACGCAGGTTGAGAGATAAGAGTATCCATTTGAATCTGGTAAAGCTCCTTCCAAATCCAGATAAACATGATGGAAACGAGAATCGGGAGTTTTAAGTGAGCCTGAGGGACATCTATTGTGTCTGATAACCTTAGATTTTTGACCGCTTACGCTGGAGCGTGCTCACTCACTCGCATCTTTATTCATACCAGGCCAGCAAAACCGTTCTCCTATAAGCTCGATGGTTGCACGAACGCCTGGATGAGAAAGTTTGTGCAACGTATTGAAGACATTGCGTCGATAACGTTTCGGCACGATTGGGCGATCCCTACCTGTAGATGTGTCACAAAGTAAGGTTTCCTTACCTGTTCCCATCTGTTTGATGCGTAGTTTGAGGGTTATAGACGATAACTCGTGCTGAAGATCAGTGTCTTCGTTTTGAAGCTCGGCGACTTTAAGAAGATCAATTCTTTATAAACTGTTCAAGGAAGTTATGTGATCAATGTCAGTCCTAAAACATGGGAAGATTCAAGTAAAACAATACCAAAGGAATCAAACTTCAACCCTTTGCACAAGCAAGTGGCTATCAGGACTCAGTAGCTAAGTGGATAACGCGATGGCGTTTGGAGCGAATAGTGCTGAGTTCGAGTCTCAGAGTGAACATCAACTCTGAGATGCAGGTACATCCAGCTGACGAGTCCCAAGCAAGACGAAACGCGCGTCCTGGATCTCACTGCTAGCCACTATCCATCTTTGTTTACAGTAATGCCATGTTTTTGTAGTCGTTCGAAAACAAGATATTGGCGGCCTGCTTGAATATCTGGGCTACCTGTTCCTCCGATCTAGATATTTCATCAAGTTATCTGTTTTGTTGTTTGTTTTAGCACATCGTTGTGTCTATTGTGCGCACAATTTATTCAGGCGCGTTTATGAAAAGTTTACAACCTTTCGCTATAAGTGATCCAAAAAGGTACAATCAGCGACATCATGGTGGCTGGCAATATGCATTGAAACGAATGAACATTAATCAAATGTGGATTACCGAACTCCTAACATCTAACTCGTCATCATTCAAAATTTATCGTCACAATAGATCAAGGTATAAAAAAAGAAAACTTGTTGAAATACTTTATGCTGAGAATTCTATGTTGTACCAAAACTATAATGTTGAATAAAGCTTCTAACAATAATAAGAATAATAATAATGCTTGAGATGTGATTCTCTGTCCAGACTCGCGATTAGGCAGTCGTCAACATACGCATGTACGAAGTTGAGACCTCGAAAAACGTCGTCTATGAATCTTTGGAAGTCTTGTGCAGCGTTTCCTAGACCGAAAGGAATTCGCAAAAACTCGTAGAGTCCAAAAGGAGTAATGATGGCGGTTTTCGGTATATCGTCTGCAGCCATAGGGATTTGGTTATACGCTTTAACCAAGTCGATTTTCGAAAAGACAGTTGTACCTTTCGAGGTAGCTGTCAAATCGTGAATGTGAGGCAACGGATAACGATCGTAAATGGTTTTCGCGTTCAAGCGCCGATAGTCACCAGTTGGACGCCAATCGTTGCTGTCCTTTTAGGGACCATGTGCAACGGAGATGTCCATGGGCTATTTGACGGTCTTATGATATCCAAGTCTATCATGTGGTCAAATTCGTTTATGGCCAACCTCAGCTTTTCGGGAGCCAGTCGGTGTGCTTTCGAGAATACAGGTGGTCCTGTGGTCGTGATGTGATGTGTAACGTTGCTGGTTACACACGGAAATTTCGGTTGCGTTTAGTGTATCCCAGGATACTCACCGAGTAGTGGTTGACAGATCAAGTTCATCGTGTGCTTAATTGTGACCGAAGATAATCTGCAACCGGAAAGGGAAGTTACGCAAACAGATAAATTGATGTTTCCGTCTACTAGCCCCTGTTTACGTGTATCAATGAGTAGATTGTGATGCTGTAGAAGGTCTATATCAATAGAAACATCTGCAACAACGAAAATCCAGTGAGCGAGTTTGCGTAAACCCACGTTAAGATAAACGTACCTTTCGCCATACGTAGCGATAGGCTTTCCGTTTGCTGCCTGTAAGGTTAAAGCCGATTCGTGAAGCCGGTCGTTGGGATTCGCTGGGAGAACGCTAAATTCTGCGCCAGTATCGACGAGGTAGCGAACTTGTGTTGTCACATCTGTAACGTACAACAGACGGCTATGTTCGCCGGCTACGGTTGCCGTTAACGCGTGCCAGCTTGGACGTCTCCCGAGTTGCTTTTCGTATCGGTCCGTTTCGAGTTGGGAAAATTGCAGGATGTTTTGCGATTTCTGGGAGTCTTTCCAGCACCAGTCGGGATTATCCGTCTCTCGTGTTCTAGAGACAGATCGCCTACGTGAAATGCTTCTACGTAGGGTGTGTGACCGCTTACGGTCGTTACAAAATTTCAGACAACGCGCAAGTGTATGACACAACTCTGTCACGTCATTCTTGGTCGTTTGAGGTTATTCTTTGACTGGAAAAACCTTGGTATAAGAAGATTTGGTGATTTTTGAAATGCAGTCGACAGATGCAGCCAGCTCGTTTAAGGCGTTATTATGAAACGAGACAAGCACAGCCTGCACTTGTTGAGGAAGTTTGGACAAGAAAAGGTGTTTGAATAGGCCATCATCGAAAGTTCTTTGGCCGATAACCTCTCTCATTCGTTGCGATATGTCCGTCGCAGAACCGCGTTGCAGGTTGATGTTATTGAGGAGTTGGTTTAACCTTTGTCTATCGGTTAGGTCCCCGCGTTTAGGAATAGAACGTTTCAGCGTTTCACAAGGATCCGAGACATCACTAGTAAACATACTAGGTGTTCCGCACCTGTTGAATTGGCGCGGTAGTGCCCTTACTACTGCGAGGAATTGTGCACATGTGTCAATCACGCCGTTCCCAGAGAAGTCGGCTTCTGTGTAGCAAAACCAGGCTTCGATGTTGTCTGGCCAGAAGGGCATCAGTTGAAACGAAGGTGGGGATATAGTCTTAAGCTTAAGTACTTTGGGTGTCCGTTAAGTCATGATGAAATATGAAGTACGAGAATGAACGTGGGAAAAATATATATTTATATTCAAAAAGCACAAAAAAACATCACAATGAATAAAAATTAAGATAAGGCAATGATATTTAGAATCTTAAAATGAAACAGACTCACAGTTTGTGATTTGGTGTACCAGATCACGTTAGGCTCGCCCATGAAGTTGTCACAGGTATTCAGTGTTTGACAACGCTTTAACCAGTAACACCTTCTAATACATCTCGTACCCACCAAGAGAAATCAAAAGACAGAATTGAGGAGATCAGAATTTGTATTTCAAGATTGCCAATATATCGGAATTGTCTGATCTAGTCTGGCTAGCGATTGCAGTAGATGTTGAACACAGCGTTCCCACACGTGATCTGGTGCGGATGCACGAGCGAGCGCCTTCAGATAGGTGAGTCCACTAAAACATGTGATCAGCATCCATTGTCGAAAACTTACAGAGCTATTTATTTTGAGGATTTGTTTATCGCTACACGAGTGTCTAGTCTTCTCACAGATATCCATGGCTTGACAACTCTACTGACTGTCACACCTTTTTAATTCAATGATCCGAAACCCAGAGGTCAGGAATGAAGAAGTTCGAGGACACTTTAGAAAGATATTGGATACAGTTTCTAGGCGGTGTATGCTAGTTCTGACAGCGGCGGTTTCTCAGCCGGTCCAATTGTCTTTTGAGAGCGTTGACAAACGGAGCCTTAAACACGTGTTTAGATAAGAAATTCCATTCGATGATGGTTCGACCGGAATGTCACTAGTCAGGTGACAAGCGATTTGTTCTGAGCTGGTGAGCCTTTCTAATTCATACTATATCACTTTTAAACAATATATAATCACGTTTGAATAAGAATCGCATTCCATATTTGTATACTACTCCTTATATCGTATTTGGATGCTATAACTTAAGTTCTCTGTGTATCTATTCAGAGCTCTATCTAACAATTAAAAAAATATAGAAGCATTTATGATGAAACGCTATATTCACTACCTTATATGCTATCTTTCAAATTGTATTTGAGTGTCATAACTCATTTAATTTCTGAAATTACCTGTTTCATTTAGTGATTCTGTCATAGTTTGTGGTCGATATATTTCCCCCCCCCTCAATTTCAACTGATTCAGCATTTCAGTTAATATACGTATCATATGCCGTGCCCACCTTGACTGTTTGATATCAATTACCAACAGTTCTGGATTGTTTTATTGTGTAAGGCTATCTTTCCGTGTATTATAGATGTTAAAGTATACACAATATGCATATTTGCGTTCTATTTTGCCGCCGTACATGTACTGTGATACATACTATATCTCTACTACGATCCTCCTGCCACTTTACACTTTTGTGTTTGACATCTTTACTAATCCTCACGATACATTCACTCTTTTCCAAAACACAGGTTTTGCTTTGCAAACTATCTTGAGCCCTCAACCCTAGTTTTTCCACCTGTTTCTATTTCCAACTTATTGTTCTATCCATCAGCTACTTATAACTTTCTTATCATGCCTCAAGAGGAACTGAAGTCCCCTTCTTCTAAGAGTCCAGCCAAACGTAGGAGAGCGACACGATCTAACACCACTACCGACAAGATTTTCCGCAGTTTCAACAAAGCAAACCACTCCGTTAGTCCAGAAGCAGACAAGCTCATGCCAGTTTTTGCCATTTCAGACATGTTGATGACTCATTTAGTAAACAATGATGATAATCACAGCTGCGATATGTGAACGATATAAGAAAGTTAAGATTTGATATGAACATTCTCAATCCGCATCAATATCTCATCAACCCCAACTTTGCAGAGATCTATATCAGATGAATAATATAAATAACTTTCTATATCTACAGCAGATTTCTCGGGCTAATTAATTATTATAAATGCTTTATTCCGGACTGTGCAGAATGTAGTTCATACGAAACTGTGTTGACTAGAAAATTCACATTAAATTTTATTCAAGTTATTCCTGCAGCGCTTCTAGATTTATTGACGACCATATATTCAAGCAAATGAGGATGGTTCAGGAGGAAGTCAGCAATCTCATCCTGTAGAGAAAAAACCGATCAAACTCTGATCTGGAAGTTAAATGATGCTCATTCACAGGAATTATGATGCCTGATGGTGAAAGCCGAGATTTTTCGGAAGTCACTAGACCGATTAACGTTTTAACATCCAGCGCAAAAATTAATTAATTTAGGTACATAAAAGGGCAGGACAATTTAGGAGACCGAAAGGACCAGTCGATAATTACGGAAATGAGGGAATGCAAGTTGACTGTGCTCGATATCAGTGACATTTACTGGACATAACTTGGACAGAAAAGGTTGGATTCTGGAGAGCTGCTTCCGTACTCTGGTTACGATGAAGAAAATACTACACACGCTCTTTGAATTTCTCTGATGCTGTCCAAAAAAGCGCGTAAAGCACATGTGTGATAGGAATCTCATGGACTCAGAAACATTAAAGCATCCTCCAAAACGGAGAAAGAGGGAATCACAATGTATGTTATTAAATATCATGCACCCACCAGTGATAGCAACGACAACGACGAAGATCAGTTTTATGGGAGACTGCATCGATCATAGCAAAATACCCAGAGAGAGACCTAACCGTAGCTTCAGATCACCACCTGATTTTGGCCACGACGAAGCCGAAGCGAAGGAAGCAGTGGACAACTGGAGAAACAACTTTACAAAGGTTCAATCCAGCATTCCTTCAGGATACTGACAAACTCAACGAATTCAAGACAGGTCTCAACATCTGGTTCTAAGCCTAACAGTACCGACTCTAAGAGCAAAATACTATGGAGGACAATTGAGAAGGGATCAAACAAGCACTAACTCAATGTGTCAGTTGGTTGTGGACCACAACAAGCATCAGCATAATGAACAGACCCCTATCGAAATCCTGGACAAGATTCAAGATATGAAGGACAAGTTGGAAGCCATTAACAACACCCGAACAACAACATAGGAAATCAAGGCTCTAGCTGGGTGCGCTGAGGCAAACAACCAAGTGAACAGGAGCATGATAGACGTTAAGAATAAATACTTGGAGTTCATACTGTGGATAACACTACCAAGCGATGCATGTAGGATAGCTGACAGACGCATTCCTAGTGAAGATCAGATCCCCTTTATCCTGGTGATCCCCTGGATTATGAGGACCTCGACATGTGACAAGAAGTGCGGAATAAAATGGACAGGATGAACGTAACTAGGTGATTTGGCCCTTCTAACCAATACACACGAACAAATGCAGGTTGAAACAATCAATATAGCATCAGCCTCTGTATCAGTAGGCCTCAAAATTCACAAGGGAAAAAGCAAAGCCCTCAAATACAATAAGAAGAACACCAACTCAACCAAACATGGTGGAGAATGCGTGAAAGAGGCGGGAACCCTCACGTACGTAGTCAGGATCATCGATGAACAAGGAGGATCTGGTTCAGATGCGAGGACTAATCAATAATCAACCAAACATGCCACACAGGTTTTAACCGAATACGCTTCATCATCCATGCTGATTTTATCGATATTATTCAAGAATTTACTGAGATATACAGTTTCATATTGAACAGAGAGAATCACTACACATTCTTTGGGCTGAAAATATAACATGTTTCCGGGCATTAGTATTAAACAACCCATTTATTTATTGCTGAATGTTCACATGGAAACAAGGTATTGCACTCATATCTGACTCAATATCACCAACGTATTCAGTACATTGATTAATGCGCTGAGGGGGGAATACAAGTCACTACAAATGCATAACAATAAAATGTTCTTCCGAGTAAATAGATTTACGATGTAAGATATGGTAGTATTGAAAACAACCGATTATTTAATGCATCCTTTCATATTCAGTCATTAAACAGTGTATACAACCTAATCACGTATACCAAACGTTTGACTTGAAACGCTGCTTTATCTTTCAACAAAGTATCAGTGTCGTATAACGATTGAGCATTGTGTAAAACAGCTACGAGTTTTGCTTGACAAAATACATTTCTTTTTGCATAGAGTAGTGTAGGAATAAGGACTGCAAGTTTGACTGGTCGAACAGAGAGTGAACAAATGAATAGATGTACCAACTACCAATTATCGTCGTATATATATCCCTGTCTGGGACAGTCGATCGTTAAACATAAGCGAAAGACTTTTACAAATATCTTTTGACACATTTGTGATGAAGATATGTAGGTGCTTGTTATATTAATCGGTATACCAGATTAGGCAAAAGTCAGGAGAGGTGTATCGTGAAATCCATTGTTAATGAAATTTAGCAAAGAAAACTGAAACAACACCAATGTGATTTACTCATAACAACGCAAATCATTTTTATGAAAGTAACAAGACTTTCGGTTGTTGACATGAAGGCAAGCAGACTTGATCTCATTTCTGGTAATTTCAGTTGCCCATTGTTTGAAATACTTTATCACAAATACCAGAAACTTTCAGCATTAAGGTGAACAGTGATTCTTTATCACATGTGATAGTACAATATTGCTTCAATATGTGCAAATCATTTAACTGACGTTGACTTTTTAGTAAACAGTAACGTTTGGACAGTGAGGTCAGGAAAAGAATTTCGATTTTATTTCACACAATTCGCCGATGACACTTCGATCAATTTATTTGACACACGAAACGACTGATTGTTGTAGGCTATCAGTATGATATTTTAGATTACTGATAGATTACAGAAAATTTCTTTGTTGATATTATGATAATCGGGTACATATAGAAAGTAAAATATAGCTAACTGATGATCGCTCATGTAGGTTAGTGAAAACCCGAATATAAACAACATTTTGTGCCTTCACCACACGTAGTTTCACCTTTAAAGACTGATTTCAGTTGATTTTCTCCAATTTTCTTAGGAATATGAAAGCAAGTCATTGAAGTCTGAATCAGGATCTGTCAACACACAAATACCTTTATCAAAACCAACCTTTGAAGCAGTGTGTCGTCATGTATATCATCGTATACAAAAACAACTAATTACACTCACAGTAAGCCTACTGATCCTCTCCGTTCCTTTAGATCTATGCTCCATCTAGTTTACAAAGACGAATTAACGATCTTTCTATCACGCAATGAGATGATACATTGTTAGACGCATATCTCAGTCCGTTAATAGAAATGTGATTGTGAATATCTGCAATGTCGCTGCACGTGAATTCGTCGTCATGTAGTGGAATTGTGTTGATGTGCCCACTTCCATTAATCACCGCTCATTTCCGAAGATGTTCTTACCGAAATGTGTTCTGATTACTTCGAAACAATCAAGACGGATTCAGCTCAGCACGCATGGAATCTTACATCTTACTAGCATTTTCCAGTTATCTAACTTTTTTCAAATGAATGTAACACCTAATATTGTTATTAAAATATCTACACACTTGTTGTGACCTACTTTTATGGAAAGAGAGAGACTGGTATAATGGAAACAGTTATTATTTTAACCAATTGTATCAGCGATTGTTTTGCTGTACCTGTTTGTTAAAGTGTACTAAAAACATGAATTCTTTCGTTGACTGTAACAGTGCACGAACTCGCGTACGCTTTGTAGTTCCGATCGTAAACTTTGGCGCCATCTCGGTATTATTTCGATATCACGAGATTGTCAACAAATATATCTTATTACAAACTTCAACTGCCTTCTGGTTTTTGGCCTACGGCGGGATTCAACCTAATAACTTGCACGTAGCTTCAGTGTAGTGGTGATCGTAGCCAATCGCGACCTGACGCGTACTGAAGGTCAAAAGAGAAAAATATGACTGAAATCAAAAGGTTTTGTCCGAAATAATGGCTTAAATAAGGAAGTTTATTCTATTCACCGTCCTTCTAATAGCAACCATCAGGGAACGTCTGAAAAATATAGTCGCAAGACTAAATCTATTTGCAGCAAGAAATACAAGAACCTGACCATCCGAGTCGTCGCCAAACATTCTTGTTCTCACAGTATGTGACGCAACTGAGGTTGCTGCTCCAAAGTATGTAGGTACAGTGAGAAACGACATTATGTTATTAAAGAAAAGCTTCCATCAAAAAAGTAGCTAAGAAATTAAAGACTGATAATAGTAACGAGCCAGTTGTCTTTTATAGAATCACAGATAGTATTATAACTTGTGGTCTTGTGCCATTATCAATAACGTAATGATATCGCCAGTTGAGTGGCAGTGAAGTATCGACCGGACCAAGGACGCATGAACCCGTACGAGCAGTCTAGAGTCTTTATTGTTCCTCTTCCCCACCTAGACTTGCCTGTTGGGTCCAGAACACCAATTTCAGGCCTCGCATACAAACCATGTGTTTTTAACATATTGGGTTTATATACAGACCGAACAGACCACATCGTAACATGAAATAAAAAATAACATTTGTACAAGATCTAACTAAAATTTGCTGAGAATGAGTGAGACTGTAATTAATAGACTGAGAATAACTCAAGAATGATAAGTCGCATAATAACAATCTATAGGTTCAAAAAGCTTGTAAATAAAATATAAATATGCATAGTTTAGCTACTTAACAATTATACAAACACAATTATAAAAATGCATTTAACGTATTGGTGCATAAATAGTTCTGAGATGTTACTATTCATGATTTTCATCGGAATTTAATGGAGAGTGAAAGCTTAGAACCTAAAACTGGTTCTGAGTATGATGTTGAGTTGACAAAACAGCTACTAAATCATATAATACCTCAGGATATCTCCGGAGTCACCTAGCTCAGTATGCATAGACTATTTAGCCAAATGTACAGGAAACAGAACCCGATCAAGATATCTAATGTAATATTTAAATCCCCCAATGAATGGGACTTAATACTACTGAATGGATATAAACTCGAGGGTTCGAGAGTTTACGCTCGTAGTTCGTATAAAAAGACGTGAAGCTGAAAGAATTAAAATTTGGATTAGATACTAACGAAAAAGACTTTTAAGTTCTAAGCTTTTGGGTGGTGACGCCTGGGCAGAGAATGATATTGAAGCTACTTCTAGTGCAGCACGAAACCATTTAAATGGTTTTCGGGTCTGCTGTACAAATGTACGGAGCTTGTTCAATAAGTGGCCGGAGCTAGGTGAACAGATAGACTTTACCAAGCTCAATGAAATCTCAGTCACAAAGACTTAGCTGAAGCAGTTTAAAAGTTTCACGCCAGTATGAGCCGACAGACCAAATAAGCTTATAGGAAGAGGAGTGACTCTATTCACTAGAAATGTCGCCCCATAACGTATTCCATGAGAGTGGAACGTGTGAACTAGTTAATTGCTGCCTGAAACACAAAGGACGAAGGCTGCTGATCAGTTGGTCTACCGCAGTCTAAGTTGTGAAGTAAATGAGGTCTGGCTAGGTGGCTTCAACGCTTTGTTATCAAGTGTTCGACGTTTAGTCCTAGGAGACATTATTGAGCCTACATTAGACTGGAAAAATCTGAGAACTGAATTGTCAGAAATTTCTTTTAAATAGAAGCTAGTTGGTATTCTCAAGGTAATTTAGCAACATATATACCACAGAGATGCCACCCCGTTCAGTTCATATAAATCCCTACATATACACACAGTGTGAGCACTGTGACCATTAAAGAACCCCATGTATTCGGTCTGCTGAATGAGGATGATATAGGCAGATCCGCGAATTGAGTAAAACGCTATTTCACAAATTACATTTTCCACGATATCAAAAAGCCAACATTTTGTGATGCGCTAAAGGTTTATATCGATACGTTCATCATCTGAAGATGATTTGTTCAAAAACTCTACTACAGAATTTTATCAAATAACGACGGGGTAAAAGTTGTAATCGTTTCGTAGTGTGTAGTGTGGCGTGGAGTCGCGATTGACTACGATCACTACTACACTGAAACTATGTGCAAGTTATTAGGTTGAATCCCGCTGTAGGCCAAAAACCAGAAGGCAGTTGAAGTTTGTAATAAGATATATTTGTTGACACTAGTATGTGTCGACCGAGAAGTCACCGTTTCATGTGTCTCGACGACTTTTGCTTATACTCTTTTTGGCAGCAATCAGTGTATCATTGGCTTCAGAAGGTTTGCTGTTTTCGTTCGAGCAGAACCGTTGACAATACCACCTCCAACCATTTTAACTAAATCATTTAAGCCTCAGGCGTTAAATTCGTACCAACTTTGTAGTACCATCCTATGCACTCACCGCCCTCACCGCTTTCAACTTGATGTTGACAGCCTGGGCGGCGGCAACTGACTATTTGACATTGCCTAGACATCAAACAGAGGTTTTCTAAAAGAAACCAGACACAACAATACTCGCAGACAATAGAATCTGATGACCGAAAAAGTGCAAACAGCGAGATTATAATTTATGGACGAACCAATCAGGTATAAGATAACAGTTCTCGAATTTTGGCGTGAAATTCATTCATTCATCTGGCCAAATAGCGTCTTGGCTGATGTCGATTCGTAATGATAAAACGTAAATCTAATACGTCACTCTAATAATCAACTGTCAATCATAATCCTTGTTCTTCAAGCTGTTTTATAACCCTTATTTAGCCGTAGTAAGTAGGCAGACACACACGAGGTTTCTTTGGCGTCATTCAAAGGTCGTCCATAAATTATGGTCTCACATGCATTTTGAAATTGTGCCATTACATTAACTTCATGCAGAAATATTCAAGTTGCAATGGACAAACAAACGACCTGAAGGCAGTTCTACACTATATCAAAGGTAGTGTCTCTATTCTGAATTCGTCTACTCAAAATATTCAGTCAGGAAGATGTCTTCAAAACGAGTTATTCAACGCATCTAGTTGAAATGGTTAGTTAATAAAGTTTCAGATATTTCATTGTGTTGAAAGGTGTGAACCAATCACAAAATTTATAAAATAAGGAGTCTTTTGGAGGTTAAACTTTGACGGTTATTCCGGAAAATTCTCAATTCCATTTTTAACTCAGGGTGTTCTACTGAAAATTGTAGTTATATTCACTACACTATAAGTAGTTGTAGCGGTAAATAAATCTCTAAGATCACTAGCTCTGTAAGTTTTCGATAATTGATGCTGACCACATTAGCTTTAATGGACTCACCTAGCTGAAGGCGCTCGGTCACGCATACGCACCAGATAACAAATAAGATCGCCATTAGCAACTTCTCCTGCGACAGCTAGCCATTTTAGATCAGTCACTTCTCGATTTATTGATAACCTATC
This sequence comes from Schistosoma haematobium, assembly GCF_000699445.3. Lineage (NCBI taxonomy): Eukaryota > Metazoa > Platyhelminthes > Trematoda > Strigeidida > Schistosomatidae > Schistosoma > Schistosoma haematobium. The sequence goes on from NC_067200.1 coordinate 1,504,398, forward strand.
GAATACATCTTCACAACTCCTAGTTTCTGACCCTTGATTTCACTGAATGTGGACGATTCAATTAAAGGGGAAGTCACTGGTTTAAGTGTTGTCAAACTACAAATGTTTGTGGCAACTTCTTAGCCATATATTTGTTCTGTGATTTTTGTAGTAACTTGATACTGCCTGTAGGTGGGCTTGCTTTATGTGACATGTGATTATTGAGTGTAAATTGTTATGACTATGGTTTAGTTATAAAATTAGGCACACAATTCTCCCCGGCTGATATCATCCTTCCTGTTCTTCTTCTGAGAACCAGTGGCGGTAAAGGTTGATCTCAGCATTTGCCAATTCCGTTGATATATTAACTGCCACTCGTTAATGATAGAAATTATTTAACATTCGAACATCCCACATGCTTGGCTCAATCACATCAAGCTTGAAATTAAAAACGAGATTTCAAACTCAATTTATGCACAAACCAAAAGCTAATTAATTTAATCTGCCATCTGTCACCTTGAGTTTTTTTCGCATGACGATTAAATACATGGACGTAGTAAGTCAGTGTTACTATGGTTTACTTTAGTGTCATCTGTTTGCACTCGATTGTTCTTTAGTCATCAATACCAGTAGTAACATAAATCTGCGAAAGTAAAACAGACGCAGGTTTATCAGAGCCCACTCACCTGGTTGGCGACAACCCAAGGACTCTCGAAATCAAATGAGTACAAAATGTTTCTATAATAGCTATGACAAACTGCACGTGAAAACTAGAAAAAATACGGAATGACCATCATTAAAGGAATGTCTGCCCACATAAATCGACTAAGAACTATGAATGAGACAAATCAGAAGCATGATCCCACCATATATAAAGGATACATAAGGAATTACAACATGATTACTGGTGCATTTCGGAGTAGATATGTAGTGTCATTGAGCTTTAACCACGCAATTCTCAAATCAGAACACGAGAAAAGTGACAAGATAGATACTAATACATTTAACGTGGAATACAATCCAACGATCAAGATGGCGGGGAGAATAAATTCAAATAATTCGAATTCAGGGACGGTCAAGGAGTCATGCTACGGGTCTTCGCACGCAAGTTATGCGTTGTTGAGGATTCTGGATGTCGTTATTTACCAGCTGTTAACTACATTTTTTATGTCACACGTCAACTTTGTATTGTTTGTGCCTGTTACATAACTGTTAATTACGTTTCTTAGAAGCTTGACGTAGTTGTTGTTCACAACATGAATGCAAACCCAAGCAGGTAAAATTCACCATTTATCAAGTCGAAGAATGGACCGCAATCAAAGTTTTATGCAAAAAAGAGTTTTGAAACATTTTAGATCTCATTCAACTCCCTTACTATTGTGTTGATGATCATGGATGTTGGTAGTTGGTTGTAAAATGTAGGTTGAAGCAATTAGGAGTCAAACTATTTTTGAATATTAAATAAGTTGCTGATACACAATCATAAATAGTTCTATCTATTATAAGTATAATCGTTTATGACTGAACTGACATAGTAATACATGACGTATCTGAGAAAAAAATTATATGAATAACAATTAAAGTTGATAGCCTTTTCTGACCGCTTTCTGAACATACACAGAAACTGTGTATAGCGTTGCTGTAAGTGCCATATTATTCAGTCACATATTCTTCGAAAGTAAAGCAATGCGTGCTTGTTTTGAGTATGGCAACTAAACCATGTCGTAGTTAATACTGATTTATGACGTGTCTATTATAGGGTTAACGAATGAATTTCTGTGAACAGAATCCGAAATCACTGACCAAATTATGAACAAAGCTCCAATTCATATTGACGAGTAATGTCTAAATAGTGCTTACCTGTAAAATTATAGTCTAGTTCTGTACTAATACTAATTTGATGATAGACTTGATCACGAAACGGTAAATTTGTCGTGTGGTTGCCCAATCTGTAAGGTCTTACGTGGAAGTCACATCCATGTCTACACTGACTCATCGTTTCGTGACAATTAACGATGACACTTAGTTCTTCTGAGGAACACATTTGTGCTGGGGATAGAATAGTACATTTAG